>NC_044307.1:95606346-95908261 GCF_007474595.2 Lynx canadensis
GAATATCTCAAAGCCAAGCACTTCTTTCTACCCGGACTGCCACTACACCATCCCACATCTTCGTCATTCGCCTCCATGTCTTCGGTCTATGGTGGCGGCTCCCAACCAGGATGATTTCACACACCAAGACATGCACACCCGCACACTCATACCTAGACATCCCCCTCCACACACACACACACTCAAACCCAGGTACAAATACAAACACAGACACACATCCTCCACACAGACACCCCCCCCCCCCGCACACACACACATCCACACCTTAAATGCCATTTATAAAAATAAAAATATAAATAAATAAAAAACACTGGGAAGACATGTTTCACAATGTATCACATGTAGATATTCAGAGAGTACATTTTAAAAGTTTTATAAACAAAAGAGCTCGATGATTTCTAAACTACTGAAAGGCACTGCCAGATCTTAGCTATTCTCTAATTAATCTCCTACCTTAAATTTCTCAGTGAAATTGCTATATTAATTTGGTAGTGCATTTTTATCCTTGAATCTTTCAAGGTGATTTTACATTGTCTCCTTCATCTCCATAGCATAATATCTTTATGTGATATTTGGTTGAATTAAATTTATCAAGAAAAATATACTCCCATGGAGGAAAGAGATTTTTTTTTTTTTTTGGTCAGACATAACTGAATTAAAACCCCAGCTCCATTATTTAGTTGTGTGACCTTGAGCAATCTCTTTATTCTCTACTAAGCTTTATTTTCTCAACTGTAAACTAGGATGAGTAAGTAAATTAAAAAATTAGCGTAAAGTGATTACTAATACCTACCCCACAACAAAAACTCAACAAATATTTAAAAATGAATGACCAGGGGCGCCTGGGTGACTCAGTCAGTTGAGCGTCCGACTTCAGCTCAGGTCATGATCTCACAGTTGGTGGGTTCAAGCCCCACGTCAGGCTCTGTGCTGACAGCTCAGAGCCTGGAGCCTGCTTCGGATTCTGTGTCTCCCTCTTTCTCTGCCCCTCCCCCGCTCGCATTCTGTCTCTCTCTCGCTCTGTCTCTCAAAAATAAATAAAAATTTAAAAATTTGTAAAAAAAAAAAATGACAGAATTAAAACTAATAATAAGATAAGCAAGCTAAATAAAATCTATAGCTTTCTAATATGCCAGCAATAACCAGTCAGAAAATATGGGGTGAGGAGGGGCCCTCTTGTACAATAGAAGCAAAATTAATACTTAGGAATGCACTTAACACGAAATGTGGAATCTATATGAAGAAAGCTCTAAAATCTTCCTAAGAAATCTTAAAACAACAACAACAACAACAAAACCCTGAAGAACTAGAAACACATACCATACCTCTAGATGGGAAGACTCAATATTTCAAAGGTGCAAATAATCCCAGAGGAAATCTATAAATTTAACATAATTCCAATCAAAATTCAAATGAGATTTTTAGGGAATTTGACAATATCATCCTAAGGTTCATTTGAAAGAACATACAGGTTAAAACAGTCATTTTTCAAAATAGAGTGAGGGGGAACTTTTTGCACCATGATGCTCTGAACAAGCCTCTCCCCCACCAAAGGTAACCATCATTCTGAATTTTACATTATTTACTTTATTTTTCTTTGTTCTTTTCCTGCTCCAATATGTATCCATAAACACTAGTCTAATTTTATCTTATCCTTGAATTTCATGTATGGTGAAGTCATACAATATGTATTCTTTTGTGTCTGATTTCTTTCACATGACATGTTTGTGAGATTTTTCCATCCTGTGGTCATTGCGAGTGACTTCTGGCTAAATCCGATTGTGCTCGAAAAACACACTGTATGATTTTTAATCTTTTGAAATTTGCTAAGAAAAACTTTTAGGGTCTAATTATTTTTCCTTTAAGGATTTTTAAATGTTCCTGTGACAGAAAAGAATGTATATTTTGCAGATTTTGGGTGTGATATGCCAAATATGTCTATTAAGTCATATGTTAATCACATTGTTCAAATCCATGTATTTACTGATTTGGGGAGCCATTTTTTTCTAGCAGGCAGAGAAGAGGTCTTAAAATGTTCCTCTATGATTATAGATTAGACTTGTTTAATTTTTACTTGTATTTCTGTTAATTTCTGCCCTCTGTAGTTTGAAAGCATGCTGTTCAATACATACCAAATTAGAATTATTATATTTAAATAAAACCCAATTGAGCTCTTTATGGTTATGAAGTTTTAACTTTAGCAATGCTTTTTACTTTTTATTTTTAAAGTCTACTTCGATGTTAAGACAACTATGTGATTTTCATAGTAACATCTTGGGCAAGTTGTCCTCTGCAGAATGACTGGTCCCAATTATGTCGTTTATCATTTCTGAAAACATTTTTTCTTTTTCATCTCTCTTTACCAGTCATGCGTCCCACTGCTTGGTGGGAAGTAAAATTTCTTTACATCCATATTCTATTTCATTAATTCTCTCTTCAGCTGTGTCTAATTTCTTCAACCTAATAACTCAATTTTTTAACATTAATAATCATATTTTTTACAGAAATTCTACTTGGTCTTCTTCCACTCTGTTGGGTTATTCTTTACAGGATGTTGTTTCTTGCTTATGCTTCCAAGCTTCTTGTTTATTTTTTGTAAAAGTAGCATCACATTGTTTACTTTTTAAAGTGTATTTAGGGGCGCCTGGGTGGCGCAGTCGGTTAAGCGTCCGACTTCAGCCAGGTCACGATCTCGCGGTCCGCGAGTTCGAGCCCCGCGTCAGGCTCTGGGCTGATGGCTCAGAGCCTGGAGCCTGTTTCCGATTCTGTGTCTCCCTCTCTCTCTGCCCCTCCCCCATTCATGCTCTGTCTCTCTCTGTCCCAAAAATAAATAAACGTTGAAAAAAAAATAAAGTGTATTTAAATTTAAAATGTATTTACGTTAGGATGTGATAATTCCACTCGGTGCTTCTGTTGCTCTATTTCTCATGCTGGTGAGTTTCTTTGTCTGATTTGTGATTTCTTTGTGTGTGTGTGTGTGTGTGTGTATGTGTGAGTTTTGACTGTGAAATGATTTCCCTTGAAACAATATCTATGGGAATTCTTGGAGGCCTGAGTTAAAGTAGCATTCTTCCAGAATGCTACCGTATTTGGCTTCCGTTTGCCTGCTGAGAGGCAACCAATCTGGGAGCGCTTTAAATTAAATTCTTAGCCTGAGGATTTTTGGACCTCAGAGGGGATAATCAAGATAACCTGTACCCATGTCAGCCTTTCTCATGTTTTAGGAGAATTCACATCCTGCCTCTCCCTCTCCTTCCCTAGTGCTAACGTAAAGATAGCTGGGTTTTCTTCCCATACCCTCCCTTTCCTCCACCTCTTGCTCCCAGCTCCACCACTGGTAGTTTATTTCTTAATCACCATTACATGGAGGATATCTCTAATTAGATTCTCCAATATGGAGAACCAGAGGCCTTTATCTTCTATCCCCCTTGCCCTGTGTGGCCATCAGATGGAAACTTAACCTGCAAAGCCCAGGAACATTCTGGAACAATCCAGGATTCCTGCATTCATCTTGTCTTTGGTCTCTATGGTTTCTCTTTTTTTGTGCCAACTTTGCAATATATTTAAAGATATTTTATAAGCTTTTTACAGCATTTCAGTTGTTTTAATTGGGAGGTTACTCAGAATATATAATTTGCTGAACTCCTTCAAAGAGAAATCCTTACAATTAATTTTTATAAAGGTTATGCTGTGAATTTAAGTTTCAATTTTCTTTTCAGTAACAAACTGCTAACCTCAAACACAGGTGACCGCTCAGAGATAATTTCATTTTAATTTACATAAAACAATGCTTTAAAAGGGGAAAAACCCAAAAACTATTCCTTAGAAGACTAAGTAAATAAGTAAAAAATTAGCTGGCAACACAAGAACTGCAGGTAATCAGAAAGGTACATTTGTTTACACTAAGAATGATGAATCACAATTTTCTGGACTATGACATTTGTAGACACAGAATCTTGGTTCAGAAAAATGTCAGATTCCTTAAATGTCCCCCTGACAATAAAACATTTCCTGATGTGCAACCTTTACTTCTCAAAGTAACCATCTTATGGTTTCTGCCTGAAAAGGTCTTGCAGGCATTATAGTGATATTTATTACGACCCTAGCCACCCACCCCCAACACAAAAAGTCATTGAAATATCTACTAAAGGCAATACACAGAAATTGTAATCAGGTGAGCCTGAAGATGTGGCACACTCGTTTTAAATAATCAAGCCCCAGGGAACACCAAAACAACAAAGTTTGTGGTCATTATCTACCATCAAATCCCGGAGTATTAACCTGAGTCATAAATAAATACTACAAGTCATAAATTCATTTGAATTTAGGTGTGTGGCTGGATTTATACAAATGGGATTCAAAGTACTGGCCCCCATGGGGCTGCATGTTTAAAATGGCATTCACGGAATCTTTTTGCTCTCCTGAAAACCTTGCTCCTCAGGGATTTGGCACAAAATAATTCAAGAGAAATGGTATTTCAGTTGAACAATGGGGCTCACTCAGTTTTGCTATTCGCAAGTTAGAACGCTATTGATTTAAATGGAAAATGGAAAAATTACTCTTAAAAAAGAAACATGGCTTAACTCCCAAACCGTCTCACTTTTACCATCCTTTCCTGAGGTTCTTTTTTTTGTAAGTGGCATTATTCACTCTGACGCCAACAGAATTCAATTCCCAAACTTCTCCCTGTGTAAGTTAAAATGACTTTCTATAGACCTGATTCTTGGTGGGAGAATGATTTATTTGCTGAGGGAAGGTTAGCTTAAAATAAGTCATCTTATGCTTTCCCTAGAGCAAACTCATTACTTTTTATTGCTTCCTTTTAAAATCAATGGTATTAACTTTGTTTCATAGAAAATGTTTTGTAAGCTCTCTAGCAACAGGAGCTAAAAGTGCTTTTATACTTTATGAAACACTATATAATAACAGTAAACAAATGCAAAGTGAAGTCAGGCTCTGAAACTTGGAGGGAAGAACGCTGTTGTTCTCCTTGGCCAGACACCTTCCTTCCATCCCAGCTGCCTCACAGTGACAGTCAGAACACGGGCTTGGGAGTGTCAACTGACCTGAGTCTGAATCTTTGCGTGGCATCAGGGAAGTGAACTGGCCTCCCCATCCCCAGTTTCCTGGAGATAACAACATGTGCTCCTTAGAGGTTGTTGAGAAGACTAAATGAATTATCTACAGTTGTAGCTCAGAATCTGGCACGCAGAAAATGTTAAATAGTCAATACTTACTACTATTCCAAATAATCCCAACATTCTTCAAATGGCAAAAATAAGCTAAATGTGGCTTCTGAACAGCATGACTTGTTAATAGTGAACTTTTAAAATCTAATTTCCATCTGTCACAGCACGTAGCTATTTTCCTAGAATAAGCCTTTAGAATCACTAATTTTAAAATTAGAAAAAAAATACTAGTTTTGTCACTATTACTTATATTTTTATATTTATTTATATTTTACCTCAAAATTAATGTTTTGCTTATTTTTATGCTGTCTTTTGATGTTCCAATTCTTTTTGCTTTTTTTACATTCCCACTCTGAAACACATACTATTTTTTAATAACTCCCTGCCTTTCACAGAAGCCCTCCTCGCCTGTTGGGCTGGCTCTTAACACTCAGCTGAGTTTGCTAAACTTTGGACAACTTGTTTGTTTCAAGTTTCCCAAATTTATTTCCCCATTTCCACACCACCCCCAAAAGATGGTATGAAGCCCCAAGCCCCGTAAGGCATGAAACACGAGTCAGCGTTGTCTCAGCTACTGAGAAACAAGAGGTCACATGCCCGGCATTAGCTAGAGACAGCTGAAGGAACAACTTCAGTGTCCAAAAACACCAAGCTTCCTTGGTATGCGTAGCATGTAGTGTAGATTAATTTTTTATGCAGAAGAGAGCCATTTTTCATTAATGACACGGAAGCACTAAAACAAAGACAGGCTGAGTGCTGAAAACTTCATCAGTCTAAAAGGATCGAATTTTCAGCAAAAAAGGAAAAAGCAGAGAGACAGGTTAGTGAAAGTCTGGATGAAGTAAAGATAAGCTGGTATTTCCTTACAAAAATCAGTCATGTCAGCACCATCTGTCGTTTCTGCCAAATGCTCCATAAATGCTGAGATAGGAGCAAAGACCACTTCAGGGCTGTCCTAAGATGGCTACGTTGGCATGCTAAGTGTGTTACGTTACTAACAAGGACTTTAGACATTGATAGTGCTTTTCACCTAATAATTGCTTCCTAAGGATTCTATTTCAAAACTTCTAACACAAGTTTAAATGCATTCAGAATAGGGCCAAATGGTCAGCATCTCTTTTGTTGCTGTTCACCTTAACAATAGGAAATAAAGGATCTGAACTTTCACAGAAAAGTGAAAGAACCAAAGAGAGACGGAACAAAAGAAAGAAAACGGAGGGGAAAGGGAGGGCGTTTAGAGTCTTCATACCGCAGAGATGTCCCAACTGTGAGCCTGCGCTATGTGCTAGGTCACAGCACTGCTGATAAGCCCTGAAACTGTGCACTGGCGACCTCAAAGAGACCATCCAGCAGGAATGACGGCACAGAGTGGGGCACCTGATACATGCTACACGCGTGCTTTGTAACTAAATATGTAACACTTACCCAATCCCACAGTTTAGACTGAGACTTACATATATTTGTTGACAGTGTGAGACAACAGAAGCAACCAAATTTTAAAATAGTGGTCTCAGACTTTTCCAGTAAAAACATTTAGAAATGTAAGTTAAATATTTATACTGAACACCAAGATAAATATGCATAAAAGTATGTTGAAAACCATCATTTATATTTTTAACATATAAATGAAATTTTAATAAAAGTTTTTTAGGTCCACATATTTGAAAAAAGAGCAAATCTAAGGCCTGATACTTAACTATAATATAGAAAATTTGTAAAAATTTATTCTGAATTTAGTTGATATGAAGTAACTTTATATATATGTTGACTCCTGAACAACGTGGGGGTTAGGGATACCAACAACCCACTGCAGTCAAAAATCCACATATAATTTTTGACTCCCCTGAAATTTTACTAACATTCCACTGTTGACTAGGCGCCTTACTAATAACATAACCAACCCATTAACACATATTTTGTATCTTGTACGTATTATATACTGTATCCTTAGAATAAAGTAAGCTAGAGAAAAGTGAATATTAAGAAAGTCATAAGAGAAAATACACTTATAGTACAATACTGTATTTATTATTTAAAAAAAAACAAACCCAAATATCCACGTTTAGTGGACCTGCAGAGTTCAAATCTGGGTTGTTCAAAGGTTAACTGCATATTCAAATTGGATAATAAACTTAGGAAATGAAATATATATATAATTTTGAAAATTCTTAATTAAATACAGAAAATATAACTACGAAAATCCAGACACAAATCATTTGCTTCCAAGGTTCAGGATGATTAATTTCAACTAATCTGCAGGCATGAATCACATTAAGAATCACAGGAGTCAAGACCCAGCTGTCTTTTCTCCTGCAGACTATTAAATTGTCACGCCAGCCTGGTGTCCTAAGTGGTTCTTCACTTTTGATCTTAAACAAGGAACAGAAGAAGAGAAAGAAAAACTTCTGCCCATACAATATACACAACTGGAGAAACATGGTCTGTACTTATTCATCATTCTCAGGGTTTCATAAAGGATAAAAATTTAACTAAAAAAACTTTAGGAGGCCAGAAAAGAGAAGATTCAAAATGCTTACAGGAACATGACCAGTAACTGATGGAGGATGGCTTATAAAGCAGGGCCACCTGAGTACCATGAGCCATAAACAACAACATCATTCAAGACAAACTGGTACCCACCTTCTAGGAGTCTATATGAAAGAAAAAAATTATCTCACGCTTGTTAAAATGGTAAAGAAGGCTTTATTCAGGACTCCCGAGAGAGGTGTTAAGACTATAGCAATAAGAGAGAGAGAGATCAGGCTTAACTCCAAATACAAAAAAGGGAGCTGGGGATTTATAGCCAACGAACAGAATGGACAGAGGGGTGGTCACTAAGAGGACACATGGAGTAGGGGGGATGCTAGTGAAAACAACCTACTAATATTCGTGGTGAAGGCAGGTCAAGGTAATCAGATATCACATACGGGAGGAATGAGGAATTTGATCAGATATTAAGGGTGATCAGAAATGGAGGGTAGGGGATTCTCTTTAAACCGATTTAGTGAGATTCTTGCTACAACTGAGCTGTGCTGGCCCAACAAAGGAGAGGAGGCTGAGGAACCAAGGCTGAGGATTGGTTGAGAAGAGGCCTTAGGGAAGTCTGACTAACCTCTGGCCAAGGACAGACTCCTTGTTATCTGTCAGGCACTGTTCTAGGTGCTGGGCACTCCAGGGAGCAAGACAAAGTCCCTGATCTCATGCAGCTCACAAACACTCACACAAAGTGTTTCTGTTGTTGTTGTTTGTTTTTGCACAGTGAAAAAAAGAAGTAAGAATAGGGGAAAGGAAGAGAAAAGCCAACTGCAGAAGAAAAGGTGTCAACCCTGTGGTAACTGCTAGGGCAAAAATCCCTCCTCCCCCAGAGAAAGAAGACAGCAACTCAGAACATGTCTCTGGCAGCCAGAATATCATACAGAAGGGAGTGTGATATATATAGATTTTTTTTTTATGTTTATTTATTTTTGAGAGACAGAGACAGAGTGTGAGCGGGGGAGGGGCAGAGAGAGAGAGAGACACAGAATCAAACCAAGCTCCAGGCTCCGAGCTGTCAGCACAGAGCCTGACGTGGGGCTCAAACTCGTGAACCCGAAGATCATGACCTGAGCTGAAGTCAGATGCTCAACCGACTGAGCCACTCAGGCGCCCCATGGAGGGGAGGGGGTGTGATATTCTTTGGAAGACATTTGCTTAGCTGTTTGGAACACCTAGGAAATTGTTTAAACAAGCTTCTAAGGCCTAGATGATCTGTCTCGTGCTGTTTCTACACAATGGTAAATGGGGGAGGCAGAGGAGTTTCCTGCTCAGAAAGGTCAGGAAAGGAGCAGCCACCAACCTGAAGTGCAGTTCCTGTGGAAAGGCCATGGGCGCCTTTCCAGATGTGTTCATATTATTAAGTAAAAATACTACACATGTAAATGGCGGAAATGAAGTTCTCCAAAGAGAGGCAAAGGGTAACAGGTTGAGAGATCAGGCAGAGTGGTGAGCAGGAAAATGGTCAGCAGGTTGGGGAAGAGAAACAGAAATTTACACGACAAATGTAAATGACAAAGGAATCTAGTTTCAAAGGGAACTCCTTTAACTCTCAATATTCTAGGACTTTTTTTCCATTCTGTATTTATGTAGTTTTGTTTTCTCTATGTGTTTTCCCTATGATAGTATGTAGCCATTGGCCACTTTTTTGTGCTTTTTGTGATTCTCATTTTGAAATGCACAGGGGTAGAGGATTTTCTTGGGAGACAAAGTTCACAGAAAAGTTACAAAGTGCTACCTAAGTGAAATTATTTAGTTTTTCTGACAAGCAATTTAGCCCTGCCCTAATAAACAAAGAATTAATTTACATGAAAATGCTGAGAATTCTCCCTGCCTTTAAGGTAAAAAGGATTAAAATCATAGCAAAAAGGCTTTAGGTTATAAAAGGGATATAAATTTCAGCAATATAAAATGAAAGATTTCAGAGGTGTCTGAGTGGCTCAGTCCCTTTTAAGCCTCCGACTCTTAATTTCAGCTCAGGTCATTATGTTCTGGTTCGGTCTGTGGGACTGAGAGCCCCGTGTCGGGTTCTGTGCTGACAGCATGGAGCCTGCTTGGGATTCTCTCTCTCCCTGTCTCTCTGCTCCTCCCCTGTGGGTGCATGTGCGCTCGCTCTCCCTCTCTCTCTCTCTCTCTCTCTCTCTCTCTCAAAAATAAATAAATAAATAAATAAGTAAGTAAGTAAATTTTTTTAAAAATGAAGGATTTTAAATTTTTTTTTTTTCAACGTTTATTTATTTTTGGGACAGAGAGAGACAGAGCATGAACGGGGGAGGGGCAGAGAGAGAGAGGGAGACACAGAATCGGAAACAGGCTCCAGGCTCTGAGCCATCAGCCCAGAGCCCGACGCGGGGCTCGAACTCCCGGACCGCGAGATCGTGACCTGGCTGAAGTCGGACGCTTAACCGACTGCGCCACCCAGGCGCCCCAAAAATGAAGGATTTTATAACATTGGATTCAGTTTTCAGTCACCGGGTATCCAAGTCTAACTCATCTAATAGTTAACTAGCACATTTAGCATTTAAGTTAAATGTTAACTATTCTTCCCCTAGTTTAAAAGTGTAACAAAAATGGAAGAGTAGGTAAGGAAATAGCAAGAAAAAGATCCCTGGCAGTAGTCATGGTTACCAACTGGGCATATAAACTCCCAAAATTTCAATTATCAACCTATACAATTAGACCATTTCCCACATAGTCTCACACTTAGAGGCACACCTATTTACGTTTTTGTCAATGAAAGGACCTTTTTTTTATTATGAATCTGGTTTTGCAGAAAATAAGTCAACACCAAGATCTATGTTTAGAGTAGCTTTGATACTGAAGATAACCATTTATCCTAGGATATTCTCTATCTATTTTACAGTGTTACCCAAAACCAAAGTGTCCGGATTCCAAGTCTTCCTCTTTCAGGCAAGAAACAAAGGAAAAAAGAAAGGAGGACTCCTTGAGAAACTACTATATGCCAGGAACTCTGCTAAGCCCAGCCCCATACCTCTTCATTTTTCCTTACAATTCCTCATGAAGTAGGTATTACTTCCCCATCTGTAGTCATGGAAATAATGGAAACATTGAGAGAAAACACTCCCATGCCTGGTTCACCAGTTATTTAGTTATAGAGCTGAGACTGAAATTCAAATCTGATTTGAAAGTGTTCTGGTTATTGTTCCAATATATCCAACTATAATTAATAGAGGTTATTTAAAAATTTTTAATGATCACTATCTCAATATGCTATGTGTTTCCTGTTATAAACTAAATATGCTTTACTTAATGTCTTCAACAGTTCAACTGACACATAGTACTTGTTTCTTTAAATAGTCATAATCCTATCACTGACTCATAATGAACAAGCAATTAATTTAAAAAAACCAAAACACAAAAAAACAAGATCTCTCTGATCTTGTCCTATGCAACTGAGTTTGAACCCAAGGATGGAAATGGATTTCCATGCCATTGTATTAGCAACGGCCAATCACTGTAACTGTGGAGAGCTTTCAGAATCCCAGGACTGCCATTTGAAAGAGTAACTACTCTGAGGTTTACGTTACCCACAAACTTAATGCTAGTAAATCAATAATTAAAAAAGATGGCAGGTCCAGCTACCCCCAGAATTTAGCAGCTATTAGTGGAAAACATTCTCTAATGCGTTCAGTATGCATATCAGTGTATAAATCAACAGCTTCAAATCCACCTATCCTATTATACACTTCAAAGTCTATAGGCTATCACATATTTTTCTAAGTGCCTCAATGAATGCCAAACACCGGTCAGTTTAATAACCTTACTAGAAAATGAAATCAGGTTAGTGTTGTAAGACTTGTGAACTCTATTCTTCTCCATGTGCTTTTTCCATGAGGTCACCGGGATGGTGTTTTTGACAGGTCAACTTGGCTAGTCTAATGTCCTGAGTTAATGAATAAGATACTAATCTAAGTGTTATTGTGAACGTATTTTGTAGATGTGATTAAAGACCATGATCAGCTGACTTTAAGCAAAGGAGACTATCCTAGATAATCTAGATGGGCCTGATTCAATCAGTGGAGCTGAGGCTTCTCTGAAAAGGCAGAAATACTACCTGTGGACAGCAGCTTCAGCCTGTGCCTGAGAGTTCCAGCCTGTTCTTCCTGATGGTCTGCCCTAATGATTTCAGACTTACCTACCTAGTCCCACAATCACATAAGCCCATTTCTTGAAATACATGTCTTAATGTAGATCTCCTACTGGCTCTGCTTCTCTGATTAAACCCTGACAGACACCTTCACAAGCCATCAATAGCTCACAAATACAAAACACCTAGGGATAACTTTAACAAGTAATATGTGGTTAGGGGGCACGCGGCTGGGTCAGTCAGTAGAACATGCAACTTTTGATCTTGGGGCCGTGAGTTTAAGACCCACATTGGGTGTAGAGCTTACATAAAAGTAGGAAAAAAAAAAAAAAAAGACCAAGAACAAAAGAAATATGTGGTTCCACCGAGAGATCTAATATCAAATAAATTTACAGGCTTATACACAGTCCTAGTCAAACATACAGCTGTTCAGATCATGACAAAATAACCTTAAAGTTCCTCTGGATGAATTAAAAAGAAAAAGAGAACAATTTAGAAAATAATAATTGCTAACATTTACTGAATGCTTACTCTGCCCTAGGCTCTTTACCCAAGTTGCAAAAAAAACCGCAAAAAACAAAAAAACAAAACCACCTAAGAAGCAGAGAAGACAAGGTAATTCAAGGAAAAGATCAAATTGGGAGGGCAGGCCACGACCTGGCTTATTTTGTAAATAGGATCTTCCTATCTGAATGCATCATAGCCATTTATGGTTTCTTAGATATGTCCCTTTTTTCTCCTTCATGTTCATCCAGCGCTCCAGTGTCTGGAATTTTATTCGTGATGGCCTAGTGAATCTCTGCACTGTCTTCCCTCCAGAATCTCAGTCTCTGGGTCCTATAGTCTGTTTTCTTTTTCATGTTTATTTTATTTTTTTTTGAGAGAGAGAGAGAGAGAGAGAGAGAGAGAGAGAGACAGAGCGTGAGCTGGGGAGGGGCAGAGAGAGAGGGAGACACAGAATCAGAAACAGGCTCCAGGTTCTGAGCTGTCAGCACAGAGCCTGACACGGGGCTCAAACCCACAAACCTGTGAGATCATGACCTGAGCTGAAGTTGGAGGCTCAACCGACTGAGCCACCCAGGTGCCACCCCCACAGGCCGTTTTCTAATTCCTCAGTAAAGAGGCAATGATAAATCGTGGAATAAAAAGTATATAAGGTGAAAACAAACAGATAAGGACTGAGAGGTTTGGAAGAAAACAAGGTTTCCTCCAGTTCTGCCAGCCCTTGGAAGTTTCACTCACTGCATTACTATTATTAAAGTGGACACAGCAATCCAAGCTCAGAATACCAGGAAGAAATTCTCTTCTCTGTATTTAGAGTAAATTAAGCAACTGTGTTTTTTGTAACCTGTATCATTTAATAACAAGTCTATCTAATAATTTAAAGATATAACAAGGTAATAAATAGGAAATGAAACCAGCACTCTCTGGAGGGAGGTCGCTGTAACTGGAATTTTTAATAAACTGGAGAAAGGCTAAGTCCTTCCCACCATCTTGGACTCACACAGGAACACTGTCAGGATGACAGCACAGAAACAGCTAGTCACTGCTCCTTTCGGATTTCATTCTTCAGAGGTCCACTTCTGGGTACACCTAGACTCGCAACTCAAGTGAATAATTCTTGGGTGCTGGCTTTGCTCCTGTCAAAGAATGTGAAAACTAATGTGGCTGATCCAATTTTCTTTTGAGATCAAAATGGGTGCATCTTCTTTTTTTTTAACAGAAAAACAAGAAACCAAACCCACACGTATCTTCATGAAATGGATATATATTTCACACCTGAATAAATCTGTGGACTTCATGCTGCTGTATCTGTGAATGGCGCTCTGCAGTATCTGAGAATGTCAGGATGCCGATCTTGCTCAGGGACGTTTAAAAATGATGCAATGCCCGATCAATAAGAAAAAAAAAACTGTATATTTTCTTATCATAATGTAATACAAAATTAGGTACCGATAATGAAGTAATCTAATTAATAATTAGAAATGTACTCAATATTGTATAGTTTGAAAATCTGTGTCACCATATCTAAAATATATTTATTTTACATTAACCATAACACAGGGTGATTAGTTTGGTGTCCTTATCTGAGTGCCAGCATATCTGTAGAGTTGTTGGGTCTGGAAATTCTCAGCATAGTACATTAAGCAGCTGGAAAGCTTTAATGCTCGACAATGGTGCTGGCATGACATAGATGTTCAAAGGGAACAACATTTAAAATGAGCCACCTCCACAATTTGTAACTAGCTGGTATATGCTTGCTATCATGATGTAGAAGGCTTTCCAGGAAGCAAAACTAGGCTGTTATTGTGCATGCTGCTCAGTGCTAAGAAACTGTAAGAACCTGTTAACCGGGCAAATTCTCACTGGTCTCTTACCTTAGCCTGTGACAGTTTGCACCATTACATCTAGACAATTATAATGCTTTACAGACCAAAGGGCTAGTTTCTCCTTAACACTCTTCAACTGCAATATGCACAGGACATTTTCACATTCATATGCAAAGCATATGGTTAACCTCAATCTATGGAGAAAATGCTAAAGCCAACAAAAAGCTTCATTCAATTTTTCTTCATTTTATGGAACAATACTGAAAGAAAAAATATGAACTGAGATGATGTGGTTGAATGGAAGGTTTCTTGGGAAATCAATTAGAAGACCAAAATAATTGCTTTTTTAATTGAGCTTTCTGGAATAATTACCTGTTTGAAAGATAACTTACCAGCGATGCCATTGGATTCCTGCTGTAGGTCACAGTACCAGAGTCGGTTTACTGGATCACATCCCTCCCTTATTGATAATAAGACATAGCGACCATCGTCAGACAACTAGGAAGGAAATAAAAACAGTGCAGGGAGGGGACTGATTAGAAAATATTTTCTGCGAAAGCACGGTTAAGTAAAAACTAAAGGTTAACCTCAAATGCAATACGTTCATTCCAAATTTATGTGTGGCTAAGAAAGTTAGAAAAAAAAAGATGAACATCAACTTTAACTTATTTTACTCTTACATCACAGTTTAAAAAACAGTGAAATATTTAAGTAGAAAATATCAATAGATAAAACTGAATGTCATGACTCAATGTGATTTTGATTTAAATTTATAGTCTATTCTTTAACTGAAAATACACGCAATCTGTCATTTTGAATATCAGTATCTCTGACTTTGAAATTTTGTCACGGGTTACAGATATTAAAATTGTTGTGAATGAGTGAGAATTAGCAAAATGGGCATGATGCAGTTTATCTGTGGTGCACACTGCTGGCATTAGCCAGTTGCTGTGGAACAACTCTTTCTGTGTATCTAGTCACCTCTACAGCAAGATGTCGAAGATCAAAAGCCTGTGCTTCTGTAGATTTCCTTTACAGAATCAAATAGGAGAATCTCAGGTAGTAAAAAGAATCTTGGTAAACTCATAAAACAAACGATATATTATGATTTTGAGTTGTCAAATTGATATAAGTGGTATCAAACTCTCTCTCTCTCTACACAGACACACACACATCCTTTTGTAACTCACTTTTTTCAACAGAATTAAAAAAATTAGTCCATGTCAATATATGTGTATTTAATTCATTTGTTTTAACTGCTATGCAGTATTTCAATCTAGAAATATACCACAATTAATTGATCCATTTTCCCACGAATAGATGTTTTATTTCTATTTTCTTCCTATCACAAGCCACACTTCAGAGAAGTTTTGAACATGTTTATTTGTGGCCTTATGTGTGTTTCCAGGTGTATAACTAGAAGTAAACTTGCTCAGTGATAAGACACTCACATACTCAACTTTCTTAGATGTGGCCAAATAATTTTCCAAGATGATTGTACCAACTTATATCTTACATTTCACAGTGAGTAACAGTTCCTGTTTTCCATATCCTACCGTGATGGCTAATTTTACATATCAACTTGGCTAGACCACGGTACCCAGGTACTTTGTCAAACATTACTCTGGATGTTTCTGTGAAGGTGTTTTTGTTTTTGTTGTTATTTATTTATTTTTGAGAGAGAGGGAGACACAGAATCCGAAGCAGCCTCCAGACTCAGCTGTCAGCACAGAAGCTGATGCGGGGCTTGAACCCATGAACTGTGAAATCATGAACCTGAGCTGAAGCCAGAGACTCAACTGACTGAGCCCCTGTGAATGTGTTTTTTAAATGGGATGAACATTTAAACTGGTGGACTCTTAAAAGGTGATCACCCTTCATAATGTGGGTGTGCCTCATCCAATCAGTCCTGAAGGCCTTAACAGAAAAACAGTGACCTTCCCAAGCAAAAAGGAATTCTGCCTTTGCACTCAAACTGAAAACTCAGGATTTCCAGCCTGCCAACCTACCCTTCACAATCACATTAGCCAATTCTTTAGAAATAAGTCTTTCTCCTATAGGTGTATACACACATTCTGTTGGTTCTGTTTCTCTGGAGAATCTTAACATACTTACCAACAACTGTTAATATGTTTTTTCAACAAATAGTTGCTAAGCAGCCATTATGTGCAAGACATTTAAAGATATATCAGTGAACAAATCAGGGAAAAAAAGTTACATTCTACTGGAGAAGATAAGTATGGAATTATGTAGCATATTATAAAATGATGAATGCCATGGAGAACATGAACAGGTGTAGGTAAGGGAGGCAGGATGTGGGGAGAGGAACTGTAACTTTTTAAATATGGTAGTCAAGGTAGGCCTAAGAAAGTGTCTTTCCATTCTGTTCTGCCTTGCATTGTTTCAGATGAGAAGTAATTTTCTATCTTTTTCTCACTGCATGTAATTTTGTGTTTTCTTCTTTCTGGCTGCTCGTGAGATTTTTTTTTTTAATCTTAAAACTAAGATTTTTATCTTAGGTTTTAATGCAAATTAATAATGGGCTTTGCTGTAGTAGCTTGAGATTTGTTGAACATTTTGGATCTGTGGGCTTGTCTATTTTATCAAATCCGTAACGCTTTTGGCCTTTTTTTTCTTCCTCCTTTATATTTTTGTGTCCCTTCACTTTACTGTAGGACTTCAGATACACAATGTTAGATCACTTAGCACTGCCCCATAGGTCAGTGGGGCTGTGTTCATTTTTGTTTCAGTTTTTTTCTTTTTGGTTTATTTTCAATTGTCCTGTTTTCAAATTCACTGACATTTTTGTAGTATCTAAACTGCTGTTAAGCCCATGCAGAGCATTTTTTTGATTCGGATGGTTTATTTTCACATCTAGAAGAATGTTTGGTTGATTTTTGAATTTTTTGTTTCTTTGTTCATTATACTGTTTTCTTAAATCCTTTAAAAATTACTTTATAAGTTGTTTTTTAAAAATTTTTAAACATTTTATTTATTTTTGAGAGACAGAGACAGAGCATGAGCAGGGGAGGGTCAGAAAGAGACAGAGACAGAATCCGAAGCAAGCTCCAGGCTCTGAGCTGTCAGCACAGAGCCTGATGCGGGGCTTGAACCCACGAACCGTGAGATCACGACCTGAGCCAAAGTTGGAGGCTTAACTGACTGAGCTACCCAGGTGCCTCTCAGTTTTTTTTTTAAAGTCTCTGCTCATTATCCTGCCTGTCACTTCGAGATCTGTTTCATTGGCTACTATTTTCCCTGGTTATAAGTCACATTTTTCTGCTTCTTTACACACGTAGCAACTTTTTAAAATTGGATTCTACACATTTTGAATGTGGTCTGGATGTTTTTAGTGTTTTGTTTTTGTATTCCTTTAAAAAGTTTTGAGGCAGTTAATGTGTTAATGGGTCAGCTCAATCACTCGGAACTTGTTTTCAAGCTTTGCTGGGAAACATCTACAGCCTCACTGCAAAGGCATGGCCTCTCTGGGGTAGCCAGTGAACACCCCAGATGTTCACAAGGTCTTTTCACTTTGGTCAGAAAGTGACAGTCTCTCAGACCTGTTACTTGTTGGCTTATAGCACCCTATAAGCTTGAATCACGAAGTTTCATTCTATGCATATACTTAGTAGTCCACAAAGACACAAAGGGATACCAAGGCAGATTTCTGGAACTTAGTGGTAGTTCCCTCCTTTTGGTACTCTGCCCGCAAATTCCAGTAGCTTCAGTCTTCCCGAATTCTTTGGATACCAAGTTCAATGAGACTGCAGTACTCTGTGGGTTCTTCCTTCCTTGTGCCAGGCTCCAGAAAATAGCTCCAGAGAGGCAGAAATACAGGGCAATCACAGCATCTGTCTTTCTTACAGATGATGGTCCAGCAATGCCTGTTGACCAATATCTGCAAATGAATGGTTTATTTTGTATAGTTTTCTAGCTGTTTATGGCAGGAGGGCTGCTCTAAGACCGGTTACACCGTCATGGCCAGAAGCAAATAACTGTCATTATATACATAATTTTTTAACTCATTTTTTAAAAAAAAAATTTATGGGGTGGGGGAGGGGGGAGAGCGAGAGAGAGCACAAGCAGGGGCAGGGGCAAAGAGAAAGGGAGAAAGAGAATCCCAAGCAGGCTCCATGCTGTCAGCGCAGAGCCCAACACGGAGCTCAAACTCACAAACTGTGAGATTATGACCTGAGCTGAAATTGAGACTTGGACGCTCAACGAACTGAGCCCACCCAGGTGCCCCGTTAACTCATTTTTAATTCTTTATTGTATAATTACACTTTCTTTTTAGAGTATATTACTGTGCATGATTGAAATACACAGATATAAAAATTAAGAATGTAATTAAGGTAGAACTAATTTAAAAGAGAATACCCATAATTAATAAAAAACATAACAGGGGCGGGATTCTGTCTCTCCCTCTCTCTGCCCCTCCCCTGCTTGTGCGCGTGCTCTCTATATAAACAAATAAACATAATACAAAAAGTTTTAAAAAACATAGTGATATATTTCTGTCTCATTACACAGTAAGGTATTTTTACTGTTTCTGTTTTCTATTCCAATAATACTTCTGTGAACTACCTGCAGCCTTTGGGGCATGCTTCTTTTCTTTCACGTAGAAGTGAAACCATCAAAAGTTCACTCTGACTTGTTCCGCTGCCCCCATCACGCCCACATATGCTGATTCCTTCTGATCAGTGCAATGTGATAATACCGAGCGAAATGTCATCTAGACAAGAGTGCCTGAGCATGGAACACTTAGGATTTTACTTACCACCAGCAGCAAGTGCTTAGACTTGTAGGAATTAGGTTCCAGCTCTCCAAAAATGTCCATCCACTGTCTATCTACAGGGTCATTTTGGTAGACCAGCTGTTTGTCAATTTGGTTCTTTGCATTTATACATTAGTCATAACAGCTATGCATGTTTAAAATGCCCATTGTTTTAAACACCTGGCAGCACACTGGATGTCTTAAGTTAAGCATCGCTTTCTCAGAAAAAATCATTTTAAAGCACAGACATAATTTGTACTTGTGAAATAGAAGCGAGATTCCAAAGAAGTTAGTTTCATCAAATATTCTAGAAAATCCTGTTCAATTTGGCTGCTCTTTCCTGGTGACATTTTTTTTTTCTGAGTTCAGAAACAGTTTCCTTTCACAAACATGAATCATACTTTGCTGTATGGGTTTTTGCCACAAATTATACATAATACCGAATGACTCTAGGTACATTCTCTTCTATCTTTTGCTGGCTCCTTATAGTCTTTTCAGATATCGTCAGTTTTGGAGAACCCTTACATAAATTTCTGATTTCCGTTAATTCTTTTCTCCATTTTCATCCTCACTGTATTTCCAACTTACCTGTCATTATGTTTTAAGTGGGTCTCTTGCAAAAGAACATTAGATTTGACTGAGTTTTTAAAAAACCCAACTTCAGAATTTGTATTCCATTTTCATTAATTGTCATGCTGAAGTACTGGCTTCCATGTTAATTTTGAGTATTCACCTTGCTTTCCCTTCTTTCCTCTTCACACTGTATTAATATAAATTTCTTTCTTTCGTTCTTTCTCTTTTTTTTGAGAGAGAGAGAGAGAGAGAGAGAGAGAGCAAGAGCTGGGGACAGTAAAGAGAGAAGGAGAAAAGTGATCTTAAGAAAATATTTTTTTAATTTTTAATGTTCGATTTATTTTTGAGAGAGAGAGAGAGAGAGAGAGAGAGACAGCATGAGTGATGGAGGAACAGAGAGAGGGAGACACAGAATCTGAAGCAGGCTCCAGGCTCTGAGCTGTGAGCATAGAGCCTGATGTGGGGCTCAAACCCATGAACCATGAGATCATGACCTGAGCTGCAGCCAGACACTTAATTGACTGAGCCACGCAGGCTCCCCTTGAGGGAGAAAAAGTCTTAAGCAGGCTCCATGCCCAGCACAGAGCCCAACGCTGGGCTCAGTCTCATGACCATGAGATCATGATCTGAGCTGAAATCAAGAGTCGGACACTTAACTAAGCTACCCAATCGCCCCTAATACAAATTTATGAACGTTGTCCCTTCTTTGACTTTGGGAGTTATATAACCTATTTCTAGGTTTTTACATACTTTCCTTAAGCTTTTCATATACATAGTGAATGAACTCATGACTAGAATTTTAGTTCTACCTTATTTTTATTTTTAATGTTATTTTTTTAATGTTTACTCATTTTCGAAAGACAGAGAGAGAGCACAAGCAGGGGTGGGGCAGAGAGAGAGGGAGACACAGAATCTGAAGCAGGCTCCAGGCTCTGAGTTGTCAGCACAGAGCCCAATACAGGGCTCGAACCCACAAACCATGAGATCATGACCTGAGTCAAAGTCGGATGCCTAACCGACTGAGCCACCCGGATGCCCCAAGTTCCACCTTATTTTTAAATGGTCCTATATTAATGCCATCAAGCAACCTTATATCATAACTTCATTAAATGTAATGAAAAGCAGCCTCATTAATACTTCAGACTTTTGTTCTCTTGTCCTTTAAATCAGGACAGAATTTTTATAGCTCAGTGCTTAAAGTATCGCAATCATAAATGGTGGTTAACTGAGTTGTAGTGATTCAGCCAACAGAAAGACAGGGCAGTAAAACTCACTGCCAGAATCACACCAAACCTCTGATGAAAGCTGTGTCTCAAGCACATCTAATGAGGTTTTCTCAGGATTTCTGGCTGAACTAAATATTGTAGCAGTTTATATTTAATCTAAGGCAGGAAACCCCAAGGTACATTGCTGTTGGGATGCCAATTAAGTCTCTCTTTTTCACCGTAACTCTCTTCGTCACAGTCCAGTGATGTTCCATAGCCACTAAACAAATCTGCTAAACTGGAAACTCTGAATTTTCAAATGCTCAAGGTCTCAGATTTCAAAATCAGTGTCATTTCAAAATGACAGATTTCAAAATACGTGTCATTGTTGCCCCAAAATATATAGATTAGAAATACACCTTGATCCACTAAAATTGTCGCAATGCATGTTTAACCACGGCTTCACATTCAGACTACAAGGCAATTTAAAAAATGTATTTTGGAGCTCACTGGGAGGAAAAGAGAAAAATACTATTGATGAGGAGGACACTTAAATCTCAACAGAAAAAAAGTAACTTTTCTGAGATCCACATAAAAAGAAAACAGAAAAGCAGGTGAGTCAAGGGCCCGATCTGGCCTTCACGAAACACTACAAATTCCAGTTCACAAAATACCGTTTTTTTTTTCTTTAGATAATGATACCAGCAAGAGTACTGTGTTCTCTGGAAGCAATCTGATTCAAAAGCACTGACTTGTTGCAACGAGGCTGGGATAACGCCAGTGTGGCCAATTATGAAATACATAATTCTTAATTCTGTGCCTTCCACAGCTTCCTTCTACTTTATGTCTATACTGTTTCAAACTAATTTTCCTTAAGTCAAAATGATCTTACTTCATGAAAATCTACCTTTTATACAAATAAAAATTAATTAACAAAAAAATTCAAAGAATCACTGTAAATCAAGTATTTACATTTGTGGATATTAAATCCAGTAACTAACTGCATTCCATACAATACCAACAGGGATGAAAGCTATCATTCTTTCTTTAAATTATTTTTAACGTCTGTTTATTTTTGAGAGACAGAGAGAGCACAAGCAGGAGAGGGACAGAGAGAAAGGGAGACACAGAATCCAAAGCAGGCTCCAGGCTCCGAGCTGTCAGCACAGTGCAAGACTGCAAGATCATGACCTGCGCTAAAGTCAGATGCTTAACCAACTGAGCCACCCAGGTGCCCCCATAAATAACCATTCTTTATCATGTAGCTTTTCATTATCCATAACCAGGAGAACCTTAACAGACAGAAACAAATGCAAAAGCCAACCCAGCCACCACCCCTTGCTCCTGGGTGGGTGGGACTGGAGATGGCTAATGGCACCACAGTGGTCGGTTTTCACAGGAGTTGAGGTGCCCAACAACTTGCCATCCCCTTTCCCAAAGACACGATTTAACTAACATGCCACCAACACAGCCATCCAGTATTCAGGGAGTCAGAGCTGAGGCTGTTTATTCTCCTAATATCTACTGAGAGTCTGCCGCTGCTGACCAAGTTCTGAAACACACAGATCAACAGGGCCTTCAAGAGCTCATGCTCGGGTAGGAGCACTGATAGCATGAAGTGCAAAGTGTGGCGGGAGTGCAGAGAATGCAGCTAACAGGGGGGGAAGCTGGAGAAAGAATGAGATCTGAGGAGGATATGGGGGTGGGATGGCCCCCAAAAGAGAAGATTTCTCTCTTAAAAGAGAAATAGAATTCCCCTCAAAATGGTTGCTTGAATTTTACCCTCTTACAACCGCCTCATTGGTATAGCTATCTGGCTCACAGAGCAGTACTTGACAGGAGCTACATAAACTCATTCTCAAGTGCACATCCTGCCAATGGACATCAGCATGTGCAGTGGATGCCGTGGTCTGCTGGGTGCTGGGATGCTCAGCTAAGAACCTCTAGGCCTGTCCTCCGGTCGGAGAGAACCACCTTTCCCAAGATCGAATTCTTTCGGGTTCTTCCCACAGGCAATGACTGATTAATGCAAGGGTATGAAAGCCCAGACCCCTCAGCCCCCAGTCAGGAAAATGCCGAAGGCCAACCCAACTGGAGAGCTCCCTGCAGAACTGGCTGAGGTCTTTGTAATGAATGCACACAGTTCAGCCCCTCCTCTTCTGCTCTCACTTCCCCAGCACAGGCGGAGATTTCCAAAGCACTCCCTTTCAACTTCCGAGTCTGCTTCCCCAGGAACCTGACCTGTGGCAGCATGCAAGGCACCACAACACCCTGTACACACACGGTGTGTAAACTAGCACAGCCCACAACTGCTGTGCTTCCAGGCACTCCCCAGGCAGAGGCAACAAGCAGTGCATTTCTCCCAGTTCATCAGCTAGAAATGAAACGAGTCAGCAGATGCAGAACCAGATTATCAAGCTGATCCCTGATAAGGTGCTCACCTAAGAATGCAGCGCAGGGCTGTGAATCAACTAGGTTGAGAACTCCCAACCCCCCTCAGATCTAGCCCGGAGGCAGCCCTGATCCAGGAAAATTCCCAAACAAGGAGGTCACAGGAGCGTGGAAAGAAGTGTTCCCTTCTAACTTCTGTGGTTTCTCATTTTGGCATATTTTATGCTCACTGGAGAAAACCTTTGTTAAGTGTGGGCTTCTGTTTTTGAAGAGGGTACCCAGTAACAACTGCCATACTCACTGATATTTACCAAAATGGCATAAGGTATGGGGTTTTCAGACTATACTTTCATTAAAGAAGCCACATACACGAAGAAATTTTAATTGTGTATATTGTGGTGTTAAGCTACACGGAGATAGTATTTACCAAGGAAACTCTTGACAGACACCATTCAAACTATAAGATGGAGTATGTATTTTATTATTTTATTCTGTTATGTTATATGCTGCTCCAACAAACACAAAACTCACGTGACTCAGCACATTCAGGAATGTAACTTCCACAAACCCAGGAGCCATTAACATCACGGAATTTAGAGAAATACACCTCGGGGGAATCTAGTCCCAAATAAGAATGCCTAGTGTAGGTGTGATGGTAATCCACTCAGAACAGGGTCTGGGTCAGGCTGCTCCATATTTACAAGATGTCAGCAGCTTCACCATCCATTCATTTACAGAAAGGAGTGTGATGGGGCGTCTGGGTGGCTCAGTCGGTTGAGTGTCCGGCTTCAGCTCAGGTCATGATCTCACAGTTTGTGAGTTCAAGCCCCGCGTCAGGCTCTGTGCTGACAGCTGACAGCTGACAGCTCAGAGCCTGGAGCCTGCTTTAGATTCTGTGTCCCCCTCTCTCTCTGTCCCTCCCCCATTCATAGCTCTGTCTCTCTCAAAAATAAAAATAACCATTAAAAAAAAAAAAAGGGGGAGTGTGAAACAGAAGTTATATGACAATAATAGTTTCTCCAGAGAACGGGATGCTTATACTTTATTTTAAGCAATAAACCTGTATTATGATGTATTATTCTTAACAGCATCATAAAAATGTTAAAGTCACTGGATTTGGCCATTCTCAGTCTCAATACTATACAATAAGAACAGCTGGGCTTTCCAAATGACCTGAATCAACTAGCTTTTCTTCATCTCATGTTAGGAGAAAATGGACAGAAGATCACTTATTAATGTTTTAAACTCCTAATCATTTATCTACAAAGTTGTCTTTCAAAATGAGAGGACACAGAGCTGGTATTTATATATAGGGAGAGAATAAGTGGACTTTCATCAAACAAATTACCATTTTCAAAGAACGACTCATGAACGATCTTATGCTAGAGCTACTGAGCTCCAGTCATGTGGTCTTGTGTTAATAACCGAATCTCCACAGACATGAAATTTCTTTGCTACATATAATAATTTCCATTTAGAACCCAGGAAGTAAAGAAAGGTTTTTTTTTCATATTTTGAATCTACATGCACCTTTTCAAACTGGGGAAAGTATTCTTTTTTATGTATTATGATAAAAGAATTGTGTATATAAAAAAAGTATGCTAAAAAGCAGTGAGACTTAAAATTGTCTGGAAAGTTAACAAAAGGAGTGAAAATGGATTTTGATAGCCTTGAGAGTTAATCATGTGCCTTCAGAGCAGGAAAAATTTATCAATTTTATTTCAAAGTCTCCTTTGGATTCCTCTCATAATAGTTGTGAATCATAACATCATCTCTTTAATATTAAGTATGTTTCCAAAACTTAATCTATGAAAACTTTTAAAGGCCAAACTATCATCTACATTTATGGATGTCTTTTCACTTAGGGAACTGACTAGGGATTTGTAAGAAAAATAGGAGACAGATTCGTACAGAACAACAGGAGTAGTCTTAAGCTCATGTGGTATGTGTTAACAAAAACATTTTCAACAGGCAGTCATTAAACCAGATTTCGCAGCTCTCCCAATACAATGTGGTACTACAGCAATGGGGGAATAACAGAAATCGACCCAAATACTATCCGATGTGTTCCTCAATACGCCACAAACAGATGTGACAGAGAACTCTAGGAAAAGAAAACGCATTCAAAGTAAAATGAGCAATGTGGGTCTTGACATGATGTGGCTGCCACTGTTTCCAATCTACCTGGTTGTTTGTCTGGCAGAGAAGCTTGATTACTTAAGAATGTGCCGTTTGTTGGGGCGCCTGGGTGGCGCAGTCGGTTAAGCGTCCGACTTCAGCCAGGTCACGATCTCACGGTCTGGGAGTTCGAGCCCCGTGTCGGGCTCTGGGCTGATGGCTCAGAGCCTGGAGCCTGTTTCTGATTCTGTGTCTCCCTCTCTCTCTGCCCCTCCCCTGTTCATGCTCTGTCTCTCTCTGTCCCAAGAATAAATAAACGTTGAAAAAAAAAATTTTTTAAAAAAGAATGTGCCGTTTGTTTTCTTTTCTCCCTTACTGATCAAGAGGGGTCAGGTGAGAAGTGACTGATCAGCAAATCCAACCCTTACTACATAAACCAACTAACTCCAGTCAGGAGCTAGTTCATGTACATAGAGTAGCACCGCTTTCTAGCTTTTTACTCACATTCAGGTCTTTTGTGTGGTTTCCTGACTTTTCTTCCCAACCATGCTGCTGGGATTTTCCCGCACGCTAATCAGCATGATGGATATTATCACGCCATGCAGTGCTGATGAAAGAGAGGACACAGGTGATGAGCCGGGGACATGCCAAGTCTGGTTAGGAATCCACCCCAGGACTGATATAAAGACAACCACTCAGCCACTCCCGTGATGAACAGAGAGAATCATCAGTCTCTGGGAGCTAGTAGAGAGTACATGGCTCTCTGGTACAGCACAAGGAAATGAAGGCTCACTAATGACACACTCTGACAGCCTCCAGCTCAATTACTGAAGTTAAGGTCAAGAGGACAACAGTCCCTTAAAAATGACACACAAACTGAACATGGTGGGAATTGTCATGAGCCCCTAAGCCCCTTAGTAACGTTTAAAAATGTTTATACGTAATGGTTTCCTATAACAAAAACATGTTCCAAAAGGCCTGAGCATGCCCGTCTCTGCTCCCGAGCACTGCCTGGCCCTGGCACAGTGCTGCACCCAAGGCAACGGCTTATTGGGCATCTGGGGAATGAATGCAGGAACTGGGCTGACCAGGAAGAAAGCTGCTGGACAACTGCTGCTCCAAGTCCAAACGACCCAACGAGGACGGGGCAGGTGAGGCAGCATTCCCTGAGGGACAACTGGACATTACTGTGTAGGCTTCATCAGGCAGAGCTAGATGCACACCGGGCCTCGAGGGTCTTCATGTGCCTAGACCTCAGCAGGGGGAGGGAGGGTGAGGAAATTAATGTTGGCTTTGTGCCCACAGGGTCAAGCATCAGGCAGTGATTTTACATGTTAATGTAGTATAACATGTGTATATATAAAATAGTGCAACATATACGTACATTTATAATACGTGTATAATGTACGTACAATATATAAATGTCCACACAAATAGACACATATTTGAATTATTAGGGATCACAAGTGAACATATAAAAATGGGAATAGGGATATGTGATAAACATTAAGATTAGGATTACCTTTGTGAAAAGAAACTTTTTTTTTTCAAGAATTAGCTATGACAGAATTAGGTTCTCAATATAGAATTCAGCTAGATGGTCACAAAGAGGCTGGGCATTTTCTCCTTAATCCTTCCTAAAGGTACCGGATACATTTTCAGAATCTTCATCTAGAGCACCCTCTGCTGGGAAAAGTGCCTCAAAATACTTGATTTCCTTGTTCCCCCAAATGCTCTGCGAATCTTTAAAATAAAATAAAAGTAATTTTTTCCTGATCCGGTAGAATCTTCTAAAACATGACAATTTCTATTGTCCCACGACCCTGCCTTCCAACTAAAGCCTCACAGTCTATGTTAAATAATTGACACCACTGTCCCTTGAAGGCAAATGCTAGACAGGTTTCACATTACCCCCAAGGGAATGAGGGAGCTGAGGGGACTGAGGGCCAGAGGGCCTTGGCTGGCAGGTGAGGAGAAAGAACAGTGGTGACCACCACCCACCTTCCAGGATGGGGCAAGCCCTGGATGTCACTTTCCCTGGAATGAGAGGCACCGGGAAGGTAGCTGGCCTCCAGACATCTTGAAAGGTCTCTGCAGAATAAGGATGGAAGAGGGGAGCTGCAGAGAGGCGCAATCCCAAGGGAACCCTGCTAGGAGCAGAAGCCTTGGGAGGCAACACAAATGTGAGCCAGAGAGTTTATCGTCCACATCACAGAATTGAGGGGATCTCACTACAAAAGGATGCCATGAGGGAGGCGGCACCAAGACACCCATCATGACTGCAAGTAGACTGTGGCAAGGAGATGCTGGCAAACAGCTCCAGAGAAGCAGAAATCCCCTTCCCCTCCTCTGATTCCTCCTCCTTGCATGGCCGCTGGAGAAACTAATCCATGATGAATAACTGAGTTGAGATACCTGGAGTCACCGTCATTGCTGGGAATGGCCTCACCTGCACAACATCAATTCCAATGTTCCAGTGTGATCGTCCTCCAAAGTTTCCCTCTGCCCCTTCATATTCCCTCCCTCCAATTCCCCACCCCCATCCCCAAGCAACCACTGACTGTTTTGTGCCATTATAGACTAGTCTGCATTTTCTAGAGTGTTCTACAAATGGAATCCAACACCGTGTACTCTTTTCTGGCTTCTTTCACTGAGCATAACTGAGATTCATCCCTACTGTTAAGTGTATCAATAGTTTGCTCCTTTTTACTGCTGAGTAGTATGCCATCATAGAGATGTACCACAATTAGTTCATTCATGCACTTGATGATGGATATTTGGGCTATGCTAGTTTGGGGCTACCCTTAATAAAGTCTTAATGTGAAAAAAAAAAACAAAAACACCAAGCTGGGGGTTGAGTAGTCCCTCCCCCCCATCCTCCATGTGCTCACCAAACTGGAAGGAGGGGGAAGAAGCATGTCAGCTGGAGAGCCTGCT
Organism: Lynx canadensis; assembly: GCF_007474595.2. Taxonomy (NCBI): domain Eukaryota; kingdom Metazoa; phylum Chordata; class Mammalia; order Carnivora; family Felidae; genus Lynx; species Lynx canadensis. The sequence continues at coordinate 95,634,504 of NC_044307.1, forward strand.
TTGGACTACAAACAGTTCTAATACCCAAAAGCATCCACAAAGTTACGGGTTCTGTTGGATAGAAGTCAGTCATCCTGGGGAGAGGTGCTATCATAGGCAAGGATGCAAAAACTAAAGCCACTTCCTGATTATAGGTAATGGACTGCTCAAGCAAGAAAGACCTGTTCCTGCAGGAAGGCAGAGGAGCTATCGGTGAAGGAAGAGTCATAAGGAGATAGTATCAAGGATAAAAGGGAAGTCCTCAGTGAACCTGGACTGCAGCAGCCCAAGGAAAGAAGGATGGCAGCTCACCAGAGAAATTCACACACATCCACACACTCAGCCACTCACCCCAGAGGGCCCTCCAACCGTACCCACAATGCCCAAACTGCTCTCACATCCAGCAGCTACCACCTCGCCCAGGAAGCCTGCCTCAGCATCTATGAGATGTTGTGCTAAATCCTCTAGCCCAGACTTTCAGAGCTAAGAAAGCCCTGGAGGAAATGAAGGAAACATATCTGGAGAGAAGTGATGTACTCAGGGCTATGCACACAGGACCAGAATAAAACCTCCTACTTTGTGTTACAGCACACCATCACCGTAACACCAGCTCTCTGCTCAGATGCTGGGACAGTGTTGGAGGTATTAACCAAACACAAGGTTCAAAATGACGATCCTAAAAGCAACTCTATGAAAAGTGAAAGAGCAATGCAGCACATGCACTGGTGCATGGTTATGAAGCAACCAATGCTAGCAAGTGGCAGGGTGACACCTGTTGTAACGAGACTCCCCTGGCAGCTGCAGTACAGCTTCAAGGAAGACCACATCCAGCTTGTGTTTACTAACCCCGCTCGCTCTCTTATAGACTTCCTCTGCATCATCCACTTTTGAGGCTCTGATCAACATCAAGTTCCTTAGGACTCACCATATAGGTCTTTAGTTCTTTTTTTTTTTTAACAACTTTAGTACCTCTGTGCAGTAGAGATGCATCCCTTCAGTCACTGCCATCCTTTCAACAATTATTGTTGCTGTTTTTGCAAGAGCTCTTTCCTTTTGACCAAAGAAGCAAGCACGTGTGGTTAGGAAGACACAGGTTGTGGAGTCTAACACACTCAGCAGGCAGTTCCAGCCACAGGCTTGCAAGCTAATGCCTCTAGCAGGCATTTTACTCCGTCCATGCGATGGAATGATCACCTCCTTCGCAAGGCTCTGGTAAAGATTATATCAGACAATTTACAGAGTGAACATCTTTTTAAAAAATTTTTTTTTCCAACGTTTATTTATTTTTGGGACAGAGAGAGACAGAGCATGGATGGGGGAGGGGCAGAGAGAGAGGGAGACACAGAATCGGAAACAGGGTCCAGGCTCTGAGCCATCAGCCCAGAGCCCGACGCGGGGCTCGAACTCACGGACCGCGAGATCGTGACCTGGCTGAAGTCGGACGCTTAACCGACTGCGCCACCCAGGCGCCCCGTGAACATCTTTTTAAAGAACGGTAGAAGGATCACCTCAACTATTAAAATCTGCTTTTCTTGTCACTTGCCCAGTAGAACTGAATATACATGTTTTTTTTTTTTTTTTTAATTTTTTTTTTTCAAAGTTTATTTATTTTTGGGACAGAGAGAGAGAGAGACAGAGCATGAACGGGGGAGGGGCAGAGAGAGAGGGAGACACAGAATCGGAAACAGGCTCCAGGCTCTGAGCCATCAGCCCAGAGCCCGACGCGGGGCTCAAACTCACGGACTGTGAGATCGTGACCTGGCTGAAGTCGGACGCTTAACCGACTGCGCCACCCAGGCGCCCCTGAATATACATATGTTGAATACACAGATGATAGATCTTCACTGTATTTCTTGAAAGCTGGATTACTCACAATAATGCTATGGAATGCCTCAAGCACCCATCAACAGATGAGTAAATAAAATGTGGTGGGCACACACAATGGATTATTATTCACCATAAAAAGGAAGGAAATTCTGACTCGTGCTGCAACATGGATGAACCTGAGGACTTTATGCTAGGTCAAATAGCCAAGTCACAAGAGGACAGATACTGTATGATGACATTTATATGAGGCACCTAGAGTAGTCCAACATAGACCGAAAGTAGACTGATGGTCAGCAGGGGACGGGGAGAGCCGGGGAGCCAGGAAGCTGGGAAGCCGGGGGGTTACTGCTTTAGCAGGCCCAGTTTCAGTTTTGCAAACTGAAAAAAGTTTTGGAGACAGATGCTGGTGATAGTTGCACAACGATGTGAATGTACTTCATGCCACGTAACTCTATGCTTAAAAATGATTAAACTAGGGTCACATGGGGGCATAGTCGGTTGAGCCTCGGACTTCAGCTCGGGTCATGATCTCATGTGGTTCATGAGTTCGAGCCCCGCCTCGGACTCTGTGCTGACAGCTTAAAGCCTGGAGTCTGCTTTGAGTTCTGTCTCTCTCTCTCTCTCTCAAAAATAAATAAACTAAAAAATTGATTAAACTAGTAAATTTTGTTATGTCTATTTTACCACAATTTTTTTTTAAAGTAAAAAAAAAAAAATTGGGGCACCCGGGTGGCTCAGTTGGTAAAAAGTCTGAGGCTTGATCTCAGCTCAGGTCATGATCTCACAGTTTGTGAGATCGGGCTCCATGCTGATGGTGTGGATTCTCTCTCTGCCCCTCCCCTGCTTGCGCTCTCTCTCTCTCAAAATAAATAAACTTTAAAAAAAAAAGTAAAAAAAGAATCTAACTGCTTCATCCAAATGCTAAGAGAGATCGAAGCAACTTGAGTTGCATGTGTATTTTACTATGAAGTTTGTTTTCTTTTAGACCACTATGCTAAATCATATAAATATTCTGGCATTTATTTCCAGTACCCATGTTACTGTATCAACCAAATAAGATTACTTTAATTAAAACAGTTCTGCTGTAATGAAATTATTAGCTTTGAAGCATAAGAATTTCTCTAGAAGAGTATGTCTTTGATTTTATGAAGAATTCAGAGGGAATAAAACTGATTATTAAAATACACTATTTTAAGTTTTCCCCATCAATACCTTCCCCCCCACAAAAGGTAAAAAGAAACACATGAACTGACATTAAAATGTTTTGGGGCAGCATATTTATCTCCCTAATTGTTACACCTGGATGACAGTAAAGATGTGTATTATTTTACAAACAAACACCTATTATCCATAGTAACTAGAAGACTTATGCAGGAGGAGAAGCTGAACTAAGAAGAGTAGAAGCAATCTCCACATAGAGTCAGAAAAGCCATTAAAAACAAATAGGTGAGAAAAATGACAACAGCAACTACAGACGGAAAGCTCATGGGAGGCGGCACTTAAGTGAGAAAAAAAAAGCATGAAAAAAGGACACAGTCTCAGAGAATGTAAGTCCTAGAAATTCACTTTTAACACACTGCATTAAAGTCTGACAAGTTTTGTGGTTTTTTTCCTATGAAGGGCCAGAAAGTGTTCCCAGCTTTGTGGGTCGTGGGCCTTTTGTGGCAGCTACTCATCTCTGCTACTGAAGTCTGAAAGCAGCCACAGACAGTACGTAAAGAAATGGTGTGGCTGTGTTCCCTGTGTTCCTCAAAAATTTTATTTACAAAAGCTGGCAGGAGGCCAGGTTTGGCCTGAAGGCAGGCAATAGTTTGCCAACCCCTGGTCTACGGAAACAAAATAAATAAATGTAAGGACAACTTGGAATAAGGTGTATCAATGCACATGAGCTCAAATACTGTGGATTCCTATTCTACCCCCTAGTCAATCAGACCCATGGGCTGAAGTTTAAATATAAAATGTTCCTTTTTTACCAAAAAAGGTAAGTGGTTCCATGAGCTAAAGACTTCCTAGTGGACTTCTCACTCCCATTAAAAATGGGCCGACAGCCCACCTATATCAAAACATTTAGAATGTTTTTTTTTCATTTAAAAAATATTTCTCAGTATCCAGAAATGAACTAACAAGAGTTACAATTTTACTCCAAGCACCTCTAAGTTTTTCCATAGTTGATTCTCAACATACAGAGTAAAATCTAGGCCAGTAACTTCATAGACTTCAGTACAGTTGATTATGGTCAAGACCCCCAAGGTATACATGAACTATCTATATATATGATGGGAAAATGTCCAAAAATATACATTTTAATGTAAAAGGTGAATAAAATATGAAGAGGCAAGCTGTGTAAAAAGGAAAACACACACACTCTTGCTCCCCACATTCTCACTTAAACAAAGAAAATGTTTGGAAGGATATTCTCCTCGCCTCTGAGAAATAAAATTCCGAATTTCAAAATGTTTGTGTTTTGCTTTATGTGATTCTGATTCTGTACTATTACATTTTCCACCATAAGCAGGTATGGTATTAAAGTTTTCTGTGGAGGTTGCAGTTAAAAGGTTTATCACTTTCAAAACTAAAAGTCAGTTTGAATACCGATATTTTTAAGAGAATATTCACTCACAGGACTTATCCATAAGGATCACACAAGAATATTTATATACACAATTCATGTGACATCATTTTTGTGGGGCAATTTCACAGTAGCACAATACCTCAGCTCCACCCATCCATTTGGGCTCATCAGGAAACTCAGCACACAAAATATCTTCTGACTGATCAGTCCCCAACACGTGGTAACAGAGTTTTTGGTGGAGATTGGTGGATGTCTCTGTACCTGAAGAAGTTAAAAATGTATACACTGAAGTGGCAGTTGACAATTTTAAGAAAATCTACTCCACTGGTATTGTACAATGCTAGAAATATTTAAAAACTTACTTATCTGGTCACAGGATACAAAGTTAACATATAAAACTTAATTGCTTTCTTATACACCAAGAATGAATAGTGGAATTTGAAGTTAAAAACACAATACCATTAAGGACGTAATATACACCATGGGACCATAGTTAGTAATAGTAATACTGTATTGTATATTTAAAAGTTGCTAAGAGAGAACAGGTTAAAGTTCTCATCACAGGGTGCCTGGGTGGCTCAGTTGGTTAAGCATCTGACTCTCAGTTTTGGCTCAGGTCACGATCTCAGGTTTCGTGAGTCAGGCCCCCATCGGGCTCTGGGCTGGCAGTGCGAGCCTGCTTGGGCTTCTCTCTCTCCCTCAGTCTCCCTTCTCTGCTCATGCTGTCTCTGTCTCTCTCAAAATAAATAAATAAACTTAAAAAAAAAAAAGAAAAGTTCCCATCACAAGAAACAGAATTTTATAATTATGTATGGTGATGTGATACATGTTAACTAGATTTAAATGATCATCATTTCATAATATATACAAATATTGAATCATTAGGTTGTATACATAAAATATGTCAATTATACCTCAACAAAAAAAATTTTTTAAACACATTACCATTTACATTAATACCCCCTAAAATAAAATGCTTAAGTACAAATCTAACAAAATATGTATTAAGACTTATATGAGAAACACTACAAAACTGATAAAATAAATCAAAAAAGAACTAAATAAAGGGAGAGATGATCCATGTTTATGGATAGGAATACTGTCATGTCAATTCTTCCTCACTTGACCTACAGATTCAATTTAATTCCAATAAAAGTCCCAGCAAGTTATTTTGTGGATACCGATGAGTTGGTCCTTAAGTTCATGCGGAGAGGCAAAAAACCCAGAACGGCCAACACAGTATTGAAGGCAAAGAACAAAGTTGGAGGCTGACACTACCTGACTTCAAGATTTACTGTAAATAATCGAAACAGTGTGGTACTGGCCAAAGAACAGATAAATCAATGGAACAGAGTAAAGAGCCTAGAAACAGACCTACATAAATACAGTCAACTGATCTTTGACCAAGGAGCCAAGGTAACACAATGGAGCAAAGATGGCCTTCTCAACAGATGGTGCTGGAACAACTAGACATCTATGTGGAAAAAATGAATCCAGACACAGACCTCACACCCTTCACAAGAGAGAATTCAAGTTGGATCACAAATCTAAACATAAATGCAGAACTATAAAACCCCTAAAAGATAACATGGAAGAAAATCTAGACGACCTCTGGTTTGGCAAGGACTTTTTAGATACTATGCCAAAGGTACCATCCATGAAAGAAAGAACCAATAAGCTGGATTTCATTAAAATAAAATAAAAAATTTCTACTCTGTAAAAGACGCTGTCAAGAGAGTAAGACATGTCACAGATGGGAGAAAATATCTGTGAAACACACATCTGGTAAAAGGACTATTACCCAAAATTCACACAGAACTCTTGAAACTCAAAAATAAGAAAAGAAACAATCCTATCAAAAAAATGGGCCAAAGATCTTAACACAAACCTCACTAAAGAAGATATGCGAGGGCGCCTGGGTGGCTCAGTCAGTTAAGAATCCGACTTTGGCTGAGGACACAATCTAACAGTTTGTGGGTTTGAGCCCCACGTCGGGCTCTGTGCTGACAGCTCAGAGCCTGGAACCTGCTTTGGATTCTGTGTCTCCCTCTCTCTCTGCCCCTTCCCCGCTTGCACATGGTCTCTCTCCCTCTCTCAAAAATAAACATTAAAAAAGTTAAAAAAAAAAAAAAAAAGAAGGTATGCAGATAGCAAAGAAGCATATCAAAAGATGGTCCACATCATAGGTCACCAAGGAAATGCAAATTCACACAATAATATACAACTATACTCCACACGCCCCCGCCCAGAACAGACAAAATCCATAACAATAGCAACACCAAATGCTGGTGAGGATGTGGAAAAACAGGAACTCTGATTCATTGCTGGGGGAATGCAAACTAGTGCAGCCACTTTGGAAGACAGTTTCACAGTTTCTTACAAAACTAAACATATTCTTCCAATACAATCCAGCAATCACTCTTTGGTATTTACTCAAAGTAGTTGAAAATTTATGTCCACACAAAACCTGCACACAGATGTTTATAGCAGCTTTATTTGTAACTGCCCAAACTTGGAAGGTACCAAGATACCCTTCAATAGGTGAATGGATAAACTGTGTTACATTCAGACAGTGGAATACTATCCAGTGCTAAAAAGAAATTAATTATCAAGCTATGAAAAGACATGGAGGCAACTTAAGTGCATATTACCAAGTGAAAGAAGCCAATCTAAAAAGGCTACATAGTGTACGATTCCAACTATGTGACATTCTGGACAAGGCAAAGCTATGGAGACAGTAGAAAGATTAGTGGTTGGGGCACCTGGGTGGCTCACTCGGTGGGTGTCTGGCTCTTGATTTTGGCTCAGTCATGGTCTCATGGTCATGGGGTCGAGCCTGGCCTCTGGCTTTGTGCTGATAGCACAGAGCCTGTTTGGGATTCTCTCTCTCTTCCTCTCTGCCCCTTCTCCACTTGCTCACTTGCTCTCTCTCTCCCTCTCTCAAAATAAATACATAAACATTAAAAAAAGAAAGAAGATGAGTGGTTGCCAGAGGCCAGTGGAGAGGGAGGTGAATAGGTGGAATACAGCATTATGAGGCCGGTAAAACTGACACTACAATGGTAGATAGATATCAAGTAGCATACATATGATTGATCAATCACATTTTACATTTGTCTAAACCTACGGAATATACAACATGAAGAGTGAGCTGTCATGTAAACCCTGGACTCTGGGAGAGTATGATGTGTTAATGGAGGCTCATCAATCTTACCTCGTCTGGAGAGGGATGTTGATAATGGGGAGGCTCTGCATGTGGGGACAGGGGAGGTACGGGAAATCTCTGCACTTCCTCCTCAGTTCTGCTGTGAACCTAAAAATGCTCTAGAAGGTAAAGACTTTTTTTTTTGTCTTTTTAAGTTTTGGTTGGGCATCACTCTGGAAGTAATTCACACGTATCTGCTGGCTTTGGAGGCTGCTGTGAGACTGAAGTATTCTTTTTTTCATTATGAAAAGGCACCAAGCTTTCAGGACAATGAAAAAGGTAATACCATAATATAAAAGAAAGTTGTACAGAACTTGGTGACTTTCCATAGCTTTCCCAGGAAGCACATGGTCAGAATTGTTGAGCCTCATTGTAAGTCCCTCCATCACACAACCTGAGTGGCCGTTGAGGTCCTCGTGACAAGAGGGCAGCAAATTACAGCTGGCAAGAGATGGTACCTTTCTGAAATCAATCACAATAACTAATCTTCACTATTTTTGCCACTGAAAGCTGAGCCTAAATAATAATTTTCATGTTTTTCACAAATAACATTGTTCTCTAACAAGAAATGGCCAGTGAAATACTTTTTTTGGTCTCCCACCTGTAAAGACCAACCAAGACAACAGGAAAACACTACATGCCAGAGATGGTAAAGCATGAAGTAGGTGGTGTTGAAAGCTTATATCAGCAAGGTTCAAGGTACCTGGCCCTTTCTATCTGGGAAGATGAAGAGTAAAGGGGGAAAGAAAAGAGACTACTTGAACACAATAGGATCTTTGTGCAAGTGAAAAGAAGAACAAAGGTATGTCCTGCAAGTTAACAAGGAGGAAAATGTCACGATACATCAACCAGGTGACCCATAACTTCTGATCAGAGGAAGAGATACGATCACCACAGTAGGAAAATTTCATAATCACTCAACGTCATTAAATAAATTGGTTTTGTAGAAAACAAAAAAGATCCATCTTCTCCATGACTCCTTGGGAGATATAACACATCTGTAAAGGACTGATTGCAATAATGGCTCCGTTCGTCATGGGTCCTTATATCTGTTTCTCCACCCCTTGAACTGGGGCTGCGGGCCCCATGACTTGCTTTGGCCAACAGAATGCAGCAACATGATGCAGTGCCAGTAGCAAACCTAGGCACCAAAGAGGCTTGTGCCTTTTGGCTCTCCCTCTTGGAATCCTGCTGAGCTGCCATGCAAACCAAGTGGCTAGCTTGCTGGAGGATGAGAGACCACATAGATCAGAACCCAGGCCCCGACACGGGAAACAGCCAAGCCGAGATCAGCCAACTGATCCACAGCCGAACATAGAAACATGACAGAACTCAGCTAATCCAGCAGAACTGCCTGGCCAACTCACAGGCTCACAAGCAAAAACAAACAAACAAACAAACAAACAAACAAACAAACAAACAAAAAAACCCAAACATGGTTATTATTCTGAGCCACTAAGTTTTGGGGCAGTCTGTTACCCAACTGATACAACATCCTTTGAGGAAACTGGGTTCTACACCAAACAACTTCTATGTAGGTTTAGCTTTTAAAGTCATATGAAGTCACACTTCTAGTTCACGAAAAAGGTGCTTCACCTGATACCTTAACTTACCATCACTTTTTCCATCCTGTTGGGGATATGAGTTGTAGAACATCCCCTTCCCATCATGGGTCCATGCCATACAGCTGAACTTGACTCTCTCAAGCACATCTGGAAGCTCTTTGGCACCATCAACTTTCATGAACTTGATCGTCACCCAGTCTGAGCCGCTGGCACTCAGACCATAGGCAAAATATTCACCATCTTCACTGAATGCATAGCCTATGGGACACAGGATAAATCCTCAGTGAACTTGGGGACACAACCCCTAGCCCTGCCCACTGCCCTCCGTGCTGTCTGACAACGTTCTCTGCCAGATGTGCAACAGAAGGAGCAGGAAACCTGCAGTGAGGAACCCAGAGGGCTGAGCCCAGGCCTTACAGGGATTCGCCTCACGAGCTTGGACAAGTGTCCGAACCTCTCTGGGTCTTAGTTTTTTTAACCTGTAAAATGACATCTTGGATTATATGACCACTAAGATACTTTCATTGTTTATATTTCTATAATTCAATAAGCAGTTCGGTTAAAAGCAGAGCTCATCTGAGACTTTCAACATATTTTATTTATACTCTAAAGAGGAAGGGGAAAAAGAATAAGGAAACTACTTTTAGAGTATTGACTGGATTATGACACGTAGCATGTAACAGAACTAAACGGAAGCCATTAAGTAATTTTTGGAATGGATTCCAAACTATTTGAAATCACTCTTTACAACCTCATTTTCTGAGCATTGCTGGCACTCAAGGATTAACGTCCACACCATCTGACCAGCACAAGCCCAGGTAAATAAAGCCCAAGGGTTGCAATGAAGGCTCACACAGTGCATATTCCAAAAGTGACCGTGAAAAAGAAAAAGCAACACCATTTATGAACTGTTACGCATGTCCAATTCTTTAAGTCCATGACAGAATGTTCTAATCACTACAGAATATGTGTTGAGAAATTTTATATGTTTATATCAGCTTTTATAAATATAAAGTAGGTATAGATAGCATTTGTTACCAGATATTGACACTAGAGATTTCCTCTTACAATGTTTGCTACACTTTACTAGGGATTGAAAATTAATCCTCAGAAACTCAACTATTTTCAGAACTGCCCTACTATTTGACATGGAATTTCTATTAGTGGTAAATAAGTTTAAAATTTCACAAAATCTCCTTATTAATCATTTTTGATTCCTATGAAGTATGCAAGCTCATCTCTATATAAATACAGAGAAGAGTCTAGAAGGTGATGGAGAGAAAATACTTCTTACTGTATATAAATTATTTCTATATAATGAAATTTTTCAGGAAAAATTTAAATAATTGATTTGAAATATATAAAAAAATCACATGCTATCAAAACAATCAGTATGTCTACCCACACTGTAACCTCCCTATAATATCATTTTCAGAAAACTTGAAGACTGAGGCCAGGTCCCATGTCTAATTTCCCTTTTCATCTATCAGGACCTGTATATGGCAGGCATTCCATTAAAATGTTACTGGAAAGAATTTTCAGAGACTCTCCTATAATGAAGTTCTTCTGGATGAGTTACAAGTCAGACTTTAGTTAAAATTAAATGATATCCTACACAGGATATGTTCTTACATACCGAACCAGTGTATTAACTTCATTTACAAGTGCAAGCTCAAATTCACGGGAGGATATTTTTGGTTAGCTGGCTGGCATCTTAGTTTCAATACTGATTACTTTCAACACGAGTTAGGTAAAGGACCATCATTTACATACACAGCCTATTTAGGAAGAAGAGGGGAAGACCCATGAAGTGGCTGAGTGGCTCCACAGAATGGTCTTCCCAAAGCGCTGCTACAACAGGGCCTTTTGATTCCCACCTAATCGATTACAGGACGACCGTGTTCCAATTGCTCAATTCCGCAGGCTGAACCCCCACCTGTGCTTTCTCTACAAAACAGAGGATGCTACAGCCAGGGAACTGCAGGGAACAGTCAGGGAAATGCTGAGCCAACTTCATTAAGATCTAGGATACCAACGAGAGATGATTCCCAGAGTATACAACTATTAAAGCATAGAACCAGAGAAGAACCAACTTCCTTCCTTAGAACCAGTGCTCGTGGCACAAACCAACAGTAATGGTTATGGACTGTGGAGGTTATCTTGGGGTGGAGTTATTGAGGAGACATGTGGTCACTACAGGCCAAACTTAATGATTTGGGTTTTAAACTTGCATCTTCAGGCAACAGGGTATCAACCGGTCTAATTTCTACAAGACTGTGTTGTTTTTTTTTTTTTTTACTTTTAATTCTAAAATACTGACAGCTAAAGTTTAAAACTCTGATCACTTCCTCCCCACCAAGGAAAGAGATCTTGTAAATATTCTTTCCTATTTTATATTTATAGTCGGAACATTCTTCGTAGAGCTTAAATTACTTACAGAAGATTTTTTTTTCTAAACACAGATAGGTCTCAGGGATGTTAGAAGCAATGATGTTGGTACTTAAATATCTCAGAAGCCCTGGAAGCTAATTTGGGTCCAGTGTGAATTATTCTCCAGTTCTGCTTCATGCCACCAAAACACGTGGCTACTCATGTATTCCAAAGATACTGTGCAAAAATTAGCTTTCCTGATACTGCATGTGCATCTGTTGCACAATATGGTCCATCCCGTCTGGTATTTCAGAGGTGAGGGGACTGCAGCAACGTCAGAGCCGTGAGTGAGGGCCCTAGGACTCCTGTGGGCTTGGCTGTGTAGCACTCACCTCGGAGAGCCACTGTGCCATCGTCAGAGAGTATGTTGGGGTCAAGGAACACTCTGGCTTCACCTTCTAAGGAATCCTGTACGTATAATACTCGCTGGTTCTGCAAACCTGTATTGTAAAAATAGAAATACCTGGGGGACAGAGATGGTCTTTATTTAGCGCTAGAGTTTTCCACTTGTGGGGTACAATCAAATACACACAAGCAAAAAGAAAAACAACACACAAGGGTTCAACTGCAAATGGGCTATGCCAGGGACATACGTACGTGGGGACTAGGATGGAAGGTCCCACCACCTCCCTGTGCCTACAGTTAGTTATCTGAATTGTTTTAGGTACTCAAATAATTTATCATAATTCTGCATATTAACTAAATGGGAACAAATAAAGCCTGCTTCATTTGCTAAAATGAAAACTGATAATCAAAGAAAGCAGTAATTTTTTTTCTTTTCAATGGAAAAGAACACAGGTATTCTAAAACGAAATGCTGGATCCTGCCCTCGGCAAGCTGCTAGGGCAGGGGTGGACAAACCCTTTCTGTACTGGGCAAAACTGCAAATGTTTTAGGCTTTGTGTGCCATAGAGTCTCTGCTGCTGCTACTCAATTCTGTAGTTGTACAAAAGCAGCTATGGATAATATGTAAATGAATGGACAGGTCTGTGTGCCATTTCAATTTTATTTACAAAAACAAGCGGCAGGGGGGCATGTAGACGGTACTTTGCTGATGTGTGTGTGTGTGTGTGTGTGTGTGTGTGTGTGCGCGCGCGCGTGCGCTCGTGCACATGTGTGAAGGCAGCGGGGGGGGGGGTCTAAGAAATTCTCAATGAATTTATGATGATGGTTCCAGAGACTTAAAAAAAAGAACAAGAGAATATGTCTAAGTAGGTGTGAAAGGGAGAGGAACAAGAGAGGTGAATTAGTGATAGGTGCTGCCTCCTGGCCATTTCCATTCCTGGGTGAAAGACACCCATACAATAAAATCCTTTCTAGCAGTATAAGCCAAAGGGAATCTTAGAGGCAAACAAATCTCCACTGCTGTCTGCAAATCATCCTATCTCACCAATTACTAGCCATAAGACAACAGTAACTTCCTATAATCTAGATTTTTTTCCCTAGGAAGTATCTCTACTAAATTTCTTAATTATAATTTTAAGAATATGGACAACAGACCAAAAGTTTTTATTCTCATACTCAAGCATAGAAATGATTTGACTTGAGAGTGAATTAATTCCATCAATGGCAAGTTATTTAGAATTTGTATTTCAAGAAAGCATTCAATTAGACAAGTAAAAAAAATAAAAGCAACCTCACATACCGTTTTCCTTTCTTGAAGTGGCAACTATACTTGGGATAATCATACAGTTCAGTCATTCTCTCTTTGTATAAACCTCTGATAGGACATTGTTCAAGAAATGGAACAGTAATCTTGTTCTGGGCCTCAACAAAAGCCTATAGAGAAAATTTAAATAGAAAAAGCAAGTCAGACATAAAATTTTCCATATGGAATTTTATCCACTGATATATATCCATGAAAGCATATTTTTCCCTCAATAAATGATAACTAGTCCTTTCATGGCACTAACTACATACTGTTAACTCATTTAGAACTCACAATTATCTTATGGAGAAGGCTCTGTTATCAGCCCAACTTTACAGAGGAGAAAACTGAGTCTCAGAGTAGATGAAAAGCTGCCCAACATCAGACAGCCAGGTAGGGGCAGAGTTTACTCTTGAATCTGTTCCCTTAACAAACACAGTCTGCTGTACTAAGATCATGCAGTCAATCGACTACGTTCACACGCTGCCAAGGTGCCAGCCTTCCTAGTCAGTAGTCTGAGATCCCACAAACCATCAGAATTAAAGAAACATATACAAAGGTGCTATTTTACCAGTTTTGCTTTTGCCTATGCTGTCTTCCTAAGGCCTCCTACCTTGTCAACTTCAGAGAACCTTGTTAAAATTTGAAACTGAAGAATATTCTTTAAAAATTGGAGAATGGGTGGCATTAGATAAGAATATCAACAAAAACAGTTTGTAAGAAGGGCAAGAAATGGTCTGCAGGAAGTCAGGGGACCCTGGCAGCAAAGGCAGGGCAAGGGGCAGGTTTCACAACAGATCAACTATACCCAAGCCTACCCTGTTTGTAAGTAAGCAATTAGAAAGTTCTTCATACTATGAAAACTCAGACTCAGAATATTCACCTCTGGCTATTAGTAAGAAATGAAACAAGAATAAATATATTAGCTCTAAATTCAGTTGAAGGTTCAATCTGATGTTTACAAACAGGTAAGTTCTCAGAGGAAAACTTCAGGAAATTAAGAACATAATATATTTTGAATGACAGATGAAAATGCGCTATCATTGGCCTCTACTTTTGGATGGATCATCAAGGTCCAAGGGCCCACCCTAACTCAAAATGGTCTTCAAATGGGATCTCCTACAATAACCACCAACTGTGCTCTGGAAAACCATGATTCTGTGTTCAGAGAAAGCTGTTCTAAAATTCACTGATATTTATAATGTGCTTGAGAATATGAGAGAAAGAGTAGAAAGTAGGACTAAAATAATGAACAACCCTTTTTGCAAGATGATCCATTCAAGAAAAAAAAACTGTTATGGGGGTACCTGGGTGGCTCAGTCGGTCGAGCATCTGACTTGGCTCAGGTCATGATCTTGCAGTTCGTGAATTCAAGCCCCACCCTGGGCTCTCGGCTGTCAGCACAGAGCCTGCTCTGGATCTTCTGTCTCCCCCTCGCTGTCCCTCCCCTGCTCGCCCTCTCTCCCTCTCTCTCTCAGAAGTAAATAAACATTAAAAAAAAAAAAAACCTGTTATGGGTCACATTTCTTATTTCATTCAAACAGAAAATAAAATGTATTGAGTCCCAAAGAAATATAATGCCAAATGCTTATTGCCAAGGAACTGGCAATTCACCCTGGCCTGCCTTCCTACGGCACTTAAGCTAACGATAGTTTCTATACTTTTAAAGAGTCGGAAAACAAAAACAACCCAACAGAGGCCTATGTGGCTCTCAACATCTGAACCATTTAATACATAGTCCTTTATAGAAGAAGTTTGCTGATTCCACTGCGCCTCATTAAAAAGAGTGTCAAAGAGGAAACGGGCTTTTATTTTGGTTACAGTATCAGTGTACAGCCCCAAAGCCACTCAGGGGCAGGACTGTGGAGTTCACAAAGTGTGTGCAAGAGCATTACTGATTTCATGATGGAAGGAAATGCCTTGTCTACTTTACAGACACGGAAACTGAGGCATGCAGTATTGAAGTCACCCGGTCAAGGTGAACAGTGAGTTGGCAAGAGCACTCAAGCAGAATTACAGTTGACCCTTGAGCTACATGGGCTTAAGCCAGGCAGGTCCACTTATTTGTGGATTTTTTACAGTACTATAAATGTATTTTCTCTTCCTTATGACTTTCTCTGTAACATTTTCTTTCCTCTAGCTCACGATAGTATAAGAACACAGTACATAATACAAAAAACACACAAAATACATGTTAATTGACTGTTTATGTTATCAGTAAGGCTTCCAGTCGACAGTGGGCTATCGGTAAAGTTTGGGGGAGTCAAAAGTTATAAGGGAATTTTCGACCTCATGGGGGGTTGGCACTTCTATCTCCTACATTGTTCAAGGGCCACCTGTACTCTATTCTAGTCACAGTAGGAGAGGCTGAGGCCGGCTCCATGCCTGATTCCGGATGTGGGATGAGTAAGAGCAGACACCCGGGGGAGAAAGGAAGCCAGGCCTCCTATGATTTTCCCCCCGCCTGTGTTAGGTGGGGCTGGACAGGCACGTCAGGGTCCTGGAGCATCGGAAAGGACTTAAGAGAAACCTCATGTGCATCAGCACTGATCTTGGCATTGTGGATGGAGAGGTGACAAGTCCAGGACAAGCTCCCTGCCTTCGTGGCGCTAACACTGTACTGGGGGAGATAATACACAAGCCAGAGGGTTACAGAGAATGGTTAGTCCGAAGGCCACACACAGGGTAATCATGAGCATCTGCAGCCTGTGCTGGTCCTAAACTGTATGCCACCTGCCTGGGATGAGGCCAGGACAAAGCCTGAGAGGGAGCGCTGTGAGCAACGTGACATCGCTGTGACATCTCTGCTATGTTTTACAAAAATATCAATCCATACCAGTTTGGAAATTTAAAAACCAGTCCTTCACCACAGAGCCTGGGAAGCACTGGGAAGGAGGAGGGAGGGTGGCTAGGGAGGCCCTTCTGAGGCGGTTCTGAATTAAGGTAGGCTAGGCGACAGGGAGCAGCCATGCAAAGACGGGAGAAGTGCTCCAGGCCAAGGAATGGCAAGTGTGGGACCCTGGGAGATGGGAGCTCCCAGGTGTGAAGGAGAGCAGGGAGGGCAGTGAGGCTGGGAATGAGTGACAGGGAGCAAAGACCCAGGCGGGAGCTGATCATGCGGCACCTCATCACGCGGCACCTGGTGGCAGTTATGAAGTTTGAATCTTCATTCTAGGGGCAAACAAGCTATGACTGGGAAAGGAGGTAGTTACAAAATCTGGCTTATCTTTTGAAACATCTACCCTTGCTTTGGATGAAGAATAAACCAGGGAAGCAAAATTGGAAGTCAGGAAGGTGGGCCAGTGGTCCAGGGAGAGCTGAGGCCAAGTGAAATGGCTGGTCTCCAGAAGAAGCAGGAACGACCACTGTGATGGGGCACAGAGAAAAATGGGCACCGTGTATGCTCGTGTGTGGATTCGATGGCTATTTCCCAGAAGGGCCTCATCAGACTGCTCTAGCTCCTCGGGGCTCCCACCCTGGGATCCCAGTGTGCTGAGGCTCTTGGCTGGCCCCTCTTCTTCCACTGGAGGGGCCTCTGAGGAGGGCACTGTGTGGGCTCTGTGTCCCTCACCCTTCTGGTTTATGTTTGTCTGAGGCTGATCGAGGCCCTATTCAGGCTCTAGTAGGACCAAGGTGGGCCCAAGACACACAGGTGTTCAGTTCCTTTGCTTTGGAAAGGTGGAACCGTCTTCTTCAACTGCTCCTCTATCTTGCATCACTTCTTTTAGACGTCTCGTGGTACAGACACAACTGCGGCCACCGAATCCATCTCACACTGAAGCAGACACTTTGGCTTTTCTCGTTTCAAATGTTCATAAGACTGTTATGCCAGGCATAATGCTACTAAATAATGATACAATTCTAGGAGTATTACGATCAATTTTGTCACCCCACCCATCCACCGATGATAGTCAACCAATTACTCTAAATAGAGCAGTTTTTAAAGACTATGTCCTTCCAAGTCAAAGACCTACACGTAAAACCAAACTGGTCAAATGCCTCAAAGTCTCAAATTCTTTATAACTTGGGCAAATCCTTCTCATGCTCAAGACAGCAAATGTTCTATAAAGGGGCTTTGTGAAATTTAGGGTTCTACAGACTGTCAATATGATTTCTGGTATTTTAATCAGGAAACACCTTCTTGGTCACTTACAGATTTAATAGTTTGGCTTCTTGGTCTAGAAATTAGAATAAATTGGGGGAAAGGGAGAAAAGGGGCAAGAAGAGACGAACAAAACTGGAGGACATCCATGATGATAAAGGAGCGGGGTGAGGAGAATTAGAATTCTCTTCGTTCCTCAAGAAGCTTCGGCGTCCACAGTCGATTACAGAGTGTTGTCCAAGTGACTGGAATCTGAAAGCCCATTAATGACACCTGCAGCTGAGCCTCTGAAGAAGATCAACAGTTTGGATTTTATAGCAATGAATGGATGTGAGCGCACTGAATAGCTGCCCGGGACTAAGAAACTTGGCTTATACCTCCCTCTTCCCTTGAAGATTAGAAAGCTCCACAGCAAGGCAATGTTTCAGTTATGCACACGGAGTAAATTCTAGAGATGTGCTGCATGGCACTGCGCCTGTAGTTAACAATACTGTACTGTGCACACAAAACTCTGGTAGGAGCTCATCTTTTTTTTTTTTTTTTTTTTTAAGTTTATTTATTTTTGACAGAGAGAGAGACAGAGCATGAGTGGAGGAGGGGTAGAAAGAGGGGGAGACACAGAATCTGAAGCAGGCTCCAGGCTCTGAGCTGTCAGCACAGAGCCTGACACAGGGCTCAAAATCACAGACCATGAGATCATGACCTGAGCCGAAGTCAGATGCTCAACCGACTGAGCCACCCAGGCACCCCTGGTAGGAGCTCATCTTAAAGTCTCACCACCATGAAAGAAAAGGAAAGAAGAGCTAGCTGGCAAAGGGTCACTCAGGTTGGGAGCTGGAGATTCCTTTACCCTGTCTTCAGAATTTCTTCAAGTTGTCCTCACATGCACTGTATTTTAATCCACAAAATACCTCACATCCTTTAATAAGCATAACTCATACATATATGAGTAAAAATGAAGCATACAGTTACTCACTAACTAGCTGTATATATATAAAACACCACAATTAACATAAGATTAAACAGATGAATCAGGGATAAAGGGAAATGCTACAAGAGAATAAAGGAGAAACTATTTCCAGGATGAGGCAGGGGTGAGAGAGAGTGGGGCAGGCAGATGTCAAGATGACCAAGAGGGAGTCTTAGGTAGGACATTAACTTGCACACGGCTATCAACCTCCACTCTTCCCAAATAAACAACAAAAACTAGGAATGGTGCTATCCATCACCATCATTTGAGGAGTTTCTGCTGCAAATTATACACACAGACATATGCATGAGTGTATATGACCTGGTTAAAGCAACTTTCAGGGGCTTCTGAAGAAAACAGGTTGGTGTCAGAGGAAAGTCTGGCAGAACAACACGGTCCCAGCCACGAGGAGGCTGAGTGCTTCCTGGAGGCCAGAGGGAGATGCATATGTGGGTCCCCTCTCACTGCTGGGAGTATGGCAGAATTCAGATATGACTCTCCAAGTGCAGGGACACCCTTATAAAAAAGAAGGTAAAGCTCATCCATGAGGCTCCAGGACTCAGGGCCCAGAGATTTGGACAGTCACACAGCAAACTGAAGGCAGGTCATGCCAAACAGAAAATTAAACGCAGCTGCTTCAGGAAACAGGTCTAGAAATTGAGACTTTTATAAAGGAACGGAAATAATATATTTTATAAAACTAATATGAGAAATATATACAAAAAGAGAGAGAGAAATGAGTATCCCATATTTTCCAGTACTCACTGAACATTTTTAAATAATTAGCAGTACCTCAGACAACAAAGGAAATCTTAAATTCCAAGAAAAAAAGGGGATTCAGGTCACAGTAAAAGCACAATGCTACTTTCTTTTCCCAGCCCCACAAACCCATTACTTACTTATTACCCAGGAGGAGAAAGAGTGAAGTCAAGTGGTAAGAGCCCCAACTCTATGGGGCTTGTCTTTTAACATTAAAACCCCAGAGTGGGTGCACCTATTCTCTCTGGGACCGTCCGCCCTCAGGCAAGGAAGGCTCACACTGAGCTTCCAGCTGCATGTGATTAACAGTACAGGTGGGGCCTTCCAGAATCCCAGCCAGGTCTCTTTTCCACCTCCTATGCCCATCCCATATGGGCAAATCAGTTTGACCTTACAGTCAAGTCTTGTTCTCAAATCTAGTCACTACTAGGAAGTCCATTCAAAGCTGAAACTTGAACTCCATTTGGCTTGGTCCTTTGGGGCACATGCTACTAACCAGAAACCTGGCAAGGACAGACAGTAGTTCAAATCTAAACCTAACTAAAAACCTGATCATGAAGAAGTTAAATGCATACACATCCTCTCTTAAATAACTATTTTTTTCAATAAGAGAATCCAAACAGCAACAGTAATATTTAGAAAACAAGAAAAACAAGACTATTAAAGAGTTAAAATTCATGAGATGTGGCAAAACATTTGAAGGTGATATCTGTATCTTGGTACCCTTGAGAAGTCCTACTGATAGAGTGGGGGAACAGTGTGTGACTTCTATTGGCCATTTGAGCACCCCAACCCTCGATCCAGGGACTGATCCAGGGCCAGGAAGAACACCCATACAGGATGAGGCTTGCACTGGGTCCAAGGGCTTGTTCTGTGACTTATGCACACAGTGCTGGTGTCTGGGTGTGCCTTGTCCTGAAGGACAGCAATCACACTGTGACGGTTGAGGTATGTCTGGCACAGGTGAGGTGCTCTGCATTCGAATAAACAAGCCGGGTCTGGAAAGTGACAGTTATGCTTTCAGGAAGTTTGTGTTTTACCCTCTCTCTCCATCAGATTTTACTGTTTTTGAGTACCAGTAGATTGCACCATCTGTCATATGACGTTACTGCTACCTCTGTCTGTATTCTAACTATGCTAACTCCTTTCTACATTCTTCATATAAGAAAACCCTATCGGATCGCCTGGGTGGTTCAGCTGCTTAAATGTCCGACCTCGGCTCAGGTCATGATCTCACGGTTCGTGGGTTCAAGCCCTGTGTCAGGCTCTGTACTGACAGCTCAGAGCCTAGAGCCTGCTTCAGATTCTGTGTCTCCTTCTCTCTCTGCCCCTCCTTCACTCATGCTGTCTCTCAAAAATAAATAAATGTAAAAAAAACAAAAAAGTGAAAAAAACAAAACAAAAAAAAAAACCCTATCCATTTCTGTAAGCAGTCTTTCCATCCATTCTTCTCTATAGGCAAGTCAATAAAGGAGTCATGAACCCAGGCAAAGCAACCAGAACCCTTTTTCAGTGACAGGGATGCATACTGGCAGACAGAAGTTATCTTATGGGATTTGGGACCATGAGGACTGAGTAAAACTGAAAGAGACAAGGCCCATCTTTTCCTACCACATGGAAGAGGCTACTGGAAAACAAAACAATCAGAGAAAAGCAGATGACCTGAGAGACAAAGAGAAACAGGTTTCCAGAAATATCATGTGCACTCCTGGATCAGGCTGTGCCTAAAGGCTCTTACACCCTGGTCGCCAATCACAGCCACTTTGCTCCTTTTTTCACATGAGCTGGAATGACTTGGGTTTCAAGTACCACTAATCCGGCATCCTAACAGCTCTTCCAGGAGTCCTGCCATCTGCTGAGCAAGGGGAGGCTGGTAGAACATGAGCAGCCTAGGAAGAGGAGGAAATGACCCAAAGTTTGCCCGAGTCCTGGTGGGTGGAGCTGAGAAAGATGTATCTACACGAATGGTGTCTTATCAGTACATGAGAAAGTGAAATGAAACTAAGCATTCAAATCAAAGTTTTAAAGTAACAAAAGAACATGAGAAGAAATTAACTAGAAAATTAAAAGAGTATAACTTCTAAGTCCTCGAATGGCTTCTTTAAAAAAAAAAAATTTAAAAAGGTAAACAACAGACTCAACCAAAGCTCTGGCTAAGCTAATCAAGGAAAGGGGAGAAATGTTGCAGAAACTCAATATTAGAAATGATGAAGAAATATAGCCACGGACAGGGAGAGTAGAGTTGGGGACGTAAGAGATATTACACTAACCCCATGCTGGTACATTTTAGAATCTCAATGATGTGGGCAATGTTCTAGGAAATACAAAGGATAAAAATCGATCCAAAAAGAAAGAAAGATCTGAACAGGGCAATAACCATGAAAGAAAGTGGAGGAAAAGAGCCTAAGAATTAATTGCAACAAAAGAATTTGTCCCACATAGCTCTAAATTATCAAGCAGATGATTTCCATGCTATTTAAAGTGCTCTACAATAAATGCAGTGGCAAACATTTATCAAGCACTTACTTGTATCCACCATTTTGCTGCATGGTTCAAAATTATCACTTAATTTTCACCACAACCATACAGAGTAGTTTGCTCCAAATTATAAATCAGAAAATTGAAGTTTGGAGTGGTTAAAAAATATGACCAACATCACATCTGATGAAATTGTGGCGTAAAGATTCAAACCTGCCTTTCTACCTCCGAAGCTGCTCATTAAATGATCCTACCCACTGCCTTCCCATGAACATGCAGGTTCCAAGATCTCTGAGGGCTCCCATTAGTTGTTGGGGGGAACAGGGTAGAAAGAAAATCCTAGAAGGGAGACAAGTTAGGAAGCTACTGAATGTCTACCACAATGGCAATGCATGCCTGAACCAGAGCAGTGTCAGTAGGAATTAAAAAGAAAGAAAGAAAGAAAGAAAGAAAGAAAGAAAGAAAGAAAGAAAGAAAGAGGAGAAAGGCATGAGATTTTATAGAGGCAGAACTGGAATTCCTAAGAATCACGTGTATGATGAAACAGACAGCTGACAGAAATGGTCAGTGCCATACAATATTACGTAGGAGAGTCCCTCAAGTCTTTATTCTAACACTTGCCTTGATATCGCCCAATGAAAACGTCAGAACCACAAACACTGTCCCTCCGATTTATAAAGATGCTATAAACAACAGTGAGGCTTCGACTAGGACTTTGACTCCTTGAAAGTGGTGTTACTATCAAAGGTGTTACCACTTTTCTCTAACCGTGTCTAAGCATTCTCTAGGGCAGTTTTCCCAAGCTTTCTGGACCTTAAGAATTATCTGGGAGACAGAGATTTCTACTGAAATCAGATGCTCCAGAATTACAGTTTGGAGACCTATATTTTACTAAGTGCCCAACGAAGGTGGTTTTTATGACTAAGTGCTTTGTTCCCTGGAAATGGCAGCATGGGGTGGTGAGTGGATTTTAGACAGCTAAGTTTGGGGGCAGTGGGGAAGAGAGGCCGGGAGAAGTCAGAGTTATCTCAGTTCTTCAGTTGTTAGCTCTTTACCAATGGTTTTCCCAAACATATCTGAGACCAGCATTTCTCATAGGAACACCATGATGATTAAAAACCAAAGTCAAGTAACTGCCCACAGGCAAGATGTCACTATTAAATGTATTCAAGCACGTCAAGCATTTTGTCAGTGGTCTGGGGTCTGCTTTTCTAAAATGAGACTCAGGATGTGTCTGAGCCTCTTTTCAGCACAGAACTCTAGCAGCTCGAAGGTTAAGTGGCTTGCACACCCCCAATCGCTGGTTCTCCTGTGCTAACACGTAAATTCCATGCCGGCAGGGGCCACATCTGTCTGGCTTTTGACGGAGTGTCTGTTCCTCCTCCCGGTTTGATCTAATGCTTGCCACAGTGGACACACAGGTAAGCTTGGATAGGAGAGGAAAGACAGGGAACAGGGAAGGGAACGAACACATACGGAGAAGGGAGAGAGGATGAAGCCAGCAGACCTGTGGCATTTCGGGTAGCCGGCATCCATTCTCCCTTTCCAGTGTCCTCCCTTCTTAGCAGACAGTAATTCCAGGTAGCTTCCTGACGGTACAAAAGCCAAAGAGGGTCCCTGGGGCTTCTACCAAATTTCCCATTACCACAGTTCAGCCAAGCAGTGAGCACACATTTGGAGTTTGGCCAATCAAAACTCCCTCTCCTGGGAGAGTCACTAAACAAGGGACAGGCAATTAAAAAAGTGAAGATCATTTATGCCATTAGCAGTGCTGGGTGAAAATTGGAATTTCTGCACTAGAACTATCTGGTTCCTGTCTGTGCCAAGCCTAGCCCTTCAGTCTACCCCAGGAGCTGGGCTCATCCTTGCCATAAATTCCCTATTTGCTAAAGCTGGCCAGAATCCATTTCTGCTGCTTGCATCAAAACCCTGGTTACACGGGTGCCTGGGTGGCTCAGTCGGTTAAGTGTCCGACTCTTGATTTCGGCTCAGGTCATGATCTCACAGTTCGTGGGTTCGAGCCCCACATAGGGCTCTACGCTGACAGTATGGAGCCTGCTTGGGATTCTGTTTTTCTCTTTCTCTCTCTCTCTGCCCCTCCCTAGCTCATATGCATGCTCTCTCTCAAAATAAATAAACAAACCCTGGTTATAGAAGGCATGAGAAAAGAGAAAAAAAGCCAGCAGCACTTAGAAAAGAAGATGGTCCAGTACCAGCAACTTCCTCATACTTTTGATGATTATCCCATCCATACATCAAAAGGAAGTTGTTTCCCTAATTACATATTTCCACTGTGGATTTATAAGAAGTGTATTTACAAACTACAATAAGGAAAAACATTTCCAAAGGAGGTGATGAGTGAGATATTTAGGAACCTGAGATAATATGTGGTAACATATTTACCTAAAGCGCCTCCTGTTTCCAATCAAGAAGGACAGCACAGTAGTAATTCCCAATTCAGGTCCTACATGGAACAGTAATGAATGGGTGGACGAGTGTTTCACAGGCCAGCTTTGCCAAGGGCGTTCACAAGGCCCCAGTTAAAAGAGGTACTACCAGATAGTTTGAAGGTAATCTCTGCCCTAGTTTAATCATCATGCTTTAGAACACGGGAACCTCACTTAGAAGTCACAGTCCCATGGAAAAATACCAACGCACAGAGCGTGAGCCTCTTTATCTTAAACACCTAGGATTCGAAAGGAAAATCCTTCTTAGTTTTCTGGATGAAAATAGAAGAGTCTTTGAAGTTGGACATTCTGACTAAGCGGCTGGAGCACTAGCGTCTGAAGGTCTATATCCCGCTACGGTTACGCAGCAGTGCCCCAAGCTACACCATCTTTGTGCAGACCTCTGCCGGGTACGGAAAATGAATTCTTCTGTGCATTTTCTGAGGTGAAGGTCAGTAAAACCTTGGAAGTGATTTCTATAATACTCATTTTATAGGCGAATAAAATGAATCCAGGCTAGGTAGCCTGCCATGGTCATAGAACAAGAAAATGGAAGGACAAGAGCTCTGATTTGTGTGTTCTGCCTTGCAGTCCCATTTGGCAAATATTCTCTGCCTCCACACTGCTTCCCAACAGAAGTAATATGAGGAGTGCCTGCAAGCGCACAGGATGAAGAACTATCCACGAAAAGGATATTCAGTGTGTCCTAAAGTCTTCAAAGAACATCATAAACCCAAGCCAATTAATTTCCAGTGAACTTCATCTGCTGTCATTTGGCTCAGAGACTAGCCCTTCAAGCACTGGAAGTCCTGGGAGCAACCTTCAACTCTGCTGGCTCTGCAGCCCAACAGCACAGTGGCCTGCTGTAGAAATGCAACTGGACAAATGAACTCTGCTCACCCAGCTCCAAGCTACTTCTTCCACAGGTTGGCTCTGGTTCCATGCTAGGGAAAGCCCAGTGTCCAGGGAGATCTGGGCCAGACTGGTACCGGAACAGAGCAGAAACTCCTCACACTACGTACGTTTAGGGTTAACCTTTAACAATGAAAACAAAAGCTAGCAAACGAACAAGAAAACAGACCTCACAATAGGCAGGAAGGATGCCTGAAAGCAGGTGCTGACCTCCTTAAACTTTGTTCTCCACTGACCTCTGTGACACTAAAATACCTACACTGAAATCCTAGGCTGCTTCAATATCCTAGAGATGATCAGAAGTCATTTAAGATTTAAATCTTCCCTGCCAGAGAAGGAAACAGTGTAAGGACAGGGGAAGGGAAAGGTAACGTGTCCAGGTTTCTTACTCTGAAAGACTGAAGGACCCCTGCTCTCCTCCCTACGTTTCTCAGCCTCTTCTCAGCAGGTGTAATGAGCTATCTCCAACTAGTCAGCCCAATGGGAGAATGGGAAGGGAGAGCAAATAATGTCCTAGAGAAGACCTATGTTGTGTATTCCTTTGATCTTCTCTGACACAGTTGGCAATTTTATTTTATCAGAAGGAATGAACATAAACTAAAACAACTGTTTTGTTTTGTTGTTGCTGGTTCTCACTAACGTTCTTCTCTCGTGAGATCCACCAAGGAAACAGAGCTGTTTGCTGTGGCTCTCATTTTGCCTAGGGCCACTCTCAGGGAGAAAACAAAATTAGTCCTTAGGTATATGCAGATCATATTCTACACTTAGCTACTGCTGTACCAAAGTCCCAGGACAGAGTTTCTGTGAAAGGCAGATTTGACAATTAGTTACAATTAAGAGGGCTATCCCTTGAAAGGTAAAAATCCCTCCATTCTCTGTATCTCCCCTTCAGTAACTCAGTAACAACTTCTGGCATACGCAACTAAGAAGTTGGAGCCACAAAACATGGGGTAAGACGGAGAGCCTCCTGAAGAGCCTACAAGGACACTGCTTCCGTCTAGACCTTGGGGCTGCAAAACCAAGCCCAATGATGTAGAGAGAGGAATTTATCACACTATCAGGAAGGGGAGCAAACAGGGTGGAATGACTGCACCGCAGTGAGCGGAGAGGCCAAGACAAATACTCGTTTAGTAGTGTCACAGTGACCTCAAAGTGAGATTGCCATCTCAGCTGTGAGAGCAATGGAAGCAGAGTCTGGGGACTTGGGAGTCAACGCAGGGCCAAATGGCAGAGCAGTCTGCTGGACAGGACAGATGCAAGTCTCCACCACTCCCCCGAACATGTGGTCCACGTGCACAGTGAAGAACATAGGGTTGGGAAGTTTCTGGATTTGAGGAGGTTGGTCTATGTTGATGGGCAATATTACCGGGTATGGTGACAAAGGAAGAGGGTCAGCTATGTGACGGGGCGTGTGGAGTGACTCCTGGACAGAGGAAGAGAGGGAGATGGCACATGGTAAAATCTGAAATAACAACTGATCAGGGCACCCCTGAAGGGCCAGGACACCAACGAAGAGGAAGAAAGAGGTTGAGAAAAGCTACACAGAGGGTGGGGTTTGGGGTTTGTTTCTTGTTTCTAGGAGGGAAATCTAGAAAGTTAAAGATGAGGATGTCAATCATGTGCACGTTAACGTCAGTGGATGGAAGACAGGGGAGCAGAGCCTCGTTATTAGATTGAAGGCTCAAGTTGACCTCAGCGTCAAATACGGGTGTGCAGGAAGACTGCTCCAAAGTGCCTCCTACGATCTACAAAGGACATGCTGGAGATGCCTGTTGAAAGGAGAGTAGGAGCTAACTGCCTGTTGGGGCCTGCCTATTTAGTCTCCAAATCATTTTTAATGACTGCAAACCTCCCTCTCTAGCTCTTCATGCTGAAAACTTCCAAGGTCACCCGGGTGTTCCACTTACACCAGTGAGATTTCACTACGGTTCAGATGCTTCAAGAGTCATACTTAGCTCTTCTCTAAAGTGCTTTTAACCCAGAACTTTCCCTTTATCTGATTTTTGTTGTTTAGTTTCTATCCCTATATAGATTCTCCTACAATCATTTTACAAAGGTCGTTTTTAATGTTGTAACCACTTGGAGCACTGTAATTTTTATCCTCGCACTTAATATTCTACCACAAGCACTTTTTCATGTTAGCATGCAATCTTTACAGCCCAACATTTTAACAGATGCACCTATTACTTCATTGAACAGATTCAACATATTCTACTTAAACACTACACTATTGTTGGAAAATTTTCACTATTAGAAATAACGCCCTGGGGCGCCCGGATGGCTCAGTTGGTTAAGCATGTGACTCTTGGTTTCGGCTGAGCTCATGATCTCGCATTTCATGGGTTTGAGCCCCACATCAAGTTCTGTGCTGACAATGCAGAGCCTACTTGGGATTCTCTCTCTCTCTCTCTCTCTCTCTCTCCCCCTTTCTCTCTGCCCTTCCCCTGCTTGTCCCCCCACCTCAAAAATAAATATACTTAAAATTTTTTAATAAAAAAAAAAAGATATAACACTCCAAACTGAGCCTTTGAGAAATCTCTGTATTTTCAAAGTGGCATTATTACTTTCCCAGTAGGCACAAAATCTCTTTCTCATTCCCAAGTGTTTGCTTTTTGTTGCTCTCAGATGGGTTAATTTCTCATTACTGATGGTACATAAGAGCTGACAGTTTTGTATTTCTTTTGTACATACTATTTTATACATAATCACTTTATGGAATCATTAATTCTGGTAAGTTTTCATTTGTTTCCCTTAGGCTTCCTAGATACATGATCATATAATCTACAATTCATGATTTTTACTTTCTTCTCTCCAAATTTTGGTTCATGTTTTAATGTACTGATCAAAGCTTTGTGAACATATAAGAATCATAGTAACAGAGACATTTAGCCTAGTATTTAAGGTGCTGTTTTGAATGAGATGTCACCTTGATAAAGCACTGTAATTCCAACTGTACTTTTAGATTTTAATTTTTTAAAGTTTACTTACTTATTGTGAGAGAGTAAGCGAGCAAGAACAGGGGAGGCACAGAGAGACAGGAGAGGGAGAGAATCCCAAGCAGACTCCGCGTGTTGTCAGTGCGGAGCCTA
This sequence comes from Lynx canadensis, assembly GCF_007474595.2. NCBI lineage: Eukaryota > Metazoa > Chordata > Mammalia > Carnivora > Felidae > Lynx > Lynx canadensis. The sequence goes on from NC_044307.1 coordinate 95,662,487, forward strand.
ATGTGGGGCTCAAACCCACAAACCATGAGATCATAACCTGAGCTGAAACCAAGAGCCGGACGCTTAACAGACTAAGCCACTCAAGCACCCCTTTAATTTCTTTTTAATATTAATTAGGATAATTATATAGCTTTATTTAATCTATTTCTATATTAAACTCTTCCTTAATTCCTGTGATAAATTCAACTTTCTTTTAAATCTACTAACATTCATTTATATTCTTTATACTCACAAGAAAGGTTGGTCCTTACATCTTCATTGTCCCACACAGGAGCCACTAGCCACATGTGGCTATTGAGCCCCTGAAGTGTGGCTGCTGTGAACTGATACATGCTAGGGGTGTAAAATAGTCACTATATTTCAAAAACTTCGTTGCAAAAAAGAGGAACATATTTTAATAGTATTTGATATTGATTACCTGCTGAGATATTAATATTTTGAAAATACTAATTAAATATAGTACTATAAAATAATTCCATTTGTTTCTTTGTACTTCTTAAAATGTGGGTACTTGAAAAGTTTGAATTATACATGTAGCTGGTATGTATCTACTGGGTAGGACTGGTCTGTACAAAGTATCTCAAGTTTCCATATCAAGGTTGGATTTGCTTCATAGAGTCAAGTGAGTTGTTGTATAGGATCTTTTACGATCTGGAGCATTTCCTATAAAATAGGATTATACGGGCCTTGACAGCTTTAAGGGATTCATCTAGATTCAACAACCTCCTACTTTTAAGTTACAAGTCTGCTCTGATATTCTTTTATAAGGGATAAAGCCTTAAATGCCAGTCACTGTCAGGAATGGATAACCCATATTACATACTAGATTAAATCAAAGACCTCCTGATAGCATTTCAGAATTTAGTATAAAAGAGCTACAAACGTTCTTCACTTCCTGACTGGTTTTTCTTTGTTTTGGAGGCTATGTGAAGATATTCCTCTTTACATCAAGGTGTGACTAATACACCTTTGTGTACATGTGTCTAACCATGAGCAGGAAATATTCGCGCTGCTCTTCTGCTTGTTAGAAAAACACATTAGAAAAAAATAACTCCTCAGAAACCAGATGATATTACTAGCCTTGGTCATTAACGAACCTGTCTGGAAAGGAGGGAGATGGGTGTGTGGGAAGACTGCAGGGAGGAGGCAAAGGTTCAAAGCCACTCTGACACCAGAGGGCAGCTGTCCGCACAGGCCAGTGTGGGCACAGCGGCCACAGCCCATGGTCCCCGCAGGAGGATGGCCAAGTCCCACGGCAAGCAATGACATGAATATATTCCCCCCAAAGCTATTACACCCAGAGTCTTTTCCCTTTTATTAGTTTTTAACATAAAGTTGATAACCACCTAGCTACCTCCACACTTATTAGCTGAATGACCTTGGGCGTGTTACTTAATTACTCAGTAACTCCATTTCTTCATCTGTAAAATGGGGAAAATAAAAAGCTCTGCTTTAGGCTTTGAGAATTAAATGATAGGGGATGCAAAGCTACCGATGAAGTGCCTGGCACACAGTAAGCACCCAATAAATGTATACCATGAAAATAATAGCGTATACTCATTAGCTTCTAGCAAATGTGAACTGTAAGATCACTAGCGAAGTTTTTCATCTACTAATAAGTGGCTTGTCAACCACAGGACCAGCCAGTATCAATTAAGGAACAGCAAAGCATGTGTTCATTAACACATAAGCAAAAACTGGGTCACTCTGACACTACTGAATCCCTCAATCACCATCAAAGCCTGAAGAAATTCAGGTTGTAGCCAATACCTCAAAGTAATCATCACAGAGACAGTCTTTGGGGCAGTTTTCCAAGAGATGCACGCAGGAAGTTCACTCCTTTCCTGGTGCTTCCCATCCATTACAGGTTAGGTAGCTGCCTGTGACTCTCCATTCCCAGGCTCCATCCCTGTCTCGGCTCAGGGCAATGCCAAGTGATCAAGGTCATTCCTGGCAGGGTCGAGGTGAGGAGGCAGCCCCACATCTGCTCCCTAAGCCTCCTAGCCTTCCCTGCAGAGTTAGAGCCCCACCCACTCTCAAAGATCCCCATCTATTTCTCATCGTGGAATCTCTATCCCTCCACCTTTGTAACTAATGTTTCATGAAAGAGAACTGAAAACCCGAATACCAATAATTCTCACCCATGAGACCTTTGTCTTTCTTGAGGAGTCGGGAAAGGGAGATAAGAAGGACTATGGGTATAAGCAAAAACCATTAGAAAATCTCAAAATGGTGGTGTGCTTACTTCAAGGACAAAAGGTAGGGAAGAGGTTATAAGGGTTTCTACAGTGAGCCAAAAAGGACACACCTGCTGGAAAGAAGAGGAAAGGGTGGAAGAAAGGAAAGCAGGCAAGCTGGTGCATGGGAACAAAGGAAGAAGAAAGAGACGACATGAATTTTACTCCAGGACCACCTCTTCCTGCCTCTACTTTCTCCTCTTGCACAGACTACCATGCCTGGCCAAGCCCTTTGCCCCATTCCTTTCCTCGTCAAGCTCTTTCCCAAGGATTTAAAAGTGGTGCAATCTGTTACCCCACAGACCGACCAGGAGGAATGGGAGGTGGGAATGGGCAAGGGGAGAATCCCAAGCCCACTAGCCAGACCCACATCGGGAGGGAATGCTTTCCTGGCAAATCTGAACTGCGCTGGAAACCTGAGTTGACTTCTCCAGAGAATACCGGTATTTATGGTGGCAGGGGACCACAAGACATAGGAGGAGCTAAGACATAGGCTTATTGGCGGCAGGTCTGGAAAACCACCCAGAGTGCATTTAGCATTGCTTTTTTAAAAAATGGAAATGTACTCTGGGATTCTAAAGAAGTTCAAATAAATTTCCGGAATAGTGAGCATATTAGAAATAGCATACATATTCCCATGCACTAAGTAATATGTAAATATAGTTATAAAGTAAGAGTCAAGGAACTTGACATGGATTGGAGAAACACGATCCCTTCACCCAAGCAAACTTGATTAACAAACTTACAGTATATGTAAGGATGAATCCTACATGACAAGATCTGGGCACTCCAAGGACAGAACATCTGTGGGACATAGCACTCAGGGGTACTTTCATTAATGGAATGAGACTTCAGCTCAAAATACTATGTGTTTCTCCAAAAGAACAGTAAAGATTTGCATTGTTAGGCAGAGCAGAAAATTCTCCCTTCACCCCATTACTTCCATAAAATATAAGAATGTTCTTATATTTACAATTTGGTTCATTTTGTTTTTGTTGCGTTAAAATCAGTAAGTAATCCAAGACCAACACTCAGTTTTCAAGACCTGGTATTTGTTCAACATACAGTTGACACTTGAACAACAGAGGTTTGAACTGTGTGGGTCCACTTGCACATGGACTGTTTACAGTATAGGACTACAAATGTATTTTCTCGTCCTGACGATTTTAATACCCTTTTCTTTTCTCTATCTTAATTTACTGAAACAATACAGCACACACTACTTTTAAAAAATGTGTGTGGACTGTTTCTGTTATTGGTGATGCTTCCAGTCACCATTAGTAGTTAAGTTTTTGGAGAGTCAAAAGTTGTAGTTGGATTTTCAGCGGGGGGGGGGGGGGGGGGGGGAGGCTTCGACCCCACCCCCACCCCTCCTCCCACACTGTTCAAGGCCCAACTTTATAAGATTTTTTTTCCTTTGGAAAAAACATTTTAGGCAACGTTTCATTCACATAATTTTTCTCTAAGTTTTCATTTTTACTTGGTAAAATCAGTTTTTTTTCTTTCTCATATTTTCCTTTCAAATTCTTGCTTCATCAGTGTTACCATAAACCATAAACATTATTGCAAACATTTTCTTTTCTCTGGGACAAAAAATGCTTTCATCTTTTTTCCCATGGATCATTTGACAAAAAGTGGTAGCACCAACAGCTATATTCACCATCCCACGGCAGAAAACACAGGAAGATGCCAGAAAGGAAAAGCCATAGCTACTGAAGTCTAGGGTTTGGGGCAAGGTACTAAGACCACCTTATCTTTAATTATAAGCCCCAATTACCTTTGTCTGCTCGCTGTCTGGATCTTCAAGCCAAGCATAAGGGTCGTAAATTTTATGTCCATGATAATCCTGTACCTGCAAAAGACAAAATGTGGTTTTGGACAATTAGAGTCTAACCCCAATTAAATTAGTATTTTCTGAATGTAACAGAGGAAAAATAGGATAAGGATAGGCAAAATACTCCAATTGGCTCACTGGCAATGTGTCTGCCCAAATTACCACATGAACCAAAGCTGGCAGGTTCTCAAAGGTGTCAAGCCACCCATCATGAAAAGAATGTTTTAGCTGGAGAAGGAAGAAAGATGAAAGGTCAGAATAGGGAACTGCTCTGTCTGTACAACACAAAACAAAGGCCTGCCGCTGTGCTAAAGAAACTTGAAAATGTGTGGTCAGTGGCAAAGCACGGAATCGCACAATGCACCAGGGATGCAAGAAGGGCATGTTTGTGAAGGAACCACCACGCACGTGCTGATTTGCTTCTTTTCTGTTCTTGCTGAGCTTACTAATGATGAAAAATCTCCCTGCTATATATAACATGATTGGTTTTTGTCTTTAAGTCTAAACTGCCAAAAAGCAGGTTACCAACGTGCGGTAGAATGATTCCAGTTGATAGCAGCTTTAAAAAAGCTGACGTAAGTGCAATGAAAGAACATTTCTAAAACTGCAGCCTTTCTTCCCTTTTGTGTATTGTTACAAAATGCTTACAAAAAGAGGCACAGAGGCATCACCCATTCAGACTACCCTGGTATTTGAAGAAAGACAACTGCTTAGTGCAGCAGGGCCCAGCAGAGGGGAAGGCTTCAAGGAGCTCCCGCGGGCGGCTGAGCATCAGAGACACCTTCCAGCTCCTGAAAAGCCCAAATTCCTGGGCCTGGCCTCGGAAACTGACCCACACACTACAAGAGCAGTCGGGAGTCACCGCTCCCCGGGTGATTATGCCTAAAGAAAATTTCCAAAGGTAAAAATCATCACAAAATCTCTCCATTTCATACTATCCTGATTAATGTCACTGAAAGCATAGGGACATCTCTCCAGTAAATCTCTTCTGAGCAACTCCAACATTCCTGTTACAGTTTCTCATAGGTTTTTGGGAACAAGAACGACAGGATCTCAGATGAATTTTTAATCTGTCTCCTTGCTTTGTCGATTACATCGAAAGGTAAGGGCTATTCCCTAATAGAGGCAAATAATCTCCCAGAAAAGGAAAATCTGTTGTTTCCCCAGCTGGTCTAAGTTCCAGTGTGGCTGCTGGCCAGTTTAAGAAGGACCTCTTGGTGCCTAAAACCCCAGGCTTTCTGCAAAGGGCCTTCATCTCTCCTTATCTGGTACCAGATGAGAGAACACCTGGAGAAATGCACACCTGGAAGAATGGTCAGTTAAGGCGGAACACTCAGAAACTGTTCTCATTAAACAACTGACAAATACAGGTGACATAAAACCAGACTAGAATCTCTCCTGACAAATCCTCATAAAATCACCAATTTTGAACCCTTAAGAAAACGCTCTCTAAATATTAGCTGATTGTGGGACGCCTGGGTGGCTCAGTCGGTTAAGCGTCTGACTTCGGCTCAGGTCATGATCTCGCTTGGTTTGTGGGTTTGAGCCCTGCGTCAGGCTCTGTGCTGACAGTTCAGAGCCTGGAGCCTGCTTTGGATTCTGTGTCTCCCGCTCTCTCTGCCCCTCCCCTGCTCACAGTCTCTCTCTTGCTCTCTCAAAAATAAATAAATGTTAAAAAAAAAAAAAAATGTTAGGGGCGCCTGGGTGGCTCAGTCGGTTGAGCATCTGACTTTGGCTCAGGTCATGATCTTGCTCAGTCTGTGGGTTTGAGCCCCGGGTTGGGCTCTGTGCTGACAGCTCAGAGCCTGGAGCCTCCTTCAGATTCTGTGTCTCCTCCTCTCTCTGCCCCTCCCATGCTCATGCTCTGCCTCTGTCTCTCAATAATAAACAAACGCTAAAAAAAAATTTAAAAAAAAATGTTAGCTGACTGTTACCACTCAATGAAAATTTGTATCTTTTCTTATCTGCAAGTCTTTCACATTTTACACACATTGAAGTGGTTTTAAATATGCTTAAAACAACCTTCTTTTCCTCTGACAATAAGAAATCAGAAAAATTTAGAGTTGTAAAGGATCTTCCAGTCCCACATTTTTAGGAGCAACAGCAGGCTCAAGATGGCAACGTGCCCAGGGCCATACCGAGTTCAGAACCAGAGCCGGGACTAAAAGCACACTGCCAACAGCTTTTCCCCAAATATTCCTCAGAGGTGACACACCAGACACTTTAAAAATGTTCCTCGATCATGATGTTCCTAAAACTCAGACGTATCCATTAACTTGTCATAAGAAAGCAGAAAAGATTCACAGGAAATCATGTTAGTTTTGCCTAATACTAGATCCAAAGCAACGAACATTCGCTCACTATCCACACTATGGTGCCCAGTGTTGTAAAGCAACCTTGTGAGAGGGTGGATGATATTCCTATTTTTCAGAATATGGAATGCAATTCAGAGAGGTTAGCAGGAGAGAGTGAAGGCTGCAGATTTACGGCTCACTTGGAGATCACTGTGAACTAAACACTGTGCCATAGACTTCAGCCATGGTACCTCACTGTGAAGCTATTACCAACTCATTTTCCAGGTGAGGAAACTAAAGCTGGAGAGAGCTAAAGCAACTGTCAAAAGTCAGGTGGCTAATAAACAGTAGAACCCGTGACCCTCTTTGAGCTAACCCCAAAGCCTGTGGGGCTTGCTACTGAACTACAACGGGTGTAAACTGGCAGGCCCACACCTGGACCCTAACTCAGAACCTCCCGAATGGTGTGTATGGTCAGGAAACCCCTCCATCTTCCCAGAACCAGCATTACCATCTGAAGCCAATTAAGGGCAGGTGTTCAGCAGGCATTTTTAAACAGGACAGGAAACTGATTCTCTCCAGGGCAAGCCCACAGGCAATCCCAGGAGCCTCATGCCACCACCCTACTCCCCTGCCCCCCCTACTTTTTCTCCTACAAGACCGTACCCTACAGATGGGGTGGTCTCGTAGCCATATCCCCTGAACTCAAGTTGGGCAGTACGTGGTTCTCCTTATGATTTAAGTTTGCCAGCCATTCCTCATCTCCCCAAAAGACTTTAAAAATACAGCCCTGATAAGGCACTGTTAGCATTCAATATTTTACTTGTACCATTCAATAGCTCACCTGCTGACTTCAGGATAAACCGCAGAGTCCTACACAAAGTAGGCAGAGCCCATCAAACCTGGCCCCGCTTTTTTTTCTTTCCACCCCCCACCCAAGCTTATCCACCCATGGATGGTCACAACAGCCTTACTGCCATCCTGCAAACAGTGCAAGTCCACGACCGTCCAGCCCTACATGACTATGATTTATTTTGGTCACACAGCCAGGAATGTCCTTTCTACCTTATCCAACTGGCCAACTTCCAGGCTCAATTCGCATATGATCTCTTCCCCCTGATGGAAATTAATCCCATTCTCCTCTGTGTTCTCCACTCACCCTACACACTCTTCTAACCCCTACAGCAGGCCTGAATTTCCTGACAGCACATGCTGCCAGTACAGACAATGGCATTGCATTGGAAGCATCATGGTTTCCAAGTTTCTGCTCATTAGGGTGGAAATTCACCAAAAACGGTTGTATGCTCCAACCCCACAGGTCAACAGAAGACTGCCTGGTATTCGGCTGAAAATGTTCAAGTGACAGAGAGAGAGCTACAGCAATCTCTAACACCTGCTGGAGAGAGACAAACCCAACCTAGAAAAGAAAGTGACAATTTCAGCCAATGCCTAAATCTAGCCTAAGGTTTTAGTCATCAGGACCCTGTCACAGTACAAAGATACTTACTCCATGTAGGCTATCGGGGCTGGGATAAGTACACCGTGGGATCCACAGAGTAGGGTCCAAGCCAGACCTGAGCTATATTCCCTTGGCCATGAGGCTTAGGGTTTTCATGAGTTCTCCAATGAGAAGAAACTGTAGAATATCAAAATCTGTGGAACCTTTTGAGTTAACTGTTCGTAATCTTTTGGACGTCTTCATAAAAGCCTCACTTAACCCTTTCAAGAATGGCAGGATTTTGATAACCCAAATAGGGAAAAACTAAGCAAGAAGCAATCCCAACTAAAAACACTACTAAAATGACACTTATCAAGTCACACAACCGATAGTTCTTTCTACTTTTAATCTATCCTGAAAACTCAAAGATCCTTAAGAACCGAACTGACATAGTCACAGGTCTTCTGATTACTGAAGTCTGGCACACTGCAGGGCCAGACTGTCATGGGAATAAATGAATGATGATAGTCTTACTGCAAAAGTCAGTCCTAAGCCCTGTGGTTGGCCAAGCCAGTACTAACATTTCATATATGAGAAAGAAGGCCCATAACAGGTAAGCGATCTGCCCAAAGGCATCCAAGCTAGTGAGTGACAAAACCAGCACTAGCACTCAGGTCTTCTTACTTGGTCTGCCCTCTTTTCCATTCCGGCAGGATCACTTTACTCCCATACACAAAGGGAACAACCCTTTGAAACACAGGAATACAGCTTCTTGGGCTGTTAAAGTAAATTTAATAAGCAAGCAGTTGAACAGACTGAGAAAACATGGTTACCAGATGGCCACTGGTCAAAGAAACCATGAATGCATCAGTGCCACTTGGAAGTCTTAATTTAAAACAATATGTCCTTTACTTTAAAGCCTCAGTACCTTTTAACCCAAAGTGAAATGTGCTTTGAAGTACAGACGTTCTGGCATAAATCAGGTCAGAGGAAGCAGAAAAACAACACAACCACCACCACAGATCTATATATACAAAAATTTTTTATTCTGATTCTATTTTAAGTAATCTGAGATATTTGGCTATTCCTCAGAGAATCAAGCCCACATTTGGATTCATTCCAGTTCTTAAGATGCCAAATTGATTTTTACACAAAAAGAGTGTTTGCCCAGATTTCCACCCACTAGATCTCAACAGTTACCCTGAGCTAATCCACAGCTTATGTAAATGATGGCTAACCCTTCCACTAAGCCAAACAAACTCATTCTGAAAAAGGCCATCCCCTCTCCCTTCTAAAGCCCTCCTCTCACCCGCATCAACTCCTTCTCTTGTTTAGGAAAACTTGGATCAGCACTGCAACACTACGGGGTCACCGCTCCACCCTCCCCATTCCACGGTCTTGTGTCTGCAACCCCCGCACCACACGCCCGGTACCCGGCCCGGGGCACGGCAGGCGCTCGAAGCACGTTTTAATACCGAATGAATGAACTTCAAGGATTTTAAATTTGGAAGTTTAAAAAGTTTGCCTTTGTTTTTGAATTTTACATCATCTACATACATCCACACTTTCTCCTACCACCATATTTAAGCAGGAGCCTCCTCCAGTCAAAAAACAGTGACACGTTCTGTCTTCCCAATCCCGTCAAACGCCCATTCCTACCTGGGTGTCTGCCCTTGACCCCACTGATTTTTAGGAGGCGGCCAAGCGGCGACTGGCCTCGGGCTCTGCCGCCTCTAGGCAGCCAGTGACGGCCACCATGGCCCCCGCGGCTCGGGAGGAGCCCGGCGCCCCCGGCCCGTATCTCGCAAACAAAGGCCGAGGGGGAGGGGAAGGACGCAGGGGGCGAGGGGCTGCGGGGAGAGGGGCCGCGGGCGGCGGCACACGCGGCGCCCGCGGCGGGCGAGGGCTGGGGTACTCACGGCGGTCTCGTCGCGATACACGTCGGGGTACTGGAAGGACAGCATGGCCAGGGGCGGGCGTGGGGCGGGTGGGGGCGCGGACTGCGGGCGCGAGCCGGCCGGGCTGGCCGCGGGGCGAGGCTGGGGCGCGGGCAGGGGCCGAGCGGGTGGCGGCGGCGGCGGCGGCGGCCGGCTCTCGGCCAGGACTCTCACGACCCGACCGGCGGCAAGCGGCGAGGACGTGCTGGAAGCAGGAAGCAACTGTCGGCGAGGCCGGGAGCCCCTCCCTGGCGGGCGGGCCCAGCGGCGGCTGCGGCGGCAAGAGGGAGCGGGCGGCGCCGTGCGTGCGCCGGGCCGGGCGCACAGCTCCCTCTGCAGGAGCGCCGGCCGCGCCCGCGCCGCCCGGGCACACGGGCCACCCCGCCGAGGCCGCGTCGCAGCCACGCCGGCCCGCCCGCCCCGGGCTACCCGGCCCGGCACCCGCCGGAGACGGACCCGCGCGGGCCGGGGACACCCGCGCGGGGTACACGTCCGGTCTCGCCGGCCGGGGCCACCACGCCTCCGCCCTCCCCTTCCCGAAGTCCCTCGCTGTCAGTTTAGCCATTGCCGAGCTTGAGAGCGAACAGGCGGGTTTGCTAATTAATCGATTCCCCCATCTTCCTGTTCCCGGGCGTGGTGGGGAGGCAGAGAGAGACCTTGGCTCTCTCCAGCCTTACGAGCAGTGGGCTTGAGGTGGCCTAATTTTTACTGGCTGCGACTCTGGACTTGGAAGGGAAGGGATAATGGATCATGATAACCATGAAGGAACCACATCTCCCTTCACTCCAAGTCTCCGGTGGGCACTGGGTGGTGGGGCATCCAGATTTTAGAGGTGCGCTGAGGTGTTGGTAGGACAATGGGTAAGCCCTTATCTGAGATTTACCAATGAAGAGAGGACCCAAGTGGGAGCATCGGGGTCTTTTGTTCATCCTGCCAGTTCCTTAATTCTGTTCTTGCCAATGTGTTTGTTTATTGAGCACCTACTGTTGTCCCTGTGGGGGAAACAGTAGTTGACAAGGTGCTTGACCTGAAAGTCATGACACTGTAATAGTTCTAATTCTTTATCCTTAGGTTAGTGATAGGTGTTCTGGTCTTGCTTTCTGGACCATCAGGAAGAAGCTTTATAGCCCCAAATCTTCACAGCTGTGGTGTGTGTTCCGTGTGTTATGTACTCCTGGCTTCTTAGAAGTCATGGGAGGATGGCATGGGTATGACCACAAAGCCCTTCCAGTCCTGAATTCCACACGGATACGGTAATGGTTGTAAACTCATGTGTTCTGTTTCTTTTGTATTATCACCCCAGTTCCGTGGCTCACACATCATAGTTCAATTTCTCTTCATGGCAGGGTAATTGATAAACATGTCTTGCATTGGTTTCCCAAACCCCCTCCTTGGGCAACCTGAGAATCTTCAGTTTTGGGAAAGCTCACAGTTGGGGCCAAACTCAGTGCAAACAGACACAGTTTAGTGCTCTGCAGTCCAGCATTCCTGATCCCAGTTACCACCCCCTGCCTTGCCTGCCTGTCACCTGGCCTAGGGACTGCCAGGCATTTCCCAATGCTTCTGCCACTTGGGGGGGGGGGGGGGGGAGTGGGGGGAGGATTTTAAGAGCAGCCCGGGAGCACATGACCCAGCAGATCCCCTAATAACAACGACAGCAATAGTAGTTAATGCTTACTCAGTGCTTCTTATATGCCAGGAAATTATCTTATTTAAACCTTATAAGATAACTAATATTATCCCAATTTTAAGTTTTATTTATTTTTTTGTTTTGAGAGAGACAGAAACAGCGTGAGTGGGAAAGGGGCAGAGAGAGAGAGAGTGAGAGAGAGAATCCTAAGCAGGCTCCACGCTACCCACACAGAGCCCGATGTGGGCCTTGAACTCACAAAACCACAAGATCATGACCTGAGACAAAACCAAGAGTCAGACACTCAACTGACTGAGCCACCCAGGTGCCCAGTTTTATAGTTGGGGAAAACAGGGGCTGACTTTTGCCCAGACTTCACAAATATTTATTAAAAAAAAAAAATAGAGCCAGGATTCAAACCCAGATCTCTCTGATGCCAACACTCAGTCTTAATCACTCTTTTTATTTTTTTATTATTATTATTTTTTAAATTTTTTAATGTTTATTTATTTCTGAGACAGAGCATGAGTGGGGGAGGGGCAGAGTGAGAGGGAGACACAGAATCAGAAGCAGGCTCCAGGCTCTGAGCTGTCAGCACAGAGCCCGACGCGGGGCTTGAACTCATGGACCGCGAGATCATGACCTGAGCTGAAGTCAGTTGCTCAACCAACTGAGCTACACAGGCACCCCATTAATCACTCTTTTTAAAAAAATGTTTATTTATTTACTTTTTGAGAGAGTGAGAGAGAGCCCAAGTGGGGAGGGGCAGAGAGAGACGGAGACAGAGAATCCCAAGCAGGCATCTTCACTGTCAGCAAAGAGCATGACCCAGGGCTCACTCCGTCCCACAAGTTGTAAGATCATGACCTGAGCCGAAATCAAGAGTTGGATGCTTAACCCACTGAGACACCCAGGTGCCCTTTAATTACTCTTCTTCATGAATAAATAGGAGTACTCCATGGTCTACAAGGATACCCATAAATAGGTGAAATTTTCCCAGCGCTTAATTTTATCAGGCAAGGTAGAAATTATGAGAATTGTGGTGCCCAGAGGACAAATCAAACCTCAGGTGTTATCCTCCGTTCATCTCTAGGCAGTTATCCTAGTGCCCAGCTCCTCCAGGTCCTGAAAGGCAAAGGTCTGTATGTGGCACAGACAGTGCAATGTGCTGCCAGCGATAGATTGTCTGCAACTGCAGCGAGCGAAGTGGAGATGAAGACCCATTCCCCTCTTTGTGGCCAGATTGCTTGTACATTACCTACCTTTGCCACCTATTAGATATGAGTTGTCTGCTTTAATCCTCCCTTAAAAAGCCCATTTTACAGATGAGGAAACGGAATCTCAGCAGCTTTAAAGGAATTTGTCTGAAGTCCTCACACAGCTAAGACAGCCAAGGTTCAAATTCGTCAGTTGACTGCAAAGCCCATGCTCTACCTTGTCCATAGAAAATGAAGAGAAGGGAAATATTTGAACCGTCGCAGAAATGGAAATTCTACCCCCAGAATAAACACCAGAGTGCTCTTTGACTTCTAACATCGCACACTATTTCCAGGAGAATTCTAAATTAACTCTGTAAAAACTCGTGCTCTAACCTACAACCATTCCCCAAACACAAGGCCCCTGGGGGCAAAGGGATAGCAGAGACATAGAAGGACCTCCAGGGAAGCCTGCAGCCTGTCCTCTATTGCCTGACCTCCAACTTTGTACCCCACTCTGTTAACCAGAGTCACCATAGTAAGGAGGCAGGTTAGCGATATTTACTACCGCTTGCCTGTCTCAAACCCACTCCAAGTACTTGTCACAGCATCCCTCCCAACCACACATAGTACCCTCCAAGAGAGGATTTCTGGTAATTAGCCAAGGGGTAAGTGTTGGCTGAAATCCATCTTACTCTCTACTTGCCACACTGTGCACAGGGGCACTGGCTGCCTTCAGGTGGAAAAAGGGGTGCCCATATTCTCACAAAGGTCCACTGACAAGAGGCTGCATCTACCCAGGGGAAACAGTTCTAACTCACACAAGAGTGCCATCTTGTTAGCACTCCTTAAGACTGATGCCTTGGGTGCTCGCCTGGAGAATCCTTTCATTTGACTGCGGTTTCCAGGTAGCTAGCTAACCTACTGATTGGTGGGGTGCAGTCATTTCCAGCTACTTTTCCTTTAAGATGTGTATAATTTTTTCCAGTATGATTTCTAATGAAAATTCTGATATACTCCTGTATATCTAATCTCTGCAAGGCATCATGAGGTGTGAAACAGCATCTAGAATAAGAGTGAGGTTCTCTTCCCGGCCCTGCCACTATTTCCCTGGCTTTGAATGAGTCCTTACATCATTGGTTTGTTTGTTTTTTTTTAAAGATTGAATAATCTCTGCACCGAACATGAGACTCACATTTACAACCCTGAGATCAAGAGTCTCATTCTCTACCCGCTGAGCCAGCCAGGCACGCCATATCGTCAGTATTTTTTCTCTATACCATGAAAGAGTTGGATCAGGTGGTGTCCAAGTTTCTTTTGTTCAGGAAGAAATAAAGTAGAGATGTAGGAGCCTCAAAACTATCTCTGGAATTCAAAATGAAATTGCCCTGGGAGAGTGCTATCCATACATCCTGGGCCGATGGAGGGGAGGGTGGGCAGTAATTATCTACTAAAAGGGCTTTCTCCATAGTTTTCTTCTGTTTTGAAACCACCCACGAGCACAGATTTGGCTCCGAGGCCATGGCTGGGTCTGTGGTACTTACTCAGTTCATAGATTTTATCTTCCCAGGAACTGTAGCTGTTCCCTTCTAATACCCTTCTCTTGATAGAGGCATGTGGTTAAAAAGCTAGGGGAGGTGTCTGGCACTACAGCTGTGAAATCTAAGGTCTCCTCCCCTTCTCAACTTAATGTCCAACTGAATTAAGCCCCAGAATGAGAGGCTAAGGCTGAATTAAATCCAGGCTAAGAAAGAAAAAAAAAAAAACCCGTGGGGCATAAAAAGTGGATCAAGAATTAATCTGGGGGCACCTGGGTGGCTCAGTCAGTTGAGCGACCGACTTTGGCTCAGGTCATGATCTCGCGGTCCATGAGTTCAAGCCCCGCGTCGGGCTCTGTGCTGACAGCTCAGAGCCTGGAGCCTGCTTCTGATTCTGTGTCTCCCTCTCTCTCTGTCCCTCCCACACTCATGCTCTGTCTCTCTGTCTCAGAAATAAACATTAAAAAATTAAAAAAAAAAAGAATCTGGAGTATTTTTCTACTTTAGTTTGTAGAATTTACTTATACCATTTCTAACGAGACTTCCAAGTTAGGAGTGTTTCTAAATCAGGAGACAGGGATATTTTTTCCTCTTCTATTATTAGAAAAAAAATCAGGGGTGCCCCCACATGTAAAATTAAATTATTTTATTTACGTAAGGAAAGATGAAATAATCCATTCACTGGTTTAACTTTAGAACTTAAAACTATTCAGCAAATGCAATATGCAATACTCAAAATGTGTCAGTTCAAAATTATTGGCTATAAGAACAGAAAGGAGATTCAGAAAGAACAGGAAGGGGAAAAAGTGATATATATAAAGCAGGAGAGAGACACAGCATCCCAGATTTGTTAATATTAAGAAAGGTGAAGATAAGCACAAAAAGATAATATGGAATCAGACAATAAACACATGAAAACACATGCATAAAATCAGAGTTAGAATGGACAGAAAGCTAGTCTTGTATGGAACAACACTTCATCTTATAGCCTTTAAAATAATAATGTTACAAATGTTAAGTTCTATTGGAACTTTTGAAACTCTGGGATAATTAATGATGGACCCCTGCATCAATTTAAACCAAGCAGTATATCTGATCCACACACAAGAGGATCTCCACCCTGTTCAGCACCTCCATTTTCTCTAGAGTTACTGAGTAACAACCAGACTGTCTTTCCATTTATTCTTTCTGTCATGCAGTCTTCACAGGTATCAACTTGAGTCAGTTAATGCTAAAGAACTGAGCCTATATTCAAGTTCATTGAGCTGGTCTTATTTGACATTTATAGTTTCACCATTTCACTATAGACCAGTGTAGTAGTATAGCCTCCAACAAGTAACATGTGCTGTAAAGCTTTAGTCTTTAGTCCATTACGCTCTGCCCTTTCGGCGATTTAGTGTCGTATAAAACCTAGAGTTGGGTGCCTGGCTGGTAGAGAGTTTGCCCCAACTCTTAGGACAATCTAAGGTCTCTATGTTCTCTCTGGTTGATAGTGCAAATTCTACTGAAGGATAGCTGACAGAATTCCCAGTTCTCTACTGGTCTTACCATTTTTTCTCCTTTTCTGAAGGGGGCGGGGCCAGGAAGAATCACCTTATTGTTTTTATAAAAGTACCACAGGAAATCTTCAGTTAGGACAATAAGGCAGACTAGATATGTCCTGCTAAAGAATGAAGAATTATTAAGGCATTGCTAGGCTCGCAGAGACACCTCCCTCCCTCCAAACAGCTTAGCCATAAAAAAAATACAGGAGAATGTGAAACAAAAGGGTCACCAGGATAAAGAACTCCAAGGAGGCATCATTTACATTGCCTTCTATGTAAATGCCTCCTACCCTCTGGAGTTGTACAACTAGTTTCCCTGTAACACCCTCTGGAAAGATTGCCTGAAAACAAATGACTGTATCTGACTTGTCTATCACAATGGGCCATTTTTGAAGGAAAGCATCCTATGGTAGGCCCAGAGGCCCTCCACTGATTAAATCAATCGCGACTTAACTTACAATCACAGATCATGCAAGGAAACGATATTGGTTTTTAGTCTATTACCATTTGGCGACATTTTCATACCTGTTTGGTATCCTCTGTATTGCAAGGGGCTGTGAACCTGAAGATTGCATTTCCTAAATGCCCTTGTCAGATGATTTCTGACTACCTTCTATCAAAGGAAGAAAAAGAACCCTTTTGCTTGGGTTCTGCACAGTTGGATCAGTGGTGGGGAACCTTTGGCCCCCAAAGCGTCAGCAGCAAATTTGGCAATTTCAAAGGCACTATGGCCTCCTATGTTCTTGCAGCCAAGTGCAGGCTGTGGGCTTCCTAAGGAGTATGGCAGCAATTAGTGGCTGGGGCTGGTGCGGCATCAGTGTCATTATGCTCATAGGGGCTGCATGAACCACTGAATCTTTTGTTTCTCTAATCTTAAGAGAAAGACTGATTTCTGAATCTCTAGGGAGCATTACCTTTCCTTTTTCAATCTTCCATCCCACTTGTATAACAAATTTCTTATATTAAATCCCCTCTGTATGGGGCGCCTGGGTGGCTCAGTCAGTTGAGCGTCCGACTTCGGCTCGGGTCGTGATCTCACGGCTGGTGGATTCGAGCCCTGCATCGGGCTCTGTGCTGACAGCTCAGAGCCTGGAGCCTGCTTTGGATTCTGTGTCTCCCTCTCTCTCTGCCCCTCCCCTGCTCATGCTCTGTCTCTCTCTCTGTCTCTCAAAAATAAATGAACATTCAAAAAAAATTTTTTTTAAATAAAAAAATAAAAAAATAATAAAAAAAAATAAATCCCCTCTATCAGCAGTAGCTACCATGGTCCTTTCTTTTTTTTCCCTTACCTGGACTTTTTTTTTTAATGATGAGTAAAAGTAAGAAAAAGATAACATAGAACATATTTAGACCCTCTGAGGGTTTTATGTACTGGAAAGATCAAATATATAATATAGACTGCCAAGATATGAAGTATTTCAAGAAAAAAATTCATCCCCCAAAGAGTAAATTGCAAGAATGTATAAAATGACCATTGGATTTGGAAAAACAAAATATAACTTTTAGAAATTAAAAATAGTGAAATTTTAAAAAGTCATGGAGAGGTTAAATAGCAAGTTAGAAAGCTAAAGAGAATTAATGAACTTAAAGGTTGCTTTGAGGGAATTATAATAAATGCAACACAGACAAGGAGATGGAAAATATGAAAGAAAAGAAATATAAAACATGAAAAAAGTAGAAAACCATTTGATCATCTCTTTACATTAAGAAAACAAAATTCGGGCGGATTGAGGAAGATGGCAGCGTAAGAGGACGCTGGGCTCACCACGTGTCCTGCTGATCACTTAGATTCCACCTACACCTGCCTAAATAACCCAGAAAACCACCAGAGGATTAGCAGAACAGAGTCTCTGGAGCCAAGCACAGACGAGAGGCCCACGGAAGAGGGTAGGAAGGGCGGCGAGGCGGTGCGCGCTCCACGGACTGGCGGGAGGGAGCCGGGGCTGAGAGGTGGCTCTCAGCCAAGCAGAACCCCCGAGTCTGGCTTGCAAAAGCGGAGGGGCCAGACAGATGGAGTGTGTTCCGACAGCAAGCGCGACTTAGCATCTGGGAGGTCATAAGTTAACAGCTCTGCTCAGAAAGCAGGAAGGCTTGAGGACAAAGGGAGGGAGAGCTGCTGAGCCCCCGGCGACAGAGCTCAGTTTGGTGGGGAACAAAGGCGCTCTCCAGCGCCATCTCCCCCGCCCGTCCCCCAGCCAAAATCCCAAAGGGAACCAGTTTCTGCCAGGGAACTTGCTCGCTCCCGGCAAACACCCAACTCTGTGCTTCTGCGGAGCCAAACCTCTGGCAGCGGATCTGACTCCCTTCCGCTGCCACAGGGCCCCTCCTGAAGTGGATCACCTAAGGAGAAGCGAGCTAAGCCTGCCCCTCCTGCCCCTCCTGCCCCCGTGCACCTTGCCTACCCACCCCAGCTAATACGCCAGATCCCCAGCACCACAAGCCTGGCAGTGTGCAAGTAGCCCAGACGGGCCATGCCACCCCACAGTGAATCCCGCCCCTAGGAGAGGGGAAGAGAAGGCACACACCAGTCTGACTGTGGCCCCAGCAGTGGGCTGGGGGCAGACATCAGGTCGGACTGCGGCCCCGCCCACCAACTCCAGTTACACACCACAGCACAGGGGAAGTGCCCTGCAGGTCCTCACCACTCCAGGGACTATCCAAAATGACCAAGCGGAAGAATTCCCCTCAGAAGAATCTCCAGGAAATAACAACAGCTAATGAACTGATCAAAAAGGATTTAAATAATATAACAGAAAGTGAATTTAGAATAATAGTCATAAAATTAATCGCTGGGCTTGAAAACAGTATAGAGGACAGCAGAGAATCTCTTGCTACAGAGATCAAAGGACTAAGGAACAGTCACGAGGAGCTGAAAAATGCTTTAAACGAAATGCAAAACAAAATGAAAACGACGACAGCTCGGATTGAAGAGGCAGAGGAGAGAATAGGTGAACTAGAAGATAAAGTTATGGAAAAAGAGGAAGCTGAGAAAAAGAGAGATAAAAAAATCCAGGAGTATGAGGGGAAAATTAGAGAACTAAGTGATACACTAAAAAGAAATAATATACGCATAATTGGTATCCCAGAGGAGGAAGAGAGAGGGAAAGGTGCTGAAGGGGTACTTGAAGAAATTATAGCTGAGAACTTCCCTGAACTGGGGAAGGAAAAAGGCATTGAAATCCAAGAGGCACAGAGAACTCCCTTCAGACATAACTTGAATCGATCTTCTGCACGACATATCATAGTGAAACTGGCAAAATACAAGGATAAAGAGAAAATTCTGAAAGCAGCAAGGGGTAAACGTGCCCTCACATATAAAGGGAGACCTATAAGACTCGTGACTGATCTCTCTTTTGAAACTTGGCAGGCCAGAAAGAATTGGCACGAGATTTTCAGTGTGCTAGACAGCAAAAATATGCAGCCGAGAATCCTTTATCCAGCAAGTCTGTCATTTAGAATAGAAGGAGAGATAAAGGTCTTCCCAAACAAACAAAAACTGAAGGAATTTGTCACCACTAAACCAGCCCTACAAGAGATCCTAAGGGGGACCCTGTGAGACAAAGTACCAGAGACATCACTACAAGCATAAAACATACAGACATCACAATGACTCTAAACCCGTATATTTCTATTATAACACTGAATGTAAATGGATTAAATGCGCCAACCAAAAGACATAGGGTATCACAATGGATAAAAAAACAAGACCCATCTATTTGCTGTCTACAAGAGACTCATTTTAGACCTGAGGACACCTTTAGATTCAGAGTGAGGGGATGGAGAACTATTTATCATGCTACTGGAAGCCAAAAGAAAGCTGGAGTAGCCATACTTATATCAGACAAACTAGACTTTAAATTAAAGGCTGTAACAAGAGATGAAGAAGGACATTATATAATAGTTACAGGGTCTATCCATCAGGAAGAGCTAACAATTATAAATGTCTATGCACCGAATACCGGAGCCCCCACATATATAAAACAATTATTCATAAACATAAGCAACCTTATTGATAAGAATGTAGTAATTGCAGGGGACTTTAACACCCCACTTACAGAAATGGATAGATCATCTAGACACATGGTCAATAAAGAAACAAGGGCCCTGAATGATACGTTGGATCAGATGGACTTGACAGATATATTTAGAACTCTGCATCCCAAAGCAACAGAATATACTTTCTTCTTGAGTGCACATGGAACATTCTCCAAGATAGATCATATACTGGGCCACAAAACAGCCCTTCATAAGTTTACAAGAATTGAAATTATACCATGCATACTTTCAGACCACAATGCTATGAAGCTTGAAATCAACCACAGGAAAAAGTCTGGAAAACCTCCAAAAGCATGGAGGTCAAAGAACACCCTACTAACGAATGAGTGGGCCAACCAGGCAATTAGAGAAGAAATTAAAAAATATATGGAAACAAACGAAAATGAAAATACAACAATCCAAACGCTTTGGGACGCAGCGAAGGCAGTCCTGAGAGGAAAATACATTGCAATCCAGGCCTATCTCAAGAAACAAGAAAAATCCCAAATACAAAATCTAACAGCACACCTAAAGGAAATAGAAGCAGAACAGCAAAGGCAGCCTAAACCCAGCAGAAGAAGAGAAATAATAAAGATCAGAGCAGAAATAAACAATATAGAATCTAAAAAAATGGTAGAGCAGATCAACGAAACCAAGAGTTGGTTTTTTGAAAAAATAAACAAAATTGACAAACCTCTAGCCAGGCTTCTCAAAAAGAAAAGGGAGATGACCCAAATAGATAAAATCATGAATGAAAATGGAATTATTACAACCAATCCCTCAGAGATACAAACAATTATCAGGGAATACTATGAAAAATTATATGCCAACAAATTGGACAACCTGGAAGAAATGGACAAATTCCTGAATACCCACACTCTTCCAAAACTCAATCAGGAGGAAATAGAAAGCTTGAACAGACCCATAACCAGCAAAGAAATTGAATCGGTTATCAAAAATCTCCCAACAAATAAGAGTCCAGGACCAGATGGCTTCCCAGGGGAGTTCTACCAGACGTTTAAAGCAGAGATAATACCTACCCTTCTCAAGCTATTCCAAGAAATAGAAAGGGAAGGAAAACCTCCAGACTCATTCTATGAAGCCAGTATTACTTTGATTCCTAAACCAGACAGAGACCCAGTAAAAAAAGAGAACTACAGGCCAATATCCCTGATGAATATGGATGCAAAAATTCTCAATAAGATACTAGCAAATCGAATTCAACGGCATATAAAAAGAAGTATTCACCATGATCAAGTGGGATTCATCCCTGGGATGCAGGGCTGGTTCAACATTCGCAAATCAATCAACGTGATACATCACATTAACAAAAAAAAAGAGAAGAACCATATGATCCTGTCAATCGATGCAGAAAAGGCCTTTGACAAAATCCAGCACCCTTTCTTAATAAAAACCCTTGAGAAAGTCGGGATAGAAGGAACATACTTAAAGATCATAAAAGCCATTTATGAAAAGCCCACAGCTAACATCATCCTCAACGGGGAAAAACTGAGAGCTTTTTCCCTGAGATCAGGAACACGACAGGGATGCCCACTCTCACCGCTGTTGTTTAACATAGTGCTGGAAGTTCTAGCATCAGCAATCAGACAACAAAAGGAAATCAAAGGCATCAAAATTGGCAAAGATGAAGTCAAGCTTTCGCTTTTTGCAGACGACATGATATTATACATGGAAAATCCGATAGACTCCACCAAAAGTCTGCTAGAACTGATACATGAATTCAGCAAAGTTGCAGGATACAAAATCGATGTACAGAAATCAGTTGGATTCTTATACACTAACAAGGAAGCAACAGAAAGACAAATAAAGAAACTGATCCCATTCACAATTGCACCAAGAAGCATAAAATACCTAGGAATAAATCTAACCAAAGATGTAAAGGATCTGTATGCTGAAAACTATAGAAAGCTTATGAAGGTAATTGAAGAAGATTTAAAGAAATGGAAAGACATTCCCTGCTCATGGATTGGAAAAATAATATTGTCAAAATGTCAATACTACCCAAAGCTATCTACACATTCAATGCAATCCCAATCAAAATTGCACCAGCATTCTTCTCAAAACTAGAACAAGCAATCCTAAAATTCATATGGAACCACAAAAGGCCCCGAATAGCCAAAGGAATTTTGAAGAAGAAGACCAAAGCAGGAGGCATCACAATCCCAGACTTTAGCCTCTACTACAAAGCTGTCATCATCAAGACAGCATGGTATTGGCACAAAAACAGACACACAGACCAATGGAATAGAATAGAAACCCCAGAACTAGACCCACAAACGTATGGCCAACTCATCTTTGACAAAGCAGGAAAGAACACCCAATGGAAAAAAGACAGCCTCTTTAACAAATGGTGCTGGGAGAACTGGACAGCAACATGCAGAAGGTTGAAACTAGACCACTTTCTCACACCATTCACAAAAATAAACTCAAAATGGATAAAGGACCTGAATGTGAGACAGGAAACCATCAAAACCTTAGAGGAGAAAGCAGGAAAAGACCTCTCTGACCTCAGCCGTAGCAATCTCTTACTCGACACATCCCCAAAGGCAAGGGAATTAAAAGCAAAAGTGAATTACTGGGACCTTATGAAGATAAAAAGCTTCTGCACAGCAAAGGAAACAACCAACAAAACTAAAAGGCAACCAATGGAATGGGAAAAGATATTTGCAAGTGACATATCAGACAAAGGGCTAGTATCCAAAATCTATAAAGAGCTCACCAAACTCCACACCCGAAAAACAAATAACCCAGTGAAGAAATGGGCAGAAAACATGAATAGACACTTCTCTAAAGACATCCGGATGGCCAACAGGCACATGAAAAGATGTTCAACGTCGCTCCTTATCAGGGAAATACAAATCAAAACCACACTCAGGTATCACCTCACGCCAGTCAGAGTGGCCAAAATGAACAAATCAGGAGACTATAGATGCTGGAGAGGATGTGGAGAAACGGGAACCCTCTTGCACTGTTGGTGGGAATGCAAATTGGTGCAGCCGCTCTGGAAAGCAGTGTGGAGGTTCCTCAGAAAATTAAAAATAGACCTACCCTATGACCCAGCAATAGCACTGCTAGGAATTTACCCAAGGGATACAGGAGTACTGATGCATAGGGGCACTTGTACCCCAATGTTTATAGCAGCACTCTCAACAATAGCCAAATTATGGAAAGAGCCTAAATGTCCATCAACTGATGAATGGATAAAGAAATTGTGGTTTATATACACAATGGAATACTACGTGGCAATGAGAAAGAATGAAATATGGCCTTTTGTAGCAACGTGGATGGAACTGGAGAGTGTGATGCTAAGTGAAATAAGCCATACAGAGAAAGACAGATACCATATGGTTTCACTCTTATGTGGATCCTGAGAAACTTAACAGAAACCCATGGGGGAGGGGAAGAAAAAAAAAAAAAAGAGGTTAGAGTGGGAGAGAGCCAAAGCATAAGAGACTGTTAATGACTGAGAACAAACTGAGGGTTGATGGGGGGTGGGAGGGACGAGAGGGTGGGTGATGGGTGTTGAGGAGGGCACCTTTTGGGATGAGCACTGGGTGTTGTATGGAAACCAATTTGACAATAAATTTCATATATTAAAAAAAAAAAAGAAAAAGAAAACAAAATTCCGTACTCATTGATTAAAAATACAAAACAAAAACCAAACACTCAAGGAAGGGCACCTGGGTGGCTTAGTTGCTTAAGCACCCAACTCTTGATTTCAGCTCAGGTCATGATCTCATGGTTCGTGAGATCCAGCCCCAATAACAACACAAAGCCTGCTTGAAATTCTCTCTCTCCCTCTCTCTCTGCGCTTCTCCTCCCCCACTCATGTGTTCTATCTCTCTCAAAACAAACAAAACACTCAAGGAAAAATAGGAATAGAAGAGAACATCCTTAATCTAATTAAGGTAAACACAAAAAACAGAAACAAAGACTGAAATATCTACCCCTACCACAATCAATTATTTATTTACTTATTTATTTTCATCACAATAAGTGCCCTCTTTGATCTCCATCACCTATTTTACCCATCCCCCCACCTCCCCTCTGGTCACCATTAGGTTGTTCTATATTGTTAAGAGTATGTTTCTTGGTTTGCCTCTTTCTCTCCCTCCCTCTCCTTTGCTTGTTTCTTTTGTTTCTTAAGTTCCACACATGAGTGAAATCATATGCTATTTGTCTTTCTCTGATTGACTTATTTCATTTAGCATAATACTCCCTAGCTCCATCCATTTTGTTGCAAACGGCAAGACATATATTCTTTTATATGGCTGAGTAATATATCCAATAAATGCATGCCACTTCTTTTTAAAAAGTTTTTAATGTTTGTTTATTTTTGAGAGACAGAGAGAGACAGAGTGTGAGTGGAGAAGGGACAGAGAGAGAGGGAGACACAGAATCCAAAGCAGGCTTCAGACTCTGAGCTGTCAGCAGAGAGCCTGAAGCAGGGCCCGAACCTACGAACTACAAGATCATGATCTGAGCTGAAGTCAGTTGCTTAACCAACTGAGCCACTCAGGTGCCCCTATATGCCACTTCTTTATCCAGTCATCAATCAATGGACATTTGGGCTGCTTTCATAGTTTGGCTATTGTAAATAATGGCTCAAGAAACATAGGGGGGTATGTATTCCTTTGATTAGGTGTTTTTTGTATTCTTTGAATAAATACCTAGTAGTGCAATTGCTGGATTCTAGGGTAGTTCTATTTTTAATTTTTTGAGGAAACTCCATACTGTTTTCCAGAGTGGCTACACCAGTTTGCATTTCCACCAACAGTGCAAGAGGGCTCCTTTTTCTCCATATCCTCACCAATACCTATTGTTTCTTGTGTTGTTGATTTTAGACATCCTGACAGGTGTGAGGTTATATCTCACTGTAGTTTTTTTTTTTTTTTTTATTCTTTTGAGAGAGAGAGTTCAAGCAGGGGAGGGGCAAAGAGAGAGGGAGACAGAGAATCCCAAATGAGCTCTGAGCCACCAGTGAGGAGCCCATGTCAAGGCTTCAAACCACAGACTGTGAGATCATCACCTGAGCCAAAAACAAGCTCCAGATGCTCAACTGACTAAGCCACCTAGGCTCCCCTCATTGTAGTTTTGATTTGCATTTTCATGAAGATAAGTGATGATGAACATTCTTTCATCTGTCTATTGGCCATCTATATGTCTTCTTTAGGAAAATGTCTGTTCATGTCTTCTGCCCATTTTTTAATTGGATTATTTGCTTTTTGGGTATTGAGCTGTTTAAAAAAATTTTAATGTTTACTTTTGAGAGAAAGAGAGAGCAGGGGAGGGGCAGAGAGGGGCAGAGAGAGGGAGATACAGAATCTGAAGAAGGCTCCAGGCTCTGAGCTGCCAGCACAGAGCCCAACTCCCGGCTCCAACTCATGAACCATGAGATCATGACCTGACCGAAGTGGGACATTCAACCGACTGAGCCACTGAGGCACCCCTGGGTGTTGAGTTTTATAAATTCTTTACCTATTTTAGATACTAAACATGTAGTGAATATGTCACTTGCAAATATCATCTCCTATTCCATAGGCTGCCTTTTAGTTTTGTTGATTGTTTCCTTCACTGTGCAGAAACTTTTCATTTTGATGTAGTCTTAATAGTTTATTTTGACTTTTATTTTCCTTGCCTCAGGAGACACATCTAGAAAAATGTTGTTTTGACCAATGTCAGAGAAATTACTGCCTATGCTCTCTTCAAGGATTTTTATGGTTTCACTTCTCACACTTAGATCTTTAATCCATTTTGAATTTATTTTTGTGTATGGTAAAAGAAACTGGTCAAGTTTCATTCTTTTGCATGTGGCTGTCAAGTTTTCCCAAAACCATTTGTTGAAGATACTGTTTCTTTCCCATTGTATATTCATTCCTCATTTGTTGAAGATTACTTGCCATGTAATTGTAGGTTTACTTCTGGGTTTTCTATTCTATTCCATTGAACTATGTGTCTATTTTTATGCCAGTACCTTACCATTTTAGTTACTACCACTTTGTAATATAACTTGAAATTCATAATTGTGGTAACCCCAGTTTTGTTTTGCCAGAGATTGCTCTAGCTATTCAAGGTCTTTTACAGTTCCATACTAACTTTAGGATTGCTTATTCTAGCTTTGTGAAAAATGCTACTGGTATTTTGATAGGGATTGCACTAAATCTGTAGATTGCTTTGGGTAGTATAGGCATTTTAACAATATTTGTTCTTCCAACCTATGAGCATGGAATGTCTTTTCATTTCTTTATGTCATCTTGAACTTATTTTACCAGTGTTTTAGACTTTTCAGAATACAGGTCTTTCACCTCTTTGGTTAACTTTATTCTTAGATATTTTATTGTTTTTGGTGAAATTGTAAATGGGATTATTTTCTCTTTTTTTTAAACTTTTTATTTATTGGGATGCTGGGTGGCTCAGTTGGTTAAGTGTCCAACTTTGGCTCAGGTCATGATCTCATGGTTTGTTGGTTTGAGCTCTGCATTGGGTTCCATGCTGACAGCTCAGAGCCTGGAGCCTGGAGCCTGCTTCAGATTCTGTGTTTCCCTTTCTCTGTGCCCCTCCCCTGTTCACGCTCTCTCTCTCTCTCTCTCTCTCAAAAATAAATAAACATTAGAGGAGGGGCCAAGATGATGGAACAGCATGGGTGTTTTTTTGCATCTCTCATCCCTGAAATATAGCCAGATCAACACTAAACCATCCTGCACACCTAGAAAACTGATTTGAGGATTAACACAACAAACTGTACAACCTGAACCAGAGAACTAGCAGGTATGTGGTGCAGAGAGGTGAAGTGGGGTAGAGAGAAGTCAAGGGAGGGCAGGGAGCTGTTTTTGCTTGCAGAGAGAGGATGGAGACAGAGGAGAGTATGTAAGCAGCTGGAGACAAAAGGAAGAGTATGCAAGGGACTGAACAAAAAAGGGAGAAAGGAGAGGGTTTGAATTCCATTAAGACTCTATAAACAGGGGGAGTGCAGAGTCTGAAACTCTGCAGCTTGATACCTGGTGGTGCTCTGGTGGGAAGGGCTAATCCCCAGGAACAGAGAGCAAGGTCCTTGGAGTCCTCAGCCCACACAGGGAGAGGTGGTTCCCCTGCTGGGAGGACATTTGGTAGAGGCTGTGTGGCGCCCCCAGAGCCAAAGGTCCCAGTGGACCCTGGAGAACAACCACATTTGCTGGTACTGGAACAAGGTTGTTAGGGGTGAAGCCTTGTGCCAGTGTGTTTGATTTTCCATAATCCCTGAAATGCTGCTGCTACACAACTGCATGAACTTTTTAGGGGCGGGGTGGGGAGCTGGCACCCAGCTGCAGTCTCTGGGCATTGGCAGCAGCATGGTCCTGTGAATGTTCCTGCGTGCAGCTGGCACCCAGCCATTGCTCAGTGAGACCCTCCCCAGAAAGTCTGAATGGGTCAAAGCTGCAGTCCTGATGGCTTGGTCATGGACAGTGGGGAGTGGACAGAAGCCAGATACAGGAGCGGTGTGTGATTGCTGGTTGGGGAGAGCGCAGAGTTCTGATACTACAGACTGGGTAGCTGGGTGACACCATTTTCACCCCTCACACGCATACACATACACACCTACATGCACCACTACAGCTAACCCCAGTAAGCTAAGCAGCGCCATCTAGTGGAGAAAGGAGCCATTACACTAAGGCTCACCCAACTGGGCCAACCTCCCTCTTCAGGAACACAAGTCTCTCTGCCTGCTTAGTTTCTGGACTATAAAGAGCTTCACAGTCTTACTTCTAGGGGAAACTGATGTAATTTCAATCGTATGTCAGTCTGTTTGCTGGTCCATCTATTCAATTTTTTAAAATTTCTTTCATTATTCTTGAATATAGAAAGAAAAAAAAATTATTTTTATTTTCCATTTTTATTAAAAATGTTTTTCTTTAATTTTTCTACTATATTTTTTACCTTTTTGTAAAATTTTCAAATCTATTTTATTTCCATCATTTTATTCGATTCTATTGCATTGTATTCATTTTTTCAAATTTTCAAACATTTTATTTTTTTCTTATCTTTCCTTTTTTTCTCTAATCTATCAAGCTCCTTTCAACAACCAGACCAAAACACACCTAGGATCTAGCATCCTTTATTTGAGTTTTTTTGTTGTTTTTAATTAAAAAAAAATTTTTTTTTACCTTATTAATTCCTTTTCTTCCTTCAAAATGACAAAATGAAGGAATTCACCCCAAAAGAAAGAACAGGAATATATGACAACCAGGGACTTAACACAGATACAAGCAAGATGTCTGAATCAGAATTTAGAATCACGATAATAAGAGTACTAGCTGGGGTTGAAAACAGACTATCTCCCTTTCTGCAGAGGTAAAGGTGAGTCAGGATGAAATAAGAAATGCTATAACTGAGCTGCACTCTCGAATAGATGCCACAGCAGCAAGGGTCGATGAAGCAGAGCAGCGAATCAGTGATATAGAGGACAAACTTATAGAGAACAATGAAGCAGAAAAAAAGAGGGAGACTAAGGCGAAAGAGCACGATGTAAGAATTAGAGAAATCAGTGACTCATTAAAAAGCAACGTCAGAATAATAGGGGTCCCAGAAGATGAAGAAATAGAAAAAGGGGTAGAAGGGTTATGTGAGCAAATCATAGCAGAAAACTTTCCTAACCTGGGGAAAGACACAGACATCAAAATCTAGTAAGCACAGAGGACTCCCATTAGATTCAACAAAAATCGGCCATCAACAAGGCATATCATAGTCAAATTCACAAATACTCAGGCAAGGAAAGAATCATGAAAGCAGCAAGGGAAAAAAAAAATCCTTAACCTACAAGGGGAGACAGATCAGGTTCACAGCAGACCTAACCACAGAATCTTGGCAGGCCAGAAAGGAGAGGCAGGATATATTCCATGTGCTGAATTGGAAAAACATGAAGCCAAGAATTCTTTATCCAGCAAGGTTGTCATTCAAAGTAGAAGGAGAGATTAAAAGTTTCCCAAACAAAAATTAAAGGAGTTTGTGACCACTAAACCAGCCCTGCAAGAAATTTTAAGGAGGACTCTCTGAGGGGAGAAAAGACTGGAATAAAAAAAAAAAAAAAAGACCAGAAGCAACAAAGACTAGAAAGGAGCAGAGAACACCACCAGAAACTCCAACTCTACAGGCAACATAATGGCAATGAATTTATATCTTTCAGTACTCACTCTAAACATCAATGAACTAAATGCTCCAATAAAAAGACATAGAGTAACAGAATGGATAAGAAAACAAGATCCATCTATATTCTGTTTACAAGAGACCCACTTTAGACCTAAAGACACCTTCATATTGAAAGTTAGAGGATGGACAACCATCTATCACGCTAATGGTCAACAAAAGGAAGCCGGAGTATTCATACTTATATCAGGCAATCCAGACTTTAAAATAAAGACTGTAACAAGAGATGAAGAAGGGCACCATATCATAATTAAGGGGTCTATCCCCCAAGAATACCTAACAATTGTAAACATTTATGCTCCAAATGTGGGGGAACTCAAATATAAATCAATTAAACACAAACATAAAGAAACTCATTGATAATAGTACCATAATAGTAGGGGACTTCAACACCCCACTTACAACAATGGACAGATCATCTGCACAGAAAATCAACAAGGAAACAATAGCTTTGAATCACACCATGGACTGGATGGACTTAACAGATATATTCATAAGGTATCATCCAAAGCAGATCAATGAAACCAGAAGCTGGTTCTTTGAAAGAATTAATAAAATTGATAAACCCCTAGCCAATTTGATCAAAAAGAAAAAGGAAAGGACCCAAATAAATAAAATCAAGAATGAAAGAGGAGAGATCACAACAAACACAGCAGAAATATGAACAATAATAAGAGAATATTATGAGCAATTATAAGCAATCTGGAAGAAATGGACAAATTTCTAGAAACATATAAACTACCAAAATTGAAATGGGAAGAAACAGAAAATTCGAACAGACCCATATCCAGTAAAGAAATCGAATTAGTAATAAAAAATCTCCCAAAAAACAAGAGTCCAGGACTAGATGGCTTTCCAGGGGAATTCTACCAAACATTTAAAGAAGAGTTAACACCTATTCTCTTGAAGCTGTTCCAAAAAATAGAAATTGAAGGAAAATTTCCAAACTCTATGAAGTCAGCATTACCTTGATTCCAAAACCAAAGACCCCACTGAAAAGGAGAACTATAGACCAATTTCCCTGATGAACATGGCTACAAAAATCCTCAACAAGATATTAGCCAAAGGGATCCAACAATACATTAAAAAAATTATTCACCATGACCAAGTGGGATTTATACCTGGGATGCAGGGCTGGTTCACTATCCACAAAACAATCAATGTAATTCATCACATCAATAAAAGAAAGGACAAGAACCACATGATCCTCTCAATAGATGCAGAGAAAGCATTTGACAAAATACAGCATCCTTTCTTGATAAAAACCTCAAGAAATTAGGGATAGAAGTCTTAAACCTTAAGGTCATAAAAGCTATATGTGAAAGACCCATTGCTAATATCATCCTTAATGGAGAAAAACTGAGAGTTTTCCCCCTAAGGTCAGGAATGAGACTGGGATGTCCACTCTCACCACCGTTATTCAACATAGTATTGGAAGTTTTAGCCTCTGCAATCAGACAACACAAAGATATTAAAGGCATCCAAATAGGCCAGGAAGAGGTCAGACTTTCACTCTTTGCAGATGACATGATTCTCTATATGGAAAATCCACAAGATTCCACCAAATTGCTAGAACTTATCCATGAATTCAGCAAAGCCACAGGATATAAAACCAATGCACAGAAATCAATTGCATTCTTATACACCAATAATGAAGCAACAGAAAGAAAAATCAAGGAATCAATCCTATTTACAATTGCACCAAACCCCGTAAAATACCTAGGAATAAATCTAACCAAAGAGGTGAAAAATCTATACACTGAAAACAATAGAAAGCTTATGAAAGAAATTGAAGAAGGCACAAAAAAAAAAAAACAGAAAAATATTTCATGCTCCTGGATAGGAAGAACAAATATTAAAATATCAATACTACCCAAAGTAATCTAAATATTGAATTCAATACCTATCAAAATAACACCATCATTCTTCACAGAGCTAGAGCAAACAATCCTCAAATTTGTATGGAACCAGAAAGGACCCCGAATAGCCAAAGCAATGTTGAAAAAGAAAACCAAAGCTCTTAAATATGGAGAATGAATGGACAGTTACTGGAGGGGTTGTGGGAGGGGGGGATGGGCTAAATGGTTGTGGGGGGGGATGGGGCATTAAGGAATCTACCCCTGAAATCATTGTTACTGTATGTTAACTAATTCGGATGTAAATTTTAAAAAGTTAAAAATAATTAAAAAATAAAAAAACTCAACATTCATTCATGAGTTATAAATAAAGATATCATGATTATTTATATACGTAATTTTTAAAATCTATGCATAAGTTATTAGAATTAATAGAATTTAGAAAGCTGCTAGCTACCAAGGGGATATATAAAAACCAATTGTATTCTTTAAAAAAAATTTTTTTTAATGTTTATTTTTAAGAGAGAGAGAGAGACTGAGAGCGTGAGAGCATGAACAGGGGAGGGGCAGAGAGAGGGAGACACAGATTCTGAATCAGGCTCCAGGCTCCGAGCTGTCAGCACAGAGACGGACGCAGGGCTCAAACCCACAAACTGCTAGATCATGACCTGGGCCAAAGTTGGACGCTTAACCAACTGAGCCACCCAGGTGTCCCCAAAACCCAATTGTATTCTTACATACAATGAATTATGCTAAAATAGTTGTATCTTAATATGCAAAAATTAAAATTGGACTTGTAGCTCATATCATTTATAGGAATAAATTCCAGGTAGACTAAAGACCTAACAAAAAAGAAAGAATGAAACACATTTTAGAAAATAAAACGGGAAAAGTATCCTCTTAGCTTTAGGATGGGGAAGCATTTCTTAAACAAGAGCACCAACCATAAAAGAAAAGAATAATTTTTACTATATCAAAATTAAGAACCCATATTCATCAAAATACATCATTAAGAGAGTAAAAAGAAAAGCCTACATTAAGATAATATCTATAGCATGTACAACTATCAAAATCTAGTATGCCAATATCCCTTAAATATTCTGAGAAATCAGTAAGAAAACATTTATCAACCTAGTAGAAAATGAGTAAAAGATCTATATAGGCTATTTATGAAAGAAGAAACCTAAACGGCCAGTTAACACATGGAAAGTTGCTTAACTTCGTTAGTTATCAGGGAAATACAAATTAAGACCACACGGAGATAATATTATAAACCTCTAGTTTAGAAAAATAATTCTGAAAATATTAAGTGTAGGAGAGCGTGTAAAGCAAGGGGACTCCTCTCAGGTACTACTTAGGGAAGTGCAGACTGATAAAACCACTTGGGAAAACAGTTTTGGTTTACCTTGTAAAGTTGAACGTGCACATGCGCTACACCTAGCAATTTCACCATTCTCTGTTATTTAGAGAAACATACACATGTGCACCAGGATACACACAGGAGAATGGCTAAACAGTATTTTTGCAGAATATCACCAAACTAGAAACAAAATATATGTCCATTAACTGTAGATTGAATAACTAAACTATGGTGTATGCCCACAGTGGATTATGTACTACATGTTACTTTAAGATAACTTTAAAAATTAATATTTGCTCGACTTTCACAGAAGAAGGAGAAACCAAAGTAGAGCCAGTGGGATTGCTGAAGCTTTGGCAGACATTTCTTTAAAACTAGAGGTGTTGGGGCGCCTGGGTGGCGCAGTCGTTTAAGCGTCCGACTTCAGCCAGGTCACGATCTCGCGGTCCGTGAGTTCGAGCCCCGCATCAGGCTCTGGGCTGATGGCTCAGAGCCTGGAGCCTGTTTCCGATTCTGTGTCTCCGTCTCTCTCTGCCCCTCCCCCGCTCATGCTCTGTCTCTCTCTGTCCCCAAAAAAAATAAATAAACGTTCAAAAAAAATATTTAAAAAATAAAAAACTAGAGGTGTTACTTCTCAGAAGAGCTCTTTGAAGGTAAGGGGGTAATATGAAAAAAAAACCCAACAGGTCTGTATTTCCCCCCCACTTCCCAACATTTTGCAGAGGAAGCAGTTAAATAATTAACTATAGTTTGAAGAATCAAGATGGCATAGTTTTTATAGAGTTTTCATGTGTGTATGTAAGTATGTGTTATATGTAAATTTAAACCTCAGGTAGTATTTGTTGATTTTTTATTCCCTGTCCACTCAGCTGAAAGTCATGCTAGGAATAAAATGTTTTAAACTCCTGTTTAACTGACCTTGAATTTTCTGGCATAGCCCTAATACCAGAGACACAAGAGGCCCAAGACTACTACTCTGGAGGTTTGTCAACTTACCTGCTGGATACTGGAGGGAATCTCTTCACTAGATAGCCCATTGAGCTGGCACCAACTCAGAGTGTGCTTTGTGGGTTTTGGGGAACAGACACCGGTATTAAGTGGCAAGCAAAGCTTAAAACCACACTATGGGACAAGATCCAAGAATCTGGTTAGAGTTTGAGGCCTGCCAAATCTGACAGGTCCAAAGACCAAAGTCAAAGTTAGGGCATGAGACTCAGAGTTTGGGGCAAGGAAATTAGAGCTTGTGTGAGTGACAAAGTGTAAAATAGACAAGGGTTTCTCCAAAGAAGACATATAGATGGCCAATGGACACATGAAAAGATGCTCAACATCACTCACTAATCATCAGGGAAATGCAAATCAAAACCCCAATGAGATATCACCCCACACCTGTCAGAATGGCTAAAA
The DNA here is from genome assembly GCF_007474595.2 of Lynx canadensis. Lineage (NCBI taxonomy): Eukaryota > Metazoa > Chordata > Mammalia > Carnivora > Felidae > Lynx > Lynx canadensis. The sequence goes on from NC_044307.1 coordinate 95,695,994, forward strand.
TAAAAAAACACAAGAAAGAACAGTGTTGGTGAGGATGTGGAGAAAAAGGAACCTTCTTGCACGGTTACTGAGAATGCAAACTGGTGAGGTCACTCTGGCAAACAGTATGGAGGTTCCTCAAAAAATTAAAAACGGAATTACCATATGATCCAGTAATTCTACTACTGGGTATTTACCCAAAGAAAATGAAAACACTGATTTGAAAAGATATATGCACCCCTATGTTTATTGCATTATTTACAATAGCCAAATTATGGAAGCAGTCCAAGTATCCATTGATAGATGAATGGATAAAGAAGAGTTGGCATATGTATACAATGGAATATTATTCAGCCATAAAAGAATGAAATCTTGCTATTTGCAACAACATATTGGATCTAGAAAGTATAATGCTAAGTGAAATAAGTCAGAGAAAGACAAATACCATATGAGTTTACTCATATGTGGAATTTAAGAAACAAAACAAATAAAGAAAAGGAGACAAACTAAAAAACAGACTCTTAACTACAAAGAAAATTGATAGTTACCAGAAGGGAGGTGTGGGGGGCATGGGTTAAGTAGGTGATGGGAATTAAGAGTACAATTACCGTAACGAGCATTGAGTGATGTGTAGAATTGTTGAATCACAATATTGTACACTTGAAACTAATATAACACTATATGTTAACTATACTGCAGTTAACAACAACAACAAAAAGATGGAGATACAGAGAGGGGCAGGAAGGCTTAGAGAAGTTCCTGAATGATTGATGACTACTCATAGTACATAGAACTTTCACAATCAGCTATTACTTATGCCTTATTTCGGGGCCCAGCAAGATAGCAGGGCATAAAAGTTCAGGGGTGAAACATTAGTTAGTGTGTTGACTACAGTGTATGTAAGGGTGGCTCCATTTTTATAAACAAATAGTATCCTATAGCTTGCCTAGAGGGAAGTTCCTTTGAACCCTCACTGAGCAGTTGCCCAGAGCCTCAGGATGTCTTTATGCACACATTTGTTTTTAGGAGCTAGTTGCTGTCCAGTGACACTTCTGGGTTTATACTGATGTCTTAGTGCTCCAGAATTCCCCTCTCAACACATGCTGTCCACTGGGTTCAAGGAACAGCAACTCTGGCTGCCCCCAGGACCTCTTTCCACAGCTTAAATGGGGTTCTGGGCTCAAAGAAAAACTTTCATAGTAAATACAGCTCAGTTGTCCTCCCTTTCCAGTCCACCTATGAGGATAAACCAATCTCTCATAACCATGAACTTCTCTTTAAGATAGAAACCTACTGATTTGAAGCCCAGTGGACAAAGAATGAAGCAATATCTTCATACTCTGCCTTGGGGCAAGGTAGTATATACTCCCAGCCCGACGGCTGGCAGTAGATACTGGGATAAGGACTTGATAGAGGTCCACAACATCACAGATTTGGTAGGCCTTAAATTCTAACCAGGTTCTTGGATCTTGTTACATAATGTGGCTTTAAGTTTTTCTCATCCTTCCAGACCAGTCTGTGGTCTCCAAAGCCCCCCAAAGGACACTCTAAGTTGGTGCCAGCTCAGTGGGCTATCTAGTGAAGAGGTTGCCTCCATCCCCTGCTAAGCCTATGTTAAGAACGGGTGTGTGGGAGGGAGTGGAGTGTCAGGATCTCACCTGGGCCAGAAGGATCCTGGGTGCCAGTTTCAGATTCCTGGAAGAGTGCCACAATCTGTTGTAGTCCTTCTCTCTTGTCTCCAACATCAGAAATAGGGGCCAACTGTTAATGAGTCCATATACTTTGAAGTGAAGGTGGAGACTAATTCCTAATGTTCATACTTCTAATATCTACTCATCAGAAGTGTGGGCTTGCTTCTGTTGGTTTCTTTATCTTCTCAAGGCAGTCCCAATTTCACAGTCAATCCCTACCTCTCATTCACTAACAGGCGCTGGTTCATCCTGGCAGCTGCAGAACTGTCTTAAATCCCAGCTGGTTTCAAAGTTTGCTGCTCTGCCCTCTGCTGGCCCGACTCATATTTGGTAGCTCTGCTTTGACTCCCAAGTTGAGGTGGCTCCTGTAGTTAAGTACTAGACTTGTATGAGAACTAGACCACTTTCTTATGCCATACACAAAGATATATTCAAAATGGATGAAAGACCTAAATGTGAAACAGGAAATCGTCAAAATCCTAGAGGAGAAAATAGCCACTAACCCCTTTGACATCAGCTGTAGCAACTTCTTACTCATATATCCCCTGAGGCAAAGGAAACAAAAGCAAAAATAAACTATTGAGATTTTTATCAAAATAAAAAGACTTCTGCACAGCAAAGGAAACAATCAACAAAACTAAAAGACAACTTATGGAATGCAAGCAGTTATGTGCAAATGACATATCTGATAAAGGATTAGTATCCAAAATCTATAAAACACTTATCAAACTCAACACCCAAAAAACAAATAATCCAGTTAAGAAATGGGCAGAAGACATAAATAGACATTTTCCCAAAGAAGACATCCAGATGGCTATCAAACACATGAAAAGATGTTCCACATCACTCATCATCAGGGAAATACAAATCAAAACTACAATGAGATACCACCTGTCAGGATGACTAAAATTAACAACACAGGAAACAACAGGTGTGGGCAAGGCTCAGGAGAAAGGAGAACCTTCTTACTCTGTTGGTGGGAATGCAAACTTGTGTGGCCACTCTGAAAAACAGTATGGAGTTTCCTCAGAAAGTTAAAAATAGAACTACCCTATGAACCAGCAACTACACTGCTAGGTATTTTACCTAAAGGATACAAAAATATTGATTTGAAGGGATACATACACCTCAATGTTTATATCAGTGCTATCAACAATATCTAAATTATGAAAGGAGCCCAAATGTCTATCAAGTGATGACTGGATAAAGAATTATATATATATATATATATATATATATATATATATATATATATAATATAATTATATATTATAATATATATATAATGGAATATTACTCAGTCATAAAAATGAATGAATGAATGAAATCTTGCCATTGGCAATGACATGGATGGAGCTAGAAAGTATTATGCTAAGTGAAATAAGTCACTCTGAGAAAGATACCACATGATTTCACTCATATGTGGAATTTAAGAAACAAAACGGATGAATGTGGGGGGTGGAGGAAAGAGAGGCAAACCAGGAAACAGACTCTTAACTATAAGGAACAAACAGGGTTGAAGGAGGGGAAGTGGGCGGGGTATGGGTTAAATGGGTTCAGGAGTGCACTTGTGATGAGCACTGGGTGTTGTATATAAGTGATGACTCACTAAATTCTACACCTGAAAATAATATTACACTGTATGTTAACTAACTGGAATTTAATAAAAACTCGAAAAAGAAAAAAAAAAGAACTTTACCCTAGATCAACTGCTTGACCAATTCCCATTGCTCTTGGGTCCTTTTTCAATCCACAGAGAACTTGGAAATGCTTATGCTATTATACAGTTTCTGCAAATGTTGCATGAGGCTTCTGTAAAAGGAGACTTCCTATCTTAAGGCTGCTCACCTGCTCATGGCTTCATCCCTCCAGTGAAGTCTGTGTCTTATTTTACTGTCTAAACCACTGATTCTCTCTTGGTCCTCAAATATGTTGCCCAATACTTTACTAAGATTCTTAAAGTGGAGTCAGATATCCTTCCCTTGAGGTACTATATCCTGTAAGCTTGGCGTGATACCATTTTCTTCTGGTCTATTCTGATCAGAACTGTCTCCATGAAAACATGTGCATACCACTTACAACTGCCCAAAGCACTCATTCTGTGTATACAACCCATGACTATCTGCCTCCATTCTAGAATGTCTAAATTTTAAAAGTATGTTATCTACTACAAGGCAATTTCTCATCACGATACAGTATGAACACAAGATATGTTATTGAGAATTTACCTGGAAACTCAAGATTGCCAAAATAATTCAAAACCTCAGTAAGAATCAGATTTGCTTTGCTCTCTATCCCATGTTAACCTTCCCAGACTTTGTTCTTTAGAATCCATTCTCCTAGAATACTTGAATGTGTGTGTGTGTATGTGTACACATTTCCATAATTGAAATAAGCTTCTTTCTAACAGACTTCCACAAATCTGAGTTCTCAATTAGATTTTTAATCTGCTGGCTACAGGATTTGACAATCCACTAAAATCTTCTACCCTTCATATTAAAACATTAGCTTCAATTCTAATCCTGGCCTGATGTTGCTCTACTTATCAAAAGTATTTCTCTTGCATTTGTATCAGTTATCAGGCATATCCATTCCTCATATATATTTCATTGTTTCAATTATTACATTGATATTTCTGGAATTTTTTCAATTATCATTTGTAGGAAAGATTTTACCTCTCACGCATATGGAAGTGCAACCAGGAAAATGGAAAAATAGTCACTTTTAGGATAAAATGCAAGCATTGGGTCAAAAATTTGCCCAATTCTACTTAAATAGCAAAATATAAGTCTTTCTTAAAGAAGAGTCATTTAATAGGTATGCATAGGTAACATCCGTGTATAAGGGACTGAATTAAAACAATAATTATAAAAAGATACAAAATATGTTCTTATTCTCAAACATTATTTCAGGTTATTAGGATTCTATGGTCACTTCAGAAGGTCTTTCATTTAATAATAAAATAGTATGTACCATGTTCCAGTCACCATGCTAGGAGCTGGAGATTCAGTTATAAATATGACAAACATAGTTCATGTTCTCATGGAGCCTAGATTTTGGACTAGTGCAACAGGGTCTACAGGATAAAGTGCTGTAGGATGACAGAGGTCACCAAGCTGAGTCTTGGGGGGATGCACAAGGGTTCCGAAGGTAGTAATGTCTCAGCTGCAATCAGCAGAATGAGTAGGAATTAACCAGGTACAGAGCAAGAGGCAGGGGTGAGGTGGGAGGGGCAGCTGAAGGATATTTAAGGGCGTGTCCTACGGAAATGCTTAGAACTGCAGTAGAGAGAGGCATTTGAGGGAAGAAACATGAGACCAACATTCAGTATGGTGAAGCATCTAGAACAAAGCTTCTAGAACAATCTAGAACACTCTCTGGCGAGTGCAGAGAGATGAAGCTGTAGAGGAAAACAAGTCAAATCATGTGAGTATCCCACATTCATTGCTGATGAGGAACTAGGAGAGTTGTGCACTGGTTTATAGTAAATAACAGTACGTGAGTCAGATAATGTCATAGATGTGATAAAAACGATACGAGTCAGGGTAGGCCTTGCTGCAGTAACAGAGATCCTAGAAATTCAGTGACTTAGACATCAAGAAATGTATTCCTTTCTCACTTTGCAGGACTGAGTGATTTCAAGTCAGCAAGGGGGAAGGCTGGGCTCTACTCCTTACAGAGACCCAGGCTGATCGCAGCTATGCTGTTATTACTGCATGGCTTCCAATGTCACTGCGAAGGCAGCTAGAAGGAGGAAAGGGGATAGTGAGTAGGTGGCTTTTTTGTCCGGGCCTGAAAGTGGCACACAGTGCTTCCTCTCACATTCCATTAGTCAGAACCCAGACACATGGCCACACTAACTATAAGGAACCTGGAAAATAGTGCCCAGCTATACACCTGGAAGAAGAGGATTCTGGGGGAGCAGCCAGCAGGCTCTGCCACAGTAATAGAGAGAAGGGCTGGTCGACTGAATCAGAATGGTTGCTCACACTTTCCCCTCAAAGCGCTTTGTCTGTTTGCCTCGGATTATCTCATTGTTCTCATCTTCTCCCTATTTCTAACCCCTCAGGCAGATGTATATAGCCCCCCTGGGATTATTTATCTCCGCTCAAGTCCCCAGTCTCTACAACTACAGTGGATACTTTGATCCAGCTCCTCTGACTCTCGGCCCAGAGGCTGTTTGCTTGCCCAGCTCAGCCTGCTTTAGGCAAAGCGGCCAACCTTGCTGGTCACTTGGGGTAACCAGAAATGCCGGTTGGTGAGTCAGCAGGTGGCACTCTGTGTCAGCAAGACACCAGTCCCAAAGCAACACACACACAATGAGTGCAAGGATGTAGTCACGCTCAGGAGAACACAACATTGGCTCACTTGACCTACTTCCTTAAGACTCAACTTTCAAAAAGAGTAACCACACCCAGACTGACCAGCGGGTTGTTAAAAACAGGGATGTCAACATGCTCTGAACCGACTGCCAACAAAAATATTTCCTTTGTGTGGATGCTTTCATCATATTGCACTCAGGAAGGGCAAAGAAGTTCGACCTGTCTGGATTGGAAAGCACCGTGGACTGCTCTCCCTGGGCTTCTCTTGGGAGTTACAGAAAGAAGCATGCGTGTTGTTTTAATGGGAATCGGAGCTACTAGTTTCATGACCACTGTTTAAGACTGTTTGCTGTTACGAAATCCCAGGCCTCTCCGTCAAAGGCCTCATTGTTTGGTTATTGCTTTCTTTCACTTGCGTCACCCTGGTAAGGTACCCTTTCACTCAGTAATGTCTTCTGGGTCATTTTTCGTAACATGCAAAGGTGTGGGTGAAAGTGGTTAGTTAAAGATTTGGAGGTCCCTTTCCTCATCGAGAGTTTAAAATTGATATCCAGCAGATAGGAGAAGGGATGGAGAACTTGTTGGTGAAGAATTAGTTTTTATTTATGTCCCTTGCATCTGTCTCCCTTTTGTCCAAGTTCAGATATTTTAAAATCCTGTATGTGCGGTCATGATTCTTGGAGACTTCTGCTGGCATGATAAGTAAAAACAGGTGCTACCTAGAAAAAGGAAGTCTATATGTTAGGCTTTTTATTTCTCCCTTCATTTAGTATACAAGCCTTATAGAGAAGCAGGGAAAGAATTGATTTTCCTTAAAGCCAACTTAGGTATCATAGTGCATGACAGATTAGTATTTTGATGTTACCCAAAGATTTCGCATAGCTGTTATTGACCACCTGATTCTGAACCGAATATGAAACTCAGCTAGCTACTAGTTAGATGAACATGAAAGTAATGATACTAACATCATTAGTAATGCTCATTTCTTATCATTAGTCTTTTTTTTTTTAACCTTTCCCGAAAACATCTTTATTGAGAAGCCTCCTCTCAATCATGGCCATGTTACCCAGATGGTTTCTTTTGTGTTTTACAGATGAAAAGCTAGGCCCCTGGATCAGAATAGGCCAGGTCGTGTTGAGGTTAACAATCCCTAAATCCCAGCAGCTTAAATCAATAAAAGTATATTTCTCCTTCATCCTCCATGTCCAGAGTGGATCAGTCAGGGCCTCTGTTCATGTGTACACACTCAATCCAGACCTACGGGGGCTCCATGCTAACACGTGTTCCCTGATCGCCCTGTTAGGGTAAACAATGTAGTGAGATACACTGGCTTTTAAAGCTTGTGGCTGGAAGTGGTGGGTCACCTCTGTTCTTATTTTATTGCCCAAATGGTCACAATCAACTGCAATTCAAAAAGAAGCAAAAGATAGCTTAAATGAACAAACACTACCTTCTTTTGGAATGCCTTACATCTTAAAGCACTTTGTCAGACATCTCAGGGAGGTATGAAGAGTGGGTTAATAATTTCTCATTTTACAAGTAAGAGAGCCAAGGCTTAGAGAAATCAAATAATCGAAGGTCAAACATCTTCCCTTTAGATTATCAGGGCTGCTAGATTTTTAAAAAATTAGTTATCTACAGTTTTTCAACATCATATTTATAATGTTTGGATTATAGGGGCGCCTGGGTGGCTCAGTCAGTTGAGCATCTGACTTTGGCTCAGGTCGTGATCTCACAGTTTTTGGGTTCAAGCCCCGTGTTGGGCTCTGTGCTGAACAGCTCAGAGCCTGGAGCCTGCTTCTGTTTCTGTGTCTCCCTCTCTCTCTGCCCTCCCCTGCTCGTGTTTGTCTGTCTGCCTCTCTCTCAAAAATAAACAAATATTTAAAAAAATTAAACTCACCTTTAAAAAATATATAATGTTTGGATTATAATCATGAATTACTGATCTTCCCCATTAATATTAAATACTAGCCTGGTGCTCAGGGTAATAGAAACCAAGCAACATTTCCCTTGCTCTGTTGTCAACAGCAAACAAGAGTTCCCGTGCCTTTAAAGTCTCACTTTTCAGCTAATTCTAGGAGTCATAGGGGATATTTACTCTGTGCTAATAAATACGATCACCCAGGTGTCATGTGGTCCCTCTGTCCTTGCCTTGACTCCCTGGGGATGGCACCTTGATGCCTGTGTTAAAGGAATTTATCTCTCCCTTCCAGAGAGATGACGGTACCTGTGAAATGGGTTGTGAGGTCTCAGAGGAGTTGTTTCCTTTCACTTAGGAAGGCGGCCCCAACAGTGCGACGAGCCCTTTTAGTTTTTAATGCACTCTATGTTTCAGCTCTTTCCCTTTCAGACTGAAACATGAGGCTTTTGCCACTCTGGGACACACATTAACCAGTACCCAGGATCTCCCATGTCCTTGTGGTCAGACGTAAGAGCCTCGATTCTATTCTCTCATGAATGTAAACTTTTCCAGAAGGCCCTTCAGTCACTCAGGCAAACAGACACCTGGTGAGGCTACCTTGTCCATCTTCCTTCCAGACATGCCCGTACTTGATGGTTTGAATGTCACATCACAATGGACCTGTTTGCTACAGTGTTTTTGGAGAGGCATAGACTTGTTCCTCCATGATATGGCAACAAGCATTACTGGTGAATGTAATGGATTTAAGCATATGAGTATTTCATGATGTGTGTCAAGGGCACCACGCATCCCAGGTGTTCTGTCTCCCCAACAAGTGGGAATCACTGGTAGAGAGAAATAAACGCTGAACTCCAAGGCCCAAACCTACATTCTAGTCTCAGGTCTATCCCCTTGGAGTGACATTGGGAAAGTCACTTAGCCCCTCTGAGCCCCTGTACCATTCATAAACCAAAGGAAGTAGGATGGATGGATTACTAAGGACTTTTGCAACTATGCGAATTTGTGATTTGTGGAGACGAACTTTATTATTTGCAATTATTGTCAACAGGTGGCAGCAAAAACCCAATCTTTAGTGAGCTAAGAAAGACTGGCTGCCTTTGGTTTATTCTCAGAATTTCAGAGAACATTTAGTTAATTACGTTCATTTCAAACATGATGAGCAAAGGAAACCTCAAAGATGCGATGGAAGAAAGAAAGTTATGTCTAACATATGCTGTAAAATGAACTGAAAAGCAGGGCTTTTAAAATGAAAATATTTTGTAAACAATTGAATTTGGTACTTTTCTTCCATTTTTTAAAAAATTATTTTTCTAACATGTATTTATTCTTGAGAGACAGGCAGAGCGTGAGCAGGGGAGGGGGAAAGAGAGGGGCGAGCTCTACAGAATCCAAAGCAGGTTTCAGGCTCTGAGCTGGTTGTCAGCACAAAGCCTGACACAGGGCTCAAACTCAGGAACTGAAAGACCATGACTGGAGCTGAAGTCAGACGCTCAACCGACTGAGGCAGCCAGGCACCCCAATCTTCCATTTTGAATGTGGCTGTGACTAACAGTGTGAGGATACTAAACTACCACATAAAGCGATATTCAGAATGGGCCTTTATATCCTTATCTTTAACTTAGATATGGAAGGATGGCCTGAGAGCTTCAGGAGTTTCTTTTGCATGTTGTACACAAGTTTGGCATTTTTGTATTAAGTGTGCTGGGAAAAAGTGAATATATATGGCAACTTATGATGTCATTGCATTTTACATTGTATCAGCTCAACTCATTAAAATAAATTCCAAAGAACTATTAAAAAGTAAAACCTTGGGGCGCCTGGGTGGCTCAGTCGGTTAAGCGTCCGACTTCAGCTCAGGTCACGATCTCGCGGTCCGTGAGTTCAAGCCCCGCGTCGGGCTCTGGGCTGATGGCTCAGAGCCTGGAGCCTGCTTCCGATTCTGTGTCTCCCTCTCTCTCTGCCCCTCTCCCATTCATGCTCTGTCTCTCTCTGTCTCAAAAATAAATAAACTTAAAAAAAAAGTAAAACCTTATTTATTTGTTGAATTTGGCTGATTTCAATGGTTAATGGACCAAACTCGTATACAACATGCAAAAGAAATTCCTGAAGCTCTCAGTCCATCCTTCCGTTTGTGGAACTTTGACCTTTTTAGTATACATCAGTATAATTGCAAACCAACCAATTTAAAAATGCATATGAATCATCTATAAAAATGTCAATGCAAATGTATTAATGTCACTAGATTTATCTCATTTAATATTCTTTTTTTTGTTTAAAAATTTTTTTTTAAGTTTCTTTATTTTTGACAGAGACAGAGTGCGAGCGTGAGCTGGGGAGGGGCAGAGAGAGACACACACACAGAATCCAAAGCAGGCTCCAGGCTCTGAGCTGTCAGCACAGCGGGGCTCGAACTCATGAACTATGAGATCATGACCTGAGCTGAAGTCAGACACTTAACCGACTGAGCCACCCAGGCGCCCCTCATTTAATATTCTTAATAAAACAATGACATATGGAACTGGATAAAATGCTCTGGAAAAGACTTAAAGATAGCTATGTTGCAGGAAGTCTCTTAAAGGACTTTACAATTCTAATAATGTGAATATTTAGATATATGTTACTCTTTGAAAGTTAAAGAGAGAGTATGCAAATTATAATCTTGAGCTCCTCCTGAATTACAGACTTGTACATTTAACTGCCTACTTGACATCTCTACTTAGGCTTTGTATGGACAAAATAGGCTTACTATGGACAGGAGGAGAACTTTGTGTAAACATGTAACTTTAAGTGACTTAAGTGACTTAGATAGTTAGGCCTCCTGGTCTGGATATTTAGTTACATTATTTATTAGCAGTGTTTGAATCTTTTCTAAAATTCTTTAAACCAACCATCATCAAGTCATTATAGTGCAACCAATAGACAGAGAAAGACTAAAGAAAATATGAGGTACAGACTCCTGTTGTTGATTTGGAATACATGATTCATATAATATTCTGAAAAGTACTCCTAAACTTTTACTGAAGTACATCCTTCTTGTGTGAATCACAAATTCCTATTTTACAGTTGAGGAGATTTAATGGTAAAATGTCTTCACATTTATTTTAGAGGGGGACTTAAACTAGCACTTACCATACTCTTATTTTTTCTAGAGAGGATACAACCCAGTATCTTTAGCTGCACTCCCCAGTGACTTACCCACTAGCTACATGTGGCTACTTAAGTGTAAATTGAATACAATTAAAATTTAGTTCCTCAGTCACACTGGCCACATTTCGAGTGCTTAGTAGCCAGCCACAGGTGGCTAGTGGTTACTAGATTGGTCAGCACGGATACGGTACATTTCCATTGTGACAAAAAATTTTGCTGAATGGCACTGGTCTAGGATGTGGAATACTATGGCCCTCGATGTATTCATTTGTCCTGTGTGTAATTCCCAACTTTTACAAGTGGCTTTGAAACTGCTCTCCTTACCTGATAATTTCTCTTTGTACAGCAAAGTTTAGTGTTAGCTATCATTTGGCTGGGGTATGTCGCAAGAAATAAAATACCATGATATCTTTGAAAGAAAATGTCTCTTGAACAAATCCTTTTCTAAGGTAACTTTGCATGACCTAATATGGGAGAATTCTTTTTCTTCTATCTAGAAGAGGTTTGTTATTTTCTCTTCTAGCTATTACTGGACAGTTGTGACACCAAATAGAAAAGTTAGGCAGTTATGGTGCCTATAGGCAGTAATATGTTACCCTTTGATCTAATTCATCTTGAACTGTCTTGGCTGCCTGTGTACAAGAAATACAGGCACAAGACATTTAATCATAGTCGACCCTGTGATATCATAGTAGACCCTGTGGTATCTAGTTCCTGATCCATGAGTGAAACTTGACAATGTGACTATTATACTTTAAAATAGTTATAGTGAGTAAGTCAACTCAAATTAGCTATTTATTCTCCTTTAGGGACTTGGGTTGTGGAAACATGTTAAACTGAAGTGTTTTTTTTCCACTCAAAGTATTATATGCCACATTATAAAATTATAAATAAAATATTACATGCTACATTATAAAATATACTACATTATTTGTGTTGGTATGATATTCTAGAATACTTAAGGACACCGTTGTCCCCTTTTATAGACAAAAATAACTCAGTGAGAAGCTATCTGTAAGGATAAATACATCTTTGCTGCATGGCAAAATAGTTCTAATATTTCAGATATAGTGCATGTGCGAGTGTACTCAGAATCTTTGTATCCCGTACTCAATATTGTGCATTTTCCCCCTGATAACTAGCAGTGGCTGGCTTTATTTATAATTTGTTTGAAATGTTGGAGAGTAAAAAAATAATTCCAACAATTACCCAGAGTACTGGATCAGGAGTCAAAAAACCTGACTCGTCTCTAGCACAGATTCACTGTGCTGTTGAGCTGGAGTGTTATAAAATCTAGTGATCTTGCCTAAGCACCATGATGTCCATACTTATTTGTTTGGAAAAGCAGGAGGAGTTTAGAAACCTTGCTGGGCATACAGAATTATGAAGGAATATCAAAGCATACCTCCTGTGTGTATTTTTTAAATGATCGTAAACTCGTGAAGTCAATTACTACCTAACAGCGTGCTTTCTCCGTGTGGAAAAGGTAGGCAGCAAAGAGCTTTAGCCATCTGTCACAAAAGCAGAAGGAAATATAAACACTTAGACCCTTTGTCACTTTAACAGTCACTTCTGATTCATGCCTGGCTCAGTGTCAGTCCTAAATGGGATAGTCATTTATGGCTGTGCTTGTTGTACAATGGCCAACATGCACAACTGTAAAAGATTATAACAACCATAAAAGGCCTTGATTAAGGAATTTGAATTACACAGAGAGCCCCAGTCACCCCAAGAAGTGATGGGAGAGTAAAGAATAATGTTCTTTCCTTGAAGACAGTGTCTGCATTTCTTTGAGGTCACTGAGGAGGGGCATATGTGGCTGAAAGGTGGGGTAACCACTTTCTCTAGGATGTTCCTGGATATATGTTGCAAACATACTTGCTGAGATTTTAAACCAGTAGAAGTCTGGATATACCTGCTCTGACACTCCAGGGATCTAGACTAGCTTCAATGCACCAGGGATATAGAGGAGCTTTATAGTTAAGAAATCAGGAAATATCCATGACTTTTAAATTTTTTTTTTTCAACGTTTATTTATTTTTGGGACAGAGAGAGACAGAGCATGAACGGGGGAGGGGCAGAGAGAGAGGGAGACACAGAATCGGAAACAGGCTCCAGGCTCTGAGCCATCAGCCCAGAGCCCGACGCGGGGCTCGAACTCCCGGACCGCGAGATCGTGACCTGGCTGAAGTCGGACGCTTAACCGACTGCGCCACCCAAGCGCCCCAGGAAATATCCATGACTTTTAAAGTACTACAGTAGTCCCCTCTTCTCCAGGGTTTCTCTTTCTGTGTTTTCAGTTTCCCACCATCAACCAGCAGATGATACTCCTTTTGACCTATCCTCAGAAGTTCAATAGCAGCCTAATGCTGTGTTGTCGCAATGCCTGCATCATGTACTTCATTTCATTTCATCATGTAGACACTCTCTCATCTCACGTCATCACAAGGGTGAGTACAGTACAATAAGATATTCTGAGAGAAAGACCACATTCTCATAATTTTTATTACTCTATATTGTTAGGATTGTTCTAGTTTATCATTAGTGATTTTTGTTAATTTCTTACTGCACTTACTTTATGAATTATACTTTATCATAGGTATGTATTACAGGAAAGAACATAGTATGTATAGGTCTGGTACCATCCATGGTTTCAGGCATCTACCGGGGGTCTTGGAATGTATCCTTTGTGGATGGGGGGACTACTGTATATTCAGCTATGCTGACATCTGTATCACTTTAAATTTTAAGTTATTAAGTTATTGGGAAATAGTGTGCACGTATACCAAATTTCTGGCTGTGAGGCTGGTCCTTCCTTAGGAATTAAGTGATCAAAGTAAGGGCAGGCTGAGAGAAGACTGGTAGGTTATCTGAGAAATAGATTACTTGTATTCAATTGGCGTTTTGTTGTAGGGGGTCTTTGTAGTTTGAGGGCATAGAGACAGGACACCTGGGTTTGTCTTTTGGCTCTGCCTCTCAGTTCCTTTTTAGTTCTTTCATAAAATAAAGAGTTTGGGTGAGAATATTTCCAAGGTCTCTTCTAATCTTGAGATATAGATTCAAATTTACTGAAACTTGTTTTATTCAAATTTATTGAAAGAATATGTCATAAAAGAATATTTTTAGATGAATACTAATCCATAAAGACTGGAATATATTTCTCAATCAGAATTTTCATGCTTGAAAAGATCTTTAACCTCAAACATTAGCATTTTAAATTGCTCCTCCCTTATCCCTAATTTTCTTTTAATTAAATTTTTAATTTTGGAATAGTTTTAGATTTACAGAAAAGTTGCAAAGACAGTAGGGAGAGTTCCCATCCACCTTGCCCCTAGTTTCTATTGTTAACATCTTACATTACTATGCTACTTTTGTCATAACAAAGGAGCCAGTTTTAACATATTGACATTAATTAAAGTCCATATCCCTACTTTATTCAGATTTCCTTCATTTAAAAAAAATTTTTAATGTTTTATTTTTGAGAGCGAGAGAGAAACAGAGAGAGAGACAGAGACAGAGCATGAGCAAGGAGGGGCAGAGAGGGAGGGAGACATAGAATCCGAAGGAGGCTCCAGGCTCTGAGTTGTCAGCACAGAGCCCTATGCGGGGCTTGAACCCACAGACTGTGAGATCATGACCTGAGCCAAAGTTGGATTCTTACCCAACTGAGCCACCTAGGTGCCCTGAGATTTCCTTCATTTTTACCTAATATCTTTTCTGTTCCAGGACAAATCCTGTTCAGAACATATATATTTAGTTGGCATGTCTCCTTAGGCAACTCTTGGTTGTCATTGTTTCTCAGACTTTCCTTGTTTTTGATGACCTTGACAATTTTGTGGAGTACTGGTATTTTGTAGAATGTCCCTCAACTGGAATCTATCTAGTGTTTTTCTCATAATTAGACTGGAATTAGGGGTTTTGAAGAGAAAGACCATAGAGATACGTAAAGTACCTGCCCTGGCATGTTGTCTCAGGTGTACATGCTCTTGGCAAGACTTAGCAAAGTTGCTGTTGACCTTGATCATCTGGGTGAGGTTGGGTTTGTTGGGTGTCCCACTGTAAAGTCAGTCTTTTTCCCCTTTCCATTATTTATTCTTGGAGGAAAATCACTTTGCGAAGCCCACACACAGGAATGGGAATTTTTAATTTCTTTTCAAGTCACCATAAATTGACTTTTGAGTGAAATCTCCTCAACGTTTAGCCAAATTTCTGAGACTATTAGGTATGTTTGGCAGCAGTCTTGAAAGTTCTTGCTAACCTGGAACAAAACAGCTGGTGAGGAGGAAGAGAAGGGCTATGACTTGTCCTTCTAATATTTGTTCTCTCTTCTCCAGAGGAGAGTTGTGATAACTCACAAAAGGTGCAAAACAACATGATCCCTTGCCTCTCTGTCCCCCAAGGTCGGGGGTTAAAAAATCTATTACTTTAAAGGTGGAGGAAAACCAGCTTCTTATCCATTGCTTTTTCAAAGTATTGGGGAGATCTAGGTCAACAGCATTTTTCTCAGTTCTAGCTATGTGAATCTTAATATTTACATTAAACAATTTCTGTGCACCCCTGAAACTCCCTTCTATCTCTACCTCTTTAGGAGCAACAGATTCCTAAAATAGAATGTTCATGCCCCAACAAAACATTTTCAGCCCAATATCTTATCTCCTTTTTTAAGTTACAGAAGTAATGTGTTTTATGATAAAAAATTAAAACAATCCAGAAGTATCTAAAATATAAAAGTAGAAGCCCTGCATATGATAGAATTTACTCCATTAATACATGTTGAATTCTTTTTGGCTTTTAATTAAAATCCTGGTGTTGTTTTATTGAACAAACTCTACTATAACATAGTATATAGAAATTAGGAGAGGAAAAGAATTTGTTAAAAATCTTTGGCTTGGTATGTTCATTTGTTACTTATTTAAACAAATAATGATTAAATGCCAATCACGTGTTAGGTGCTAGCATATATGTGGGGGTATAAATGAGGCAAAAGCAAATTATTTGTCTTTAAAGGAACTTACAATCAAGAAAGAAGGGCAGGCTTCCATAAACAAAGAAATAAATGTCTCTATGCAGGCACATTTGTCACATACAGAACTTTAAAATACTAATTTTTGCTTTGTTAATAAGATTTTGCCCTACTCACAATGTATTTATTAGTTTTATTTGTTTGTTGATTTGGAACAATATGAAAAGCTCTTCAGCTGATTTTAAAAAGGAGTGAGAACTAAGGCGCCTGGGTGGCTCAGTCGGTTAAGGATCAGACTAAGGGTGGTCTGATCTCATGGTTTGTGAGTTCCAGCTCCACATCAGGCTTTCTGCTGTCAGTGCAGAGCCTGCTTTGGATCCTCTGTCTCTCTCCACCCACCTCCCTGCCCCCGCCTCTGCCCCTCTCCCACTTGTGATTGCTCTCTCTCTCTCCCACAAAAATAAAAATTAACATGGGGCACCTGGGAGGCTCAGTCGTTTAAGCATCCGACTCTTGATTTTGGCTCAGGTCATGATCTCACAGTTCTTGGATTCAAGCCCTGCATTGGGCTCTGCATTGACAGGGTGGGGCCAGATTGGGATTCTCTCTTTCTCCCTCTCTCTCTGCCCCTCCCCTACTCCCTCGTGTACCCTCTCTCTCTCAAAATGAATAAACTAAAAAAAAAAATGAGTGGGAATGGATTCTGTTTAATTACATGAGACACTACCAGTATTTTTCTGAAAGTGCTTATGGTAGGAATTCTGTTTTTGTTTTTTTAAAATGATGAAAAAGATTTTTTCCACTGATCATGCCATGAAGGAAGGATACTGACTCTAACATCCTAATCTTTTCAAGCATATCGGGTATACTACACTTGAAACCTTTGATGATAAGAGAATTTCTATGGAATGAGTTTGGTGCCTAAACTCAGCTAATACCCCCTTGTCTAGAATGAAATAAGAAAACGTACCCTTGCCAACAATCACTCACTCACTAAATATGAATTAATTTTATTGTAAATTATCTGTGATTAAATCAGGTTCAAAATATTATATCAGAAAATTCTGAAACATACACAGAAAATCCATAGAATTCATGTCCATTAATTTACAATATGCATAAAAATTATCTTATTGTTGTAGTCTTTTATATATTTATAGAATTTTAATACTAGCTTTTACTTTATGTTTCATAATATTACTCTGCCTACCCATCATACTATTTTCATGGTTGCATAATATGTATAGCATTGATATTTTATTATTTAATTAGCCTCTATTGTTTAGTTATTATTGAGAGAGAGAGAAAGAGAGCATGTGTGCAAATCAGGGAGGGGCA
Source organism: Lynx canadensis (assembly GCF_007474595.2). Lineage (NCBI taxonomy): Eukaryota > Metazoa > Chordata > Mammalia > Carnivora > Felidae > Lynx > Lynx canadensis. The sequence continues at coordinate 95,713,355 of NC_044307.1, forward strand.
GGGAGAAAGGGAGACAGGATCTGAAACAGGCTCTGTGCTGACGGCAAAGAGCTTGATGTGGGGCTTGAACTCACGTGAGCTGAAGTCAGTTGTTTCACTGACTGAGCAACCCAGGCCTCCCCAGGTAGTCTCTATAGTTGGAAATTTATAGATTCTTTCCAGGTTTGGGTATCATATCATATGTTACTCTAATTGTATTTCTCTATTTAGAGATACTTTCCAAAAATATGATTTTCTCCTGTTAAATTATTTCCTTAAGACATGCTTCTGAAAACAGGATATTGTATTGTCTAGTATTTGATATGCATTATCAGGTGGTTCTCCAAAAGAAATGTTACCTAATCACAAAGCTTAGAACAGTAAATGGATAAAACTCTTTCTGAAGCCCTGCAAGTACTATACTGATAAAATTCCATCAGTGCCAGGCAATAAACTCAGATTTATTTCACATTTTACTGTTAAATCTTGGACTTACTTGGAAATCTCTCTTTACTAACTTAAGACACATGGCATCAATCCATAGATCATGCTCCTAATGCTAGGACTATGTTCACAAAGAGCAAAAACTCAATGCAGGCGACCTAAGAACCCCCACTGAGACTAGACCTCTTACCTTCCTTATCTTCTTCCCTCCCTGCCTGCCTGTGACTCTTTCTTTTTCCCTTTCTTTCTCCCTTTTCTCTCTTTTTCTCTTTCTCTCTCTTTCTTTCTTTCTTTTTCTTTCTTTCTTTCCCTCTTTCTTTCTTCTCTCTCTTTCTTTCTCTTTCTCTTTCTTCCTTTGTCCCACTTCCCTCCATTACTCTTTCCCTCTCTCTGTCTCTGTCTCTCTTTCTTTCAAATTTGATTCTCTGTGTATATATCTAAAGGAAACAAATCACTATCTGCATCCCCATGTTTATTGCAGCATTATTTACAATAGTCAAGACATGGAAACAACCTAAGAGTCCAATGATGGATGAATGGATAAGGAAAATGTAATATATATATATATATATATATATATATATGTGTGTGTGTATAGAGAAAGACAAATATATGATCTAATAAGTGGAGTCTAAAAAAAAAAAAACAAAAAACCTAAACCAAACTTGTAGAAAAGGAGATCAGACCCATAGTTACCAGAGGTAGGACAGGGTGGGGGTAGGCATTGGAAGAAGGTGATTGAAAGGTACAGATTTATAATTATAAGATAAATAAGTACTAGGAATATAACGTACATGATGACTATAGTTATCAAATATGGCATAGAGTTTCAAAACTATAAACTATAGTTTCAAATATGGTATATTTGAAAGTTGCTAAAAGAATAGATCCTAAAAATTCTCATCACAAAGAAAACATTTTTAAAATTTTTACTATAAATTTTCGTTTTTGTATTTATATGAGACTGCGGATGTTAACTCAACTTACTGTGGAAATTGCAAAACATGTAAATCAAATAATTATGCTGTAGACCTTAAACTTACACAGTCCTGTATGCCAATTAGATCTCCATAAAACTGAGAGAAAAAAAATAAATTAGGTTCTGATCTGAATTGCTGAAACTGGAATAGGACCAACACAGGTGAAAATAGAATAGTGAGCACCAAAGTCATACTACCTCAAAGAACCTTGGACTTCCTGAAAGTACCTGTAATTTTTTGGTTTTCTACAGGGACAGGGAGAGGACGGTGCCATCTTCCTAGCCCTGGTAGCTTTGCCTCATGAGAAGAGTCAATGACCCTCTTGTGGTGGAGATCTCCCACATGACCTTCATCTCCCTCAGCGAACATGCGTATGGTCATTGGTGTTGCTTGGAAAAAGAAGCAAACTAACACAAAGGGAAAAGGGTTCCAGGATCCACTGTGATCAAAACAAATGGTTTCATAAAGTATAAACAATATGAGCTCAGACTGCCCAGAATATTCCACTGCTACTAAAGTACAACAGGTCTCCCTTTGCAGAGGCAGTTTTCTAAACAGAGCTCTAAAGTGAGTCCAGTAGGGCTCACACTCTGAACTTGGACAATTATGTGAAATCAAGGACAAAGAAAGGGTTATCAATAATAATAATTTATCAGCGGGAGTGAGTTCTCTACCTTTCAATGTGTCTTGAACCCTTCAAATGGCACCATTGTTTCCTTAGATGGAGCTGGCCAGGCAATCCCTCCCGGGAATCTTTGTTGCCTTCCTTGAAAAACATTGAAAACAAACAAGCCTTTTTCTCTTCCCATAGAGAGTACAAGCAATATTAATGGTTATCTACCTGGGATAAGCACAACAGTCTCATTTTTCCCGACTTGAAAGGGTCATCTGTACTGTCAAGCCCAATTAACTTGTCTTATTCTCACACAAAGAAGGAAGGTTACCAAAAGGCCACATCTTGCCCTACATCTTGGCCGCTCTGGTACAATGGCCTGATCAAAGGCCATCAAAGCATCAAGCCAATAAAGGCAGACCCTGCTTTTTTTGGATACTGGCATAGTGCCACACATGGAAGCCTGTGGATTCTTACTGAAAGGCTCAGACGCCAAGACAGGATTTTATACATACATACACAGCCTCCTCCCAATTTTATAACATGGTTATAAATAATTGTGGTACATTTTAAGTGTGTATGGTTAATAAATTAAGGCTCTTAATACAAATGCAATGCAATGTAATTGGGCTTTTCATAAGATAATTATGGGATTTATAAAAAATATTTAAAGTGCACTATAGGCGGGGTGCCTATAATGGGACGGAAGCTTAAAATTGAATGATCAACATCTTCTGTCAATCAAAGACTTCCTTTAAGGAAAAAAGCAAGAATCCACACTCCTGGGGAAATAGGAAGTGTGAGTCAATTATAATTCAATGACTCCGCTGGCAAACTCAGAGTAGGTCCTATATGTGCATATTTGAAGCAGGTCACAAAACTCAAATTACTTGTCTGGCAGTGCTAAAAATCTACTGTACACTCAAATATCTGTTGGTATATTTGGTGCTGTTTCAAATATTTCTAATGATAGAAGGAAGTAAACAAAAAAGTCATTTATTTGTTCTCCTGTTTCTAGGAAAGCTTGACTCTAAGTCACCCTAGATGTTAGCTACATATGCATGCCAGTGTGGTTCATTTTGATGTTTATGAATTTGAATTTCTGAAGCAAAATTAAATGGGACTGGGATTATTTGATCTAGAGAGAAGGGGAATTTGGCAGGGTTTCCAGATGTCCCATATGGATGGAGTTTGCCAGCAATTCTGTTTTTAAAAGAACACACACACACACACACACACACACTCAGTCACTTATATGCACTTACAGACAAAATGTCTGAGTCCAGATTAGACACCACAGGGCATTATTATCAGCATAAGTCTTGTCAAAATACATATCATATTCTCTGGATTTCAATCTGGCAAACATAGCAAGGATGAACATTGACAAGAGTCTTTAAGTATCTAAACATCTTCTGTATAAAGCTGAAAACCAGATTTTAAAAAATACTTCTAAGAATACAAAAGAATAAATGGATTTAAACGAGGTTGGACCAGGAGTACATTCCAGACAGAACTGTTAAACTTCAGAATATATTATCAAGGCAATTCGTGGAGTTGTATCCTCTGGTGGAATGAGGATCTTATAAACAAAACAAGATCATTTTCTCTGATGTAAGTTGTTTGAACATTACTCTGACACGAAAGAGGAATGAATGAAAAAAAATCATTCAAAGTCTCTCAGAACTTTATAAAGTGCAACTTAAAAATGAAATTTACCTTTCCCTAAATATGTCTGCTTTTTGTTGTTGTTGTTGTTGTTGTTGTTACTACTTTCTGATGGTCCTAACTCAACTGGATAGACTGAGTCATGACCTGAATTTTGATAGTACTTGAACGTATCTCTTCTCTGGTAATGAGATCGGACTTGGAGTTCTGTTGTCTTGAGGCATTTTGGAGATGAAAGTTCAATACTTAGAAAGGAGGGAAAGCCAACAAGAAAGAAATGCACCTGGGATTATTACAAGCCACTTTAGCTGCAGTATGGAGATGGCAAACGGGCACGGTAGAGCTCTGCAGAACTTTGTGCAGAAGCTCTTGGTATTCCTTGGAGCATGACCTGTTGGTCCTTTTGAGCACGGAAAACCCTTAATGTACATGGTAAAGACAAAGAACAAATAGTTGGGTGCAGAAGCTGAAACTAAAACATATTGCCGGGACTCTCTTTGTCTTCTTTCCTTGCCTCTCTCCAGGTTAGTAGGCAGAACTACTGTTCCAGGTAAGCACTGACACCACGTCTCAATAATTTTAGTAGAAAATTTGTACAAAAGAGGGACTTGTAACCCAACGAATCAGTGGATCTGTCGAACAAATGATTTTAAGAATGGCTTTTGGCACCAATGTCTACTCTGGTAGGTAGAATCAGGGTCCCACAAAGATGTACACATCCTAATTCCTGCAACCTGTGAATATGTTACCCTACATGTAAAGGGAAATGAAGGCTGCAGGTGGAATTAAGGTTGCTAATCTGCTGACCTTAAAATAGAGAGATTTTTCTGGGTTATTCAGGTAAGCCCAATATAATCACAAGGCACCTTATAAGTGGGAGAGGGAGGCAGTAGAATAGGTTAGAGTGATGTAGTATGAGAATGAATGGACCCACTTTTGCTGGCTTTAGGGAGAAAGGCAGAGGATCTGGATCCAAAGAATGTAGGTGGCTTCTAGAAGTTGGAAAAGACAAGGAAACAGATTTTTCTTCTATAACCTTCAGAAGGGAATTCTGCCCTGTCAACATGTTGACTTTAGCCCAGTGAGACCCATGTTAGACCTCTGCGGAACTGCAAAGCAATGAAATTTTCACTGTCTCAAGCCACTAAGTTTGTGGCAATTTGTAACTGCAACCCTAGAGAACCACTATACCTACTCTGCAATTCCACACAACATTCCTCTCACCACACTAAGAAGTCCATCGGAGGAAGAACACCAGACCCATGGTTGTTTAGTAGCCTGTATGCATGTGCCATTCACCCATGGAAATGAAGAGTGTTTGCAATACTCCATTCTTCCATTTCCAAATATAGACACTAATCACCCTTACAGCAAGATATACTTGCCTCTCCCAATTACAACAAAAGCCGTCCTCATTGGCCCCTTAATTGGTGTTTTCATGTTCCTTTTGGTCCAGAGCACACACGATAGAAGGTTTTCACATGCGTGACACATTTTCTTGGGAGCTCTCAGGGTCAGGCTCAAATCCTTATAAGTGGGCTGTGACTCCAACTGGATTCTGCTGTGACTCCAACTGGATTCCTTTATTTCTTTTTTTTAAAAAATGTTCATTTATTTTGAGAGCGAGACACAGAGAGCGAGTGGGGGAGGGGCAGAGAGAGAGGGAGAGAGAGAATCCCAAGCAGGCTCTGTAGCTGTCAGCACAGAACCTGACTCGGGGCTCAGACTCACGAACTGTGAGAACGTGGCCTGAGCCAAATGAAGCCAGCCAGACATTTAACAGACTGAGCCACCCAGGCGTTCCATGTATTCCTTTATTCCTGATTCAGGATTGGGAACACAGTGAGAGGTGAAATTTATAGAAAAGGCCGTACTAACTTAAACAAAACGCAGATCATGTACAACAGATACCTACAACCTTGCATTCTAATCAGAAAGTGAATAATCATTTAGGACATTTAAGCAGTTGATTTATTTTCTTATCCTTTTAGATTTTTTGCGGGTACAGTGTTGGTTCACTGAATTCACTAATATGTACCAGTGAGAACGAAAAATTATCTTTGTGGAAGGGATAAGGAGCTCATCCACCAAATTATTCCCCAGTTTCCTTTCCTATAAAATAAGAGTGAAAAATTGTGTGCTTTAGCACAAGGAACTGTTGGCAAGGATAGCAATGCTTTTGAGTCATGTCATGTCCTTGGGAAATAAGATACTCCAAGATACGCATTCGGAATACCTCCATCTACCCTTTATTCCTACTACTTGTTACATATTATTACTCTCTCTAGCATTTTTGATTCACTCATAGCTAATGTTTATTGTGTATTTACATGAATTATTCCATTCAACCATCCCATGTTACAGATGAGAAAATGAAGCAAAAAGAGATGAAGAAACTTGCTCTGACCATGAAGTTACCACTTGGTGAAACAAAGATTTAAACCCAGGCCTGTGGGACTTCACAGCCCTAGTTCCTAACCACGCAACTTTATCACATCTCAAAGGATGCCCTGTACTTGAGAAGAGATAAGCTTAAGACACAGTGATCTTGCGCAAGATACCTTCACAGGGGCAGGTCCTCTTAACCAGGAATGTTCCTAACTTTCTTCTCCACCTACCCAACCCTGCTGAACCTGTTCCATTTCCTTCCCAAGATCTCTTTCCTTACCTCTGCAAGTGGATCTATGAGAATCCAGTACTCATCGTTAGATCCTTTGCAACACCCAGAACTGGCCTTTGCACATAGTAGACAGCTGCTGGGTAGTGGAGATCCCCTGTTCCAAGTCTTGGAAGAGAGAGATTGAATCTCTGCTTTCCCGCTTACTGGCAATGTGGTCTGAGATTCAGTGACCTCATCTGTAAAGAAAAAGTAAAAAGAAAATAAGTAATATTCATCTCACAGATTCGTTATGGAGATAAAATGAGCTATTGTGTATAAAAGTACTTTGTAAATTAAAGTACCATTCAGATATGAGGGATAATAGGATTAAGTCAAATCAATTTTGTATTGCATTTCTTGAACTAGTCCTGAGATCGTTGAACTGCGTCCAATTTCGTACATGAACACATTATCATGAATGTATTATAGCTCTATTGAGGAAGGCTGCAAGATCAGAATCATTTGCCCTGGTACAGAGAAGGCTGAAGTGAGTTTTCAAAACAAACTCCAAGTGTTTGTCTATTCAATAGACAATTGTGAGCAACTCCATGGAGTCCCTGGCCTCAAATTAGAGCAAAAAGGGATTTGGTCCAGACATAAGGAAATGCTTCATGAACATAAAGACTGCGAAACCTACTATTAAGGGAAATTGTGGAGACAAATAACAGCCACAAATAAGTTACTTCATGCTGCCAAATTGACCAAGGAGAAAAAGAAACATGTTTATTTTTCAAAATGTGGAGGTTCTGAAGCAATTAAATATCTTCCCTCACTAAATTGACATATTTTTGGTCTTGATGGCACTATAAAATTAAATTCTTTAGAGGAGGTTTAAAATACAAGACATGGCATCTCTTCTGGGGGAACAAAACACAATGAAGAGGCTATTAAAACTAGAACTATTCAAGACAATGTATTTGTGGACTACTCTAATGACTCGTGTAAAGAGGAAATGGCCCCAGTGAAATTAAAGCCATCCCATATATACCCGTTCTCTCTCCCCCCTCAGCTTGCCTCCCCCGCTTCGACAATCACTGTCTGTATTTGAGCATCCACGTCTACTCTGCTGAAGCTGGGGGCCCCAACACCCTTCTTGTCATAGCGAATGGAAGGCAGAGTGGCCCTAAATACCGATATGGATGTTATGCAGAACAGGTCAAAGCCCTAATGCCCTCATAGGCATAGTTTCTGTTGAGCTATACTTTGTATGAATCTTTCAAAAGGTTGGGGCCTTTCTGTGGCGACTGAACACTGACAGCAAATGTAACCTGAGTCCAGTTAGAGGTCACTGACCGTGCTCCATGCTCTACAATAAGCTTATCGGGGCCATCTCTTGAAATAATAGTCACTTCCAGGTCTCCTTCATCTTCTTCACTCTTTGCTTTCCTCCCTCCTCCCCCACCAAAGCCCACCCTTCCCTCTCAGGCATGGATCCTTCAGCAAGGTTCTCTCTTTTCTTGGGCTTTTCCTGTTGCCATCACAAAGCCCTCAGTGTCCTTTATGGAGTATCTTCATCTAACCTAGAGTCAAAGGCCATTCTTGCCTCAGGAAAAAAAAAAAAAAAAAAAAAAAAAGAAAGTTCTAATTTAAATTTTTCCCCCAAAATATAGTTTAAAAATACATGTTAAATACATGTAAATAGGGTATAGTTTTAAAATACATGTTAAATTAATATATGTTGAGGAAAATTGCTACACTGAGCAATGTCACTTCATAATTGACTTAGGGATTCTGAGAGTGACACGTGTTTCTGTGAGTATGTGGAATCTGTCATGCAAGGCAGTGCTCCTTTGCAGTTTCTGGGTAATTGACTCAGGACTCAATTTTCCTAAAAGATAGAAGTAGATTATACAACAAATGCTTCTATCGAACTCTGCCAAAAGGATTACCAAAATGGACTGGTGCCATCATTGTTCCAGGTTTGATGACATTTCAGGCACTTCTTAACCTTGAGCAATCACATTCTAAGTTCCAAGGTCACATGCAAATAAAAATGATCAGCCTTTTATTGTAGCAAATGTAACCAGCTGATCATCAGAGACAAACTTATCTTTGCAGAGTATTGCCATACTCTTTAAGGAAACTTTATATAGGTATTTTTCATGGCTGGATATTCCTAAGGCAACTGTTTAGAGTTTATTCCAGAGTCATTTATTTGCAGTTTTATTAAGCAGTCTCTTCGCAGGGTGTCTGCAGTGGTAAAGCACCACACTGGACTTGGGGTGAGTGAGACCCAGCCCCTGTGCTCAGTGGTCAGGAAATGCCCTGAGAAAATGAAGCAGAGTTCTTTACTCTAACGTATGAGACCTGAGTCATCTAGTCCCCAAACCCCTCTCTGCCTGCATCTTCACTGATATTCCTCCAGCTTTGCTGTACTCTAGCCACACAGGTCTCCTTTCTGTTCCTTAAACTTGCAAAGAGTAAGGCCCTCCTCAGGGCCTTTGTCCTTGACAATGTGCCAGCCTGGCAGTTCCAGAGCCATACTCGTGGGCTCCTGCCTCACTTCATTCAGGTCTCTGTTCAGATTTCTCCTCCTCAGTGAGGCTCTTCCACCATCCTGAGAGTGTCCCTGTCACTCACCATTTCCTATCCTTGCTTTAATCTTACACACCTTACACACCTTATAGATTTTATTTTATTCACAGCTATGTCCTCAGTGCCTTGCACAGTATCTGGCACTCACTTAGTGCTCAGTAAAATTCACTAATAAATGAACGGATGGATGGGTGTTCAACCTAATAGGGTGATTGGACAGATCCACAGATAACCACATACAATCACTACCGGAAGCTGGAAAACTCAGCAGTTTTCTTGGAAGATTCAAATATAAGCCAGGCACTCCATCTGCACAAGCATTCAATATAAACAAGTTATATATGTTGGGAATACATGCAATGAGACTCAAACTTTTAGTTCCCTCCTTCTTGCTAAGTTCTTATCTGAGTAGGTTTAATCTGGAACCCAACTGTGACAACCATTTGATGATCTTCTCTGTGAGAATTTTTGAAACATCTCCAAGGCTTGAATAAGGCAAATAATATGCCTTCAGGACACTTAGCTACCATGATTCCTGAGAAAGAAGGATCAGAGAACTAGCTAGCGTTTATTAAGTGCCCTCTGTAGTCCATGCACTGACCTGGAGATTTAGAACTTCACTTAGGTCTACTGCAGGATTCTTATTATGCATTTCTTGAGAAAGCAATCAATACCAGTAGCCTACGAGTCTACGTCTAGCACTTTAGGCATCTCAAGAGATCCAGAAACATACGTGCTATCTCTTGAAACGACTTAACATATTAGTGGGATGCCCACAACTGCTGTAACCAAGAGCCCATGAAATGCACCTGTTAAATTAGAGAAAAGTTATTTCTTTTTCGTGTAACAGCCCAAAGAATAGTGTTCTCAAAGGGCTGGAAAGGCAGCACTGCCCTGCAAGGTCACCCAGGAACCACCGCTCTGCGGGGTCATCTAGGAACCAGGGCTGTGGGTGTGTTCTGACAATGTCAACATAGTTAGATCCAAGGCGGCTGGTCCAACTGAAGAAGGAAGAAGGAAAGAGAAGGTAAAAAGGCTAAGCATTGTCATCTTTAAGAAAAGATTGAGGAGTCACACCTGCCACCTTTCTATCATCTCATTGGTGAGAATTTAGTCATATGGTCACACTTGAAAAGGAGGCTGGGAAATATAGAGTCTAGCTGAGAAGCATGTATCCAGTTGAATTTGGAGGCAGTCATCCTACTAAGAAGAAGAAGGGGAGAATCGTTCCTGGAGGATGGTTGGCAGACTTTTACCAAACTAGGTTATTAACTGGTTGAATTTTAGGCCCAAGGAATAAGTCCTCTGGGTGACGTGATGGACATTTGCACATTTTTGCCTGCCTAGAACCTTTTGAACAGCTTTCCTGTGTGTGAAGAACTTCCCACTTTACGGCCCCTGCCACCCCATGAGTAAAGGCGGTAGCTTGTTTTTCCGGCATGTCTTGTAGGTAGGGCCTGAGCATGTAACCCAGGCTCTGCTCTCCTGACACTGTGCAAAGACTTCAGTTCAGAGCAAGCAGCATGAGGAGCTTTGCGGAATCCATTTTCAGGTGGGGGTGGAAGCCGAGGCATTTGATTTGGGGACAGCAGTGGCACTGTTTCTGGTGTCAGTTACTTAAGCACAGTTAACTAAGAAGAGGAAGTTTGGTTGCTCATGGCCAATTAAAAGGGTTTCCTTCCCAACTTTGGACTTGGTTTGGATTTGCTCTGCTTTTCTGTGTAGTCAGAACACAAACAGAAACTGTATGTTTATTATTCCCCTCGGGCTCTTCCTAGAGGTAAGGGTTCTAACTTGGGATGGGGGTTTTGGTTAACTTTTTAATCAGCTGGGTCCTGGTAATGGTTTTTGTGGGATGAAAAAGCTCTACTGGTATCTCAGGATTGATTCACGGACAATGAATCAATTTAGGACTTGGAGTGAGGTTTTTATCTTCAGAGATTAAGGCAGGAGTTTCTGAATAATTTTATTTTTTTTAAAGATCTTGCTTAATTAAAGTGCTTCACTAGATTGTGTTCGTCGTTGTCAGAGAGCCTGACCTCTGGCTGTTATTGCCTGGGTCAAACTTCTTCTCGTCCCTCAGCTTTGCACTAGAAAAGGGCTCTTTCTCAGCCATGGCTGCTCATACCTCTTGCCAACTAGCACAAGTTGGACAGAATGTTAAAGATGACTCAGAATACATACCTGGGGTGGGAAGATCTAAGGACTCTCATTACATTCTGTCTTGTTTAATTTATGTTTTTTCATAATCTATGACTACTATTCCCTTTGAATTTTCCATAGATTCTAGTCATAGGCCAGACGCATAACTCAACCCAAATTATTGAACATAGGAAGCATAGTAAGCATTAAATACATATTGGTTAAACTGAATTAAATGAGATTGAAATATACCACCAAGACATAGACCTCTAGGGATTGCTTGATTGCAAAAGCCAGAAACCTACATGATGAGCTAAAGCCAAAAAGGGAAATTTACTGCAAGGATACATGGATTTCTTTAGGAGGGAAATGAAAGACAAGTGGAAACTTACCAGGAATGAGGGAGAATGCTCTTAAAGGTGCTAAGTTTGCTCATTTCTGAAAATTAGCTCTATTGTTCTCTCTCTTTCCAGACTGACTTTTCTGACTTCTCAATGTAATGACAGAAAACAGCATTCCCAACCTCATGTGAATTCTTGCAAGTGCTCAGTATATGTCAACTATAGTTACTGTGTTTCCATCACATGCAACACCTGGGCACTGGCTTTCTTTCAAGTGTCGGACAGACATCATTGTCAAGCAGAATTCTTTCTCACTGACCTTGGATGTTGTCTCACATTCTTCTTCTTCTTCTTTTTTTTTAATTTATTTATTTTTGAGAGCGAGAAAGACAGAGTGTGAGTGGGGGAGGGGCAGAGAGAGAGGGAGACATAGAATCCGAAGCAGGCTCCAGGCTCTGAGCTGTCAGTAAAAAGCCTAATGCGGGGCTCAAACTCACGAACTGTGAGATCATGACCCGAAGTCAGACGCTTAACCCACTGAGCCACCCAGGCGTCCTGTCTCGCATTCTTTTAAATATAGAGCTCCAGATAGCCATGGCAACAACTGGTAATAAATGTTTGAGAATGACCATCTGTGTTCTAATTCCTCTTTCACAGGATAGTCCTCTAAATATTTTAAGGTAGTTAAAGGGTCTTCAGTGATTATGTTGCTCTAACACTCAGTATCTATAATTCTTTGAGTTATATGACATGGTTTTGAGCCTCCCTTGCTCTCTTAGTAACAGTGGAGTTGTATCAAACCTCATTTAACTTACAGAAATTCAGTGATATCTGTGTTGCACCAAACAACAACAATTAAGTGTTGATGGTGGGGGGCAGGGACTGAGTGGCTTAGTACGTTGAGCATCCAACTTGGGCTCAGGTCATGATCTCACAGTTCATGGGTTTGAGCCCCGCATCAGGCTCTGTGCTGACAGCTTCAGATTCTGTGTCTCCCTCTCTCTGCCCCTCCCCGACTCGTGCTCTGTCTCTCTCACTCTCAAAAATAGATAAACATCAAAAAAAAAAAAAAAAAAACGGGGTTGGGGGAAATTCCTTTATCCTCCCTCCCTATTTACACTCGAACGAGAAAAAGGGAATCCATAGACAGCATACACAGGGCAACAAAAGGAGTTAATTTTTGGCTGTTGTTCTTTACATGACCCAGGTGCTGGCAAGAAAAGTACTTGCTTTTCTTTCACCTAGAGAACAGTCTTGAGAATTTGAAGCAGGACTTCCAATGTGGTCTTTACAGAGAAGACAATGTAGTTCTCACCTCCTCAGTTCTAATTTTACATATGCAGCATCTCAGCAGTATGGGGCTCACTGAACACCAGAAGTCCTGCCACTCTTCACATTTGCTGCAATAAAACCCAAAATAATGTGCCTCCTCATAACATGAATGCAAATACAGTGCATCAGGCCAGCTTCTGTTCTCATTAACCTTGCATTATCTTACCCCACTAGGTAAAAATCATACTCCAAGGGTGTGCTTGTACTATAACTTACAAGATAACTCAAGGAAAAGCACACTGAAGGGGGCACAGTATCAGGAAAATACTCAGCAAATGTTAGCCTCTTCCACTCTCAGCAGCTGCTTCATGACACATAGGTGAATGTCTTTGCTCGAATCACTAGTATTTTTTGTTATTGTTTCTGGTCCATAGTTCAAGGCTGCCCCGGTCTTTCTGGCCCAGGTCCCACCATCTAATCTGTTTGCTCTTCCTCCCTGGTTTGCATGCTTCTCACTTGCCAACTGACTTCTTGACAGCATTTTCTTACCTTTTCACATGTTTAAACTGGGTGGGAGATGGAAAGGTAGCACCCACCTGGAGCAAAGTGCAATACTGGTAGTTACACACTTCTCTCACGCTGTTTTAGAGTGCCACGTGGTTAAAAACATTATAACATGTTATTTAATGATTTTTTAAAAAATCACACGTGTTGAAATAACTTTCTAGGCTCAAGATGTAGATGCTCCTGCCCAGGGCTCTGTGTCGACAAACTGAGACTTTGATAACTTTTCTGTCCCTGTAAATGTTCAGTTTGACCAGAAACAAAGTATATCCAGGCTGCCAATTCCCAAACGCCAAGCCAACTCTGGGTCCTCTCACCCCAAACAAGGTTGGCTGTGTGGCACCAGAAAACTAGATCTTTCTTATTTTTCTCTTGTTTGTTCTTGATTCTTTATCTTATAAAAGTTTCCTGTCTTCGGCTTCATTTAGCAGTTCTTGGAAAGTAGACTGTCTGCTTCATGAAGTGTAAATAAAGTTCATCTGTATCACCTAAATTATCTTCTTTCATCATTTTTTAACACATGTAGCAAGTTGAAACAATAGAACACCATCCTATGGCTGATCTTGTTAGTAAAGACTCTCAAGTAGCAGAAGAGAAATAAAGGAACAAGAGTTACTATTTTGTTGTGGTTCATCCACTTTCTCTCAAGTTTGGGATACACTGAGTTTAAGAATCTGCTTCATTGTAGGGCTGGGTGGCTCAGTTGGTTGAGTGTCTGACTCTTGATTTCACCTCAGGTCATGATCCCAGGGTCATGGGATCAAGCCCTGAGTCGGGCTCCGGGCTGAACGTTGAGTCTGCTTAAGATTCTCTGTCTGTCTGTCTGTCTGTCTCTCTCCCTTGCACATGAACATGCACATGCGCGCTCTCTCTCTCACACACACATTCTCTCTCTCTCTCTCTAAAATAATCTATTTCACCACACCTCCACATCTGGCTCTGCTTCCAACTGCTTTGGTTATAGTCACACCTGTACTAAAGCAAGAAACTACAAAAAAAAAAAAAATCACAGAAGGCTCTATCAGAAGATCTCCCAAATGATTAAGAATGACAACCCCATACAGAAAATGAAGCCCTTCAAGAGGTTTGAGATAACCCAAAAGAAGAGAGAATTTATTTGCCCTATTTCAGGAAGGCTTTTGATACCATGTGATACAGAACAATGTCCAAGTACAGGATAGACAAGAAGAGAAAGAGAAAAACGAAGAGAGAGGGGAGCTGTAAAGAGGACTACCAGGTGAGCTCAGGCTTAAAGTGACTCAATTTGCATACAGATAATCTAAAAATAGAAAACAGAATAGGAACATGAAGCCCTAACGTGCCTTCTCTCCTTGCAATTTCCAAAGGTGAAGGTCAGTATTTGACAGAGGTTAATTAAGAAACACACATGCAAACAATGCATATACACATATTCATAATATTTTATATACATATTTATTTTATATATATTTATGTATACAAAATACCACCTACAATTTTTGGCCTGATCTCTAATGTACAGAAGAGCAGTGTGGATAGAGAACTGTTCTAGGATAGGGCATATCCTGGGACAGAATATCCCAATTTGAGTCCTTACTTGACCACTTGCTGTTTACCTTGACTAAAATTTCCTGAGTCTCAATTTTCTCATATTTGAAACTGACACAATAACAGAGAAGTGGCAACATGTTGTGTTCTTTAAAGTCTAGGCAAGTTATTCATTATTAGGAAACACCTGACCATTGACTTTATGGCTCCCAGCCAAATACTTCCACAATCCTACCAAGATCCATGAATGTCATCTCCTTTCAATTATTTACTAGAAAAATGAGCATAAAGAAAAATCCCATTTTTTGAAGAATTCCTGACTGTGCTGTTTGTGTTGATTTCACTGATTTTTCAATACTTAGGAGAACAGGAATAATGGAAACATCAACAAAAATAGCTCAGAAAAAGTACAGTGGCAGGGCTCCTGGGTGGCTCAGGTGGTTAATTGTCTGACTTTGGCTCAGGTCATGATCTCACTGTTTGAGGGTTCAAACTCCGCAACTGGGCTCTGTGCTGACAGCTCAGAGCCTGGAGCCTACTTCGGATTCTCCCTCTCTCTTTGTCCCTCCCCCACTCACGCTCTGTCTCTCTCTCAAAAATAAACAAAACATTGAAAAATTTAAGAAAAAAAGAAAAAGAAGAAGTAGGGTGGCCCGATAACCAATTCTAAAATGTATTTTCACACGTCAGAAAAAGTAATTCATTGTGTGATGCTATGGTGGGACCATCCCCTGGGCTCCTCTGTCCTAGACAAGTTACATTATTATCAGTTCAAGTTCAGAGTTGGAAATAGAAATACCTCCAAATATTTTAAGGATACAAGAGTTTCAATATAGGGAAATGGGTACTTATGCAGTGGTTCCAACACTCACCCTCCTCTTGATAGCTTTGCTTGTCAGCAGGGAGAAAAAAATCAGGAATTTCAATGTGTTACTAAGAGCAAATGTAAAAGGTCCCAGGGGGAATGCTCATGATGGTTGGATCTGAACTCCTGAGCTGATGGTGGTACTTTGTGTTGTAGGGAGTCAGGAAGACACAAATACTGGATTGCTTTTTTCACTTATAAACCTTTTTAAATTTTTTTTTTCCACGTTTATTTATTTTTGGGACAGAGAGAGACAGAGCATGAACGGGGGAGGGGCAGAGAGAGAGGGAGACACAGAATCGGAAACAGGCTCCAGGCTCTGAGCCATCAGCCCAGAGCCCGACGCGGGGCTCGAACTCACGGACCGTGAGATCGTGACCTGGCTGAAGTCGGACGCTTAACCGACTGCGCCACCCAGGCGCCCCTATAAACCTTTTCAATGAGCGACACTAAGATCTGATGCCACCACTCTGGCTATTCAGTGTATAATTTTAAGAGCGATGAAAACGTTTTAAAAAGCAGAGGTGAAACAAAAATATTCTTTGCCACTAGAGAGAGAAACAAACACACAAAAAGAATTATTTAACTGCCATCTCTCCTTTTTATTATAGAAATTTCCAGATGGGCAATTTTGGTGGCCTTTAAAGCGAAGTTGAGGGAACTTCAAGATGATTACCCTGACTTGAGACCGGAAAGTACCCTTAGCACTGTTCTGGATGGAGCTTAGAGTGCCCGACACATGCAGCCTCACTGAAGCTGAAATTGAAAGTTGGCTCTGAAATAACGGATTTTACAAAATTCGGTAGGTTGAATCTTAAAGGATAAAAAAATTTCTCTACATTTTTTATATAGATGTATTCTATGATTTTACTATCAAGATGTTTGTACTAAGATGTATTCTATGATTTTACTATCAAGATGTTTGTACTAAATACTGTTTCCTTGCTGGTACCTTCTCCTCCAAGGCTTGACCCACTTGTGCCTAGTGTTCCTCCTGCAATCCTCGGCAAACAGTTACTGTTTTTCTTAGTTGACAAACATTATTTGAACTGCCACCCCTATGATGAGAGTCAGGTAAGGAACAGCCTGGGGCCGGGCAGGGAGGGAATCCATGCGCATATATAAATTTGCATCCCTTCCTGTTCTTGCTTCATGCATTTCACAGCAAGTAATGGCAATGGGAGATTGGTCACACACTCTCTCCATCTGGTACATGGGTATCTGCTGTTGTCAGAGTGGTTTGTTTCTGACGGTTACAGCTGCTGGATCAACACTTATTTTTTTCATAATGACTCAGATCTTTATGTTCTGTTGCTTTAGGGTAATACCTATGACAAATATTAGGATGTGATGGTGCAGGGCTAGAAAGAGTGGACGTGACAACCAGCACTTACTTTTAGGAAGTAGTATCTGAAGACCATAACTCTTGATGTCTGATGACTCAGCCACCCAAATTCCAGATACCTACGTGCCATATTCCTATAAACATCTGACATTTCCCCCTATAACGTATCGTTGTGTTAGAAAGGTGAAACAGTTGAATGCTATGACAAAAGTTTTGGCATCTCAAGAATCCCTGTGCTGGGACTACGAGGTGTAGTTGTGGTCAATTCTAAGCATGGATGGCACTGGTATTAATTGAGCGTATCTATTGGGACTTACAATGTCCCAGGCTTGCAGGTTTATGTGGGACAACCCTATGAGATAGGCACTATTTTTCTAATTCCCATTTTACAACGGAAACTGGTGCACAAAGCGGTTCAGTAATTTGTTCAAGGTCACGCAACAGTGGTATCATCAGAAACTGCATCTCAGCCTTTGGGATCAGATTTCTTGCTAAATTTCTGTTAAGGTTACTACTGTGCTTGTTCTGATAACCCAGCTTCAAAGCGTTGGATCTGGGAGAGATTGGAGAAGTTTTAGAGCTACCCATTCATTCTAGGGCTGAGGACAATGAAGACAAGAGAATGTTAAGATGACTGTCCTGAGGCTCCATATCTGGGTCATGGCAACACCAAGACCATCAGCAGTGTTGTTTTTTTCTATTACATCACACTTTGGCTTTTCTCTGCCCATTGTTCTTTATTGCTAATGAATCACCAAGTCTTACCTGCTTCCTTCCTAGCTTTTCCGATCTCTGTCTCCCCCTTCCTCTCCCCACTGCTGTCACCAAATCCAGGCACTGGTTACCCTCCCCTAGAAGATTATGATTGACCAGCCTCAGGACTGCCTGTCTCTCTTACTTCAGCTGGGCAGCTATGAAAACAAAAGTAATTAGTAATTACAAGCTCCACCTTTCAAAAAAATGTGTGTCTCAACCATTCAGTCATTTCCTAAATGTTGCCCAGTTTCTCCTTTGTAATTGTAATTGTTATTTTTTAAAACATCTTTAAACATTATTAATGCTCATTGCAGCAATTATTAAAACACAGTTTATGCTAAGCTAGAGCTTTGGCGTTGTGCTGCGTGAGCCACACATCCTTACTAGTTCCTTGTCCTTGACAAAAATTACATATTTTATTACTTTTTCCCAACCTTAAAAAAATTTAGACATAAAATATGTTCGTTACAGACAACCCATTGCATATAAATAATTACAGAAGAAATTAAATACTTAGAATCATATTCATCCAAATCAGAGCTAACACATTGTTGTGCATTTTCTCTTATTTGTAAATTTTTCTTTTCTTAATATAAAAATTTGGGAAATCCTAATTTTCCTCTCTGGCAAACTGTGGATAGTAAACCTCTTCACAAGTTTGTTGGATGGATGAACTGAGAATATATATAAATATACCTGATGTATAGTATTTGCTCAATAAATGGTGGCTATGAGCTGTTTTATACTTAACTCTCCATTCTGGAATTAGGTTTTTTTGTTAAGTTTATTTATTTATTTTGAGAGATTGGGGGGAGGGGAGGGGCAGAGAGAGTGAGAGAGAATCCCAAGCTGGCTCCGCACTATCAATGCTGAGCCTGGTAAGGACTTGATTCCACGAACTATGAGAACGTGACCTGAGCCGAAATCAAGAGTGGGATGTTCAACTGACTGAGACATCTGGGCACCCATGGAATTAGTTTTGATTTCAAAAATGAAATAGGGGAATAACTTCATTTTTTCCCAAATGGTTAAGAAATTGATTTGGGGTGCCTGGGTGGCTCAGGTTAAGCATCCAATTCTTTTTTTTTTTTTTTTTCAACGTTTATTTATTTTTGGGACAGAGAGAGACAGAGCATGAACGGGGGAGGGGCAGAGAGAGAGGGAGACACAGAATCGGAAACAGGCTCCAGGCTCTGAACCATCCGCCCAGAGCCCGACGCGGGGCTCGAACTCACGGACCGCGAGATCGTGACCTGGCTGAAGTCGGACGCTTAACCGACTGCGCCACCCAGGCGCCCCTGGAAATATATTTTTTGAGCATGGTCTGCAAAAATTCTTGATTTTAAAAAGTGCCAATTTCTCAAATTCTCTAAAATAGTTAAATTTACTGTTCTTAAAGCTTTTTAAGTTTTTCTGTATTAAATTCTCATTTGAATTGCCTGTTAGGACATGAAGGGATATATGGGGCATTGTATTGCCTCCTTGTCCCTTTAGATGCATCCCCTCCCATGCTGGCTTTACTTTAATAGAAATTTAATTACACATCCTATTTGGTAAAAGAGAGAAATGAATGAATCTTGCTGACAGAAAAAAACATTGAAGAATTATACCTGTGGCATGACACATTTGGCTGATATGTCCTAAAGATATAACACACTGCTTACATTGGCAAGGAGGGAAGGATAATTTATGTGGTGCTCTCTAAATATTGTGTTTGTTATAGTTAACTATTTGTGAGATTTATTTATTTTGCACTTGAAATCACTGTGTGAATCTTATGACCCCAAAGACATAAATAAACTCCATATTTCTGGCATTCTCTTACTAACCCTGATAACATATGGTCCTAACTCCAAAATTTGTGTTTTTTTTTTAATTTTTTAAAATGTTTATTTATTTTTGAGCGAGGGAGAGAGACAGATTGTGAGTGGGGGAGGGACAGAGAGAGAGGGAGACACAGAATCTGAAGCAGGCTCCAGGCTCTGAGCTGTCAGCACAGAGCCGGATGTGGGGCTCGAACTCAGAGACTGTGAGATCATGACCTGAGCCGGTCAGACACTTAACTGACTGAACCATCCAGGCGCCCCCAGAATTTGTGTTTTTATAAATACAAATATATAAAATCAAGTTTACTGAAGTATAACTTAACACACAACAAAACGTGCCCATTTTAAGTGCAGAATTCAAGAAGTTTTGACAAATGTATATACCCGTATCACCACCAGCACAGCCAAAATAAAAAACATTTTCATCAGCCCCAAAAGTTCTCTTGTATCCCTTCCCAGTCAATTTTCTCACCCACCCCAGCCTCTGGAATCCACTAATTTGTTTTCTGTCATTATAGATTAGCTTTGTCTTTTCTAGTGCTTTATATAGATGGATTCATACAGTATGCACTCTTTTGCATCTGGTTTCTGTAGCTCAGCATAATGTTTTTGATGTTCACCCATGTTATTGAGTGTGTCAGTTCTAGAATTTGTATTTTTATTAGGGCTACTCATGCATTCATTCAAGAAACATCTGCTATGTGCTAGGCACGGTTCTTGACGATGAAACAATTGTGAATAAAAAGAAGACAATTCCTGCTTGTGGAGCTTGCATTTTAGCAGAGATTCGAAGCAAAAATTTCCTATATGTACACACAACTGGAATGATTGCTATAGAGAAAGACAAAGCAGGAAATGAATATTAGGGAATGCTTGGAGCTTCTAGAAAATATTATCTGGGAAAACATCACTGGAAGTGTATTTTTGAATATAGAAGGAGATGAAGGAGCAAGCACAAAGATATCTAGGAGAAGAACGTTACAGGCAGAAAGCAAGTACAAAAATCTTGACACCTGCCTGGAGAGTCTAAGAAACCCAGATGGGCTAAAGTAGAAAAAGGAAGGGAAGGGAAGTGAGACATGAGGTCAGAGACATGGGGGTGAGCATTACAGGTTTTTTTTAGGACCCTATAAGCAGTGTAAGGGTTCTAACTTTGAGTGACATGGGAGACATTGGAGGCTTTGAGTGGTAAAGTGACATGGTCTGACTCACATTCTCAAAGGATCACTTTGGTTGCTGTACTGAGAAAAGACTGCAGGAAAGTAGGGAGACTGGTTAGGAAGCAGTTGCAACAATCCATGCAGGAGACGATGATAGCTTGGACGGAGTGACAGTGGTGCAGGAGTGAGAAGTGGCCCCATTTTCAACATATTTAAAGCTAGAGCCAACAGTATTTGCCAATTGACTGAATGTGTAGTGTGGGAGAAAGAAAAGAGTTAAGGATGACTCTAGGGTTTTTGGCCTGAGTAAGTGGAAGTACAGAGTTAAGACTAGGAAAGAAAAGACAGAAATTAGTTGTGGTATGAGGAAGAAAGACACGAGTTCACTTCAGACATGTTAAATTTGAAAAGCCCATTGTTGAATGAGCAGATATGAGCCTGGACTTTAAAGGAGAGATTAGGATTAGAAACATGCATTTGAGGTCAATGGCAGCATGTAGATGGTTTTTGAAGTCACGAGAGTGGATGACATCAACAAGTGTGTGCAGAGGAGGAGGAGTCTGTGGATCAAGTTGTGAGACAGTCCAACTTTTAGATACTGTGAAATGAGGATGAACCAGTAAAGGAGACTTAAAGGAGGAGCTAGGGTAATGGAGGTAATCCAAAAGAGCATGCATCTTGGAAATCAAGTAAAGATAGTGATTCCAAGAAAAGGAGTATCAACCATGTCAAATGATGCTGATAGTTCAAATAAAATAAATGAGAATCGGCCTTTTGATTTATCAACTGGAAGGGAGGTCATTGGTGACTCTACAAATCATTTAGCGAAGTGGTTGGGTGAATTCCTTATCAGAGTGAATTTTAAAAAGAATAGGTGAGAGGAAATGAGACCTTTTTTTTTTTAGGGATTTCGCCATAAAGGGAGCATCAATATGTTAGTATGATTGGATGGGAAAGTGGAATCAAGGGAAGGAGTCTTTGAGATGGGAGGATTGTTTTGCTAATGGGAATGATCCAGTAGACAGGGAAAAATTGACGAGGCAGAGAAAAAGAGGTGCTAAAGTGATAGAGAATGGAATCCAGCACAAAAGTGGAGGGGTTGGCACTAAATAGAAGCATAGACCATTGATCCAGAAGGAAGGCAGAGTATATGGTCCCAGATGTAGGCAGGTGAAAAATGGAGAGCTTAGTGGAAGTTGTCTTTTTGTAACTTCTATTTTAAGAGTTAAGGAAGGAGCAAAGGTGGTAAAGCAGAGAGAGAGGGTGGAGGATGAGACCTTGGCTATTTGAAAGAGAGAAGGTAAAAACTTAAGAAAGTGAAAGGTATAGCCAAGTGAGTGCATAGACTAGGGACACATAGCATTATTATTCAATAGCACTAAGTGCCTGCCCACTTGAAATTTTGGTTATGCTTTAAGGGAGGACCAGTCAACGGGGTCCTGTGCTTATCTTAAGCCTCAGTCATCTATGAGAATGTACCTGTGCCATATATGCAAAATGGAAGAGTTGTGTTCATTTAGAATTTAGGTGTTTCAGTTATCTTTTGCTGCATAACAAATCCTCAGCCATAGCAATTTTAAAGCAACAATTTGTTATTTCTCATAAGTCTGTGGCTTGACCTGTTGTTTCTTCTGTTTCACAAGGGATCAGGCAGGGCTATATTAACATGGTGGATTTGACTGGGCTGGAATGTCCACAATAGCTCCCTCACAAGTCTGTATCTTGGCAAGATGGCCGGCAGACTGGGCTGGGATGGCTGGACTTCTCTGTCTCTGTGTAGTCTCAGGACTTTTCTCTTCCACCTGGCATCTCCAGCAAGGAGTCAGACTTATTGCATGGCAGCTCAGGGTACCAAAAGTAAAGAAGCAGAAGCTTCTAGTAGTTTTAAGTCTGATGCCTGGAACTGGCACAGCATCACTTCTACCACATTCTGTTGGCTACCCTGAAGCTGTGTTACCTTTGGGGCTATTGTTGGAGACTAGCTATCAGAATCTATCCTGTGGCTTTCACTGATTCACATCTCTTCCATACATAAAACATATTTATTCCCTTCCCAAGGCTTTAAAACTTTACCTTATGATAGTGTCATGCTTGGGCTTTTAAGTGTAGCATGCTGTCAGTGGGTGTGTTTGATGCTCCTTGGGTGTATCTCTTCTGGATCTGAAGATGTGTAAAGAGACAATTTAAAGGTGAGTGGGGCAGGAAGCAAAAGAGTCACTGGTCCATAGCAATTCTAAAATCCAACAGGGCACGTAACCAATTTTCTCCATTCCAGGAGTGAAAAATACACATTTACTGAGGAAGAGATTTGCTCGCTGGGAATAGTTCTCCTTGTGTCCTTGCTCTCTTCTTTGAGCTCTTGGCTACACATAGACCATCCTTCCTTTTCCATAAGACATGGCCATGTTTGCATCTCAGCCTGATTGTTGCCTGTTTTATAAGTTGGGGCCTAAAAGTCTGTTTTCCTTTTGAACTATTTGTCCTTTTAGGTCCAAGCTGATATAATTCCTTTAAAAACTTGGCTGGTTTTTAAATTATCACTTATAACCCACTTCACTGAACAAAAGCCTTGTTCTGTTTGGAAATCTCCTTAGCAAGATTCATTCTTCATTAACTACCCTTTCTAACGCTCATGATAAAACAGGTGACAGTGTTTTCAGCTGATTGGCTAGTACATAACCCAGGTCCCCTGTTTTCCAGTTCCCAGTAGCTATTTTTTCTCTGTCCTTCCAATCTTCACTAATGGTGTTGCTAAGGCTCTTCTACCTTCTGGTCCCACAGATAATGCCACAGACAATGCCACCAATTTTAGGTTTCTGTTAGGTCAGCACAGAACTTGTAGGAGCAAATTTCTATTTGTCTACTGCTGCATTGTGAATAGCCCCAAAACATAATGGCTGAAAGCAACAGCAGTGTGTTATTTCTCATATTTATGTGTATTGACCCTACATCACCTGGTGTTAGCTGAGGCTGCTATCATCTGGGGCTCAAATGAGCTGGTGTCTTGGCTCTGTGAGACGTCTCTTCTCCATATGACCCCTTTGTGTGGAGTCTCCACTGAATCACTTGAGCAGGGTAGCTGAATTTCAAACAGTAGCTTAGGGCTCCCCAAAATGCAAGCAGGAGGCTGCCAGACCTTCTTAAATCATAGCCCTGGACTGGCACAGTATTACCTCCACTGTATTCTGTTGTTAAACGTGAGTCACACAGCAGCCAGGTTCAGTATGGGAGGATATAACAGGACCCTGGAAGGTATGTTTCACCGGGAGCTGTCTTTGAAGATCCAAACACCATCCCAGATGGGGTGAGTGAAGTGGAGGAGCCAAGGAAGTGGAGAAAATATGTAAGTGAATAATTTTAATGATGAAACATGGAATTTAAGCTAAATAGGGAGAGAATGAAGGGTTGGTAGGATGGGGAGGATCGGTGTAAAGGTGACAGAACCACTGGGTCCTCACAGAGTTGAGAAAGTCTTTTATTGAAATACGAGAGAGAGAGAGCTGGAAAGTTCGGAGGTACTGTATGGAGAACGAGAAGCTGAAAACTAGATTCTGGAATGATTATAGGGAAGTAGATACCAAAGACTAAGGTAGTGGTTCTCATCCCTGGCTATACATTGCCATCACTTCAAGATCTTTAAAAAGTCACTAATGCCTAGGCCTCTTTCCAAACCAGCAAATCATGATCTCTTCAGGAAATCTGAAGCATCTCTCTCATCTCCTTTTTAAAAGATCTCCAGGTGATTCTAGTATCCACTTAAGACTATGGACCATTTCTTGTAAGTAAGGCACTTAAACAAGTCCCTATCAGAGTATGTACCAAGCATAATCCTAAATCTTTACTCACACTTCCTCACATAGTATTCACTGAATTCTAGGAGATATGTATTACTATTCCTATTTCACAGATGAGGAAGCAGAGGCTCAGAGGTTAACCAGACCTGCCTGACACTAAAGCCATGTTCTTAACCTCCTAATTTATTTTCTCCAACAAATGTGTGGGTCTCGGGTAGAATAAAAGCTACTAAAAAGCTCTTAGAAATATTTTTAATTTATGCTTCTTAAGCAACTATATATGCAGATTGAACATATATTATTTCTTGAGACAAAATTGCTTTATGACCAGATGACATCACTTCTTCTTAGTTCAAACCTCATGAAATTTGAACTCAATTAGACAGAAGGGATCCCAGGAGCATTCACACCAGCACCCCTATCCCATACACACACATTAAAGTTGTGCCCAAGTGCTGTTAGAGAAAATCTAAAAAACATATTTTGTCTTTAGCACACATCTACCTTTAAAAGAATTACTCTTATCACAGAGATAAATGAAAATACAACTTCTCCTTGTATTCTTTTAAATAACACTCTTCTGTTTGGATTTCCCTCTAACAAGTATTTTTAATGCAAGGCATTTTCAGAAAGTAAGGAGCTGGAGAAAAACTTAGAACAGGAAATAAAAACCATGTAAGTGCTTAGGTATGAATTAAATTTGACCTGCACAAACAGCTGACTCCTTATGTACTATAGTTATTTTGGGTTAAATCGCAACTCAAGACTAACATTTGACACTGAAATTTTCATTCAAAAGGACCAAGAACTAAAACTAAATTTTTGAGAGATAAGAAAGGGCATTTCATTTAAAAAGATTCTCTCTGGGGGTGCCTGGCTGGCTCAGTGGTTGGAGAATGTGACTCTTGATCTCAGAGTCTTTGGTTCAAGCCCCACATTGGGTGTAGAGACGACTTAAAAAGAAGAGCCTCTCTTGGCAATCTATTGTAGTGCTGTGTTTCCCATTAAACCTTGGCTCAAATTCTACCTTCCCTAAAAAACTCTGTTGATATACCGTATCCCAAAAGGGTCATTCTCTTATGTTGTGTTGATTCATATTTATGCCAAGACTTTTTTTTCCAGTTTCATTGAGAAATAATTGTCATATATCATTAAGTTTAAGGCATACAGCATGATGGGTTGATTTACATATATTGTGAAATGATTACCACAATAGGTTCAGCACACATTCAGCTTCTCATGTGGGTACAATAAAATAAAGGAAATAAAAAAAAAAGAAAAAAAGGAAAAAGATTTCTCCTTTTTATGAGAACTCTTGGGAACCACTATCTTAACAATTTCCTTTGTGTCATACAACAGTGTTAACTATAGCATGTTGTACAGTATCCCTAGTACTTACTTATCTTATAACTAGAATTTTGCACCTTTTGGCCACCTTCCTCCAATTTTTCCTTCCCATGTCCTCCACCTCTGGGAACTACAAGTCTGATCCCTTTTTCTCTGAGTTTGTTTTTGTTTTTTAGATTCCACAAATCTAAAAAAGTTAGATAAGTGAGATCATACAGTATTCTGTTTTCTGTCTTATTTCACTTAGCATAATGTCTTCAAGTTCTATCCATGTTGTCACAAATGGTAGATTTTCCCCATTTTTTATGGTTGAATAAATTCCATTGTATATATCTACCATATTTTCTTTCTTTCTTTTTTTTTTCTACCATATTTTCTTTACCCATTCACCCACTGATGTACACTTAGGTTGTTTCCATGTCTTGGCTATTGTAAATAATATGCTGCTATGAATATGCGGGTACAAATATCTTTTTGAGTTAGTTTTTTTTTCCTTTGGATACATTCCCAGAAGTGAGATTGTTGGCTTATATGGTAGTTCTATTTAATTTTTTGAGGATCCTGCATAATGTTTTCCATAGTGGCTGTTTTAATTTACAATATCATTAAGAGTCTACAAGAGTTACCTTTTCTCTATATCCATGCTAGCACTTGTTATCTCTTGTCTTTTGACAAGATGGCTTCTCTAGCGGGTGTGAGATGATATCTAATTATGGTTTTAAATTGCATTTTCCTAATGACCAGTGATGTTGTGTATCTTTTCATGTACCTATTGACCTTTTGTATATCTTCTTTGTAAAAATGTCTATTTAAGTGATTTGCTCATTTTTTAAATTAGATTTCTTCCTTTTTTGTTATTGAGTTGTATGAGTTCTTTACATTTTTTGGATATTGACCCCTTATCAGATATATGGTTTGCAAATATTTTTCCCATTTCATAGGTTGTCTTTTCACTCTATTGATGATTTCTTTGGCTGTGCAGAAGCTTTTAAGTTGATGTAGTCCCACTTGCTTTTTATTTTTTGCTTGTACTTAGCTGTGATATTCAAAAAATCATGTCAAGGAACTTTAGTCCTATGTTTTCTTCTGGCAGTTTCATGGGTTCAGGTCTTACATTCAAATCTTTAATCCATATTGAGTTAATTTTTGTGAGGCATGCAAGATATGTGTCCATTTTCAATCTTTTACATGGGACTATCCAATATCCCAGCACCATTGAAGAGACTCTTTTCTACATTGAATATTCTTGGGCCCCTTGTCAAATATTAGCTGACTGTATATGCTGGGGTTTATTTTTGTGGTCTTAGTTCTGTTTCCATTGGTCTATTTTTCTGTTTTTATGCCAGTACCATACTGTTTTGATTACTATAGCTTTAGAGTATAGCTTAAATCAGGAACTGTGATGCCTCCTGCTTTGTTCTTCTTTCTCAGGATTTCTTTGGCTATTTGGGGTCTTTTGTGGTTCCATATAAATTTTAGGAGTGTTTTTCCCCCACTTTCCCAAAAATGGTAATGGAATCTTGATAGGGATTGCATTGGTTTTGGTAGTATTGACATTTTAACAATATTAATTCTTTCAATCCATGAACACAGGATACCTTTCCATTGATTTGTGACTTTAATTCCCTTTATCAATGTCTTGATGCTTTCAGAACAGAGATTTTTCACCTCTTCAGTTAAATTTATTCCTAAGTTTGTTTTTTTTTTTGAGAGAAAGAGGGAGAGAGCATGAGTGGGGTAGAGGGGCAGAGGGAGAGACAGAGAGAGAGAGAGAGAGAGAGAGAGAGAGAGAGAGAGAGAATGTTAGGCAGGCTCCACACTCAGCACAAAGCCTGACGTAGGGCTTGATCCCATGACCCTGTGATCATGACTTGAGCCGAAGTCAACAGTTAAATACTCAACTGACTGAGCCACCCAGGCGCCCCTATTCCTAAGTACTGTATTGTCTTCAATGCTGTTGGGAATGAGATAGAATTCTTTATTGCTTTTTCAGAAAATTCATTGTTAGTGTATAGAAATGCTACTGATTTTTATATGGTAATTTTGTATCCTACAACTTTACTGAATTCACTGATTAGATCTAAGAGATTTTTTGTTGAGTCTTGAGGATTTTCTCTATATAAAATCATGTCATCTGAAATAGGGACAATTTTACTTCTTATTTCCAATTCTGATACCTTTTATTTATTTTTTTTAGGACTTCTAGACTATGTTGAATAGGAGTGGACACCCTTGTCCTGTTTCTGATCTTAAAGAAAAAGTGTTCAACTTTTCACCATTGAGTATGTTAGCTGTTGTCTTATTATATATGGCCTTTATTATGTTGAGAGATAATTTTTCTATGATTTTTAATTTATCAAGAATATTTGTCATAAGTAAATGTGGCATTTAGTCAAATGCTTTTTCTGTACTATTGAAATGATCATGATTCTTTTCTTTTATTCTATTAATGTGATGTATTGTATTGATTGATTTGCAAATGTTGAACCATCCTTGCATATCAGAGATAAATCCCACTCTATCATGGTGAATGATGCTTTTAATGTGCTACTGAGTTTGGTTTGCTAGTATTTTGTTGGGGATATTTGCATCCATATTCATCAGGGATATTGGCCTGTAGTTTTCTTTTCGAGTAGTGTCCTTTTCTAGTTTTGGTATCAGAAAAACAGTTTCACAAAATGTGTTTGGGGGTGTCCTCTTCTCTTCAATTTTTTGTAATGGTTTGAGAAGGATTGGTGTTAATTCTTTAAATGTTTGGTAAAATTCGCTAGTAAAACTATCCAGTCCTGGGCTTTCATGTTCAGAGATTTTTGATTACTGATTTACTCTCCTTACTAGTAATTGACCTTTTCAGATTTTCTATTTCCTTCTGATTCAGTCTTGACAAATATATGTTTCTAAGAACTTTTCCATTTCTTCTAGGTTGTCTAGTTTGTTGGCATTAAGTTGTTCAGAGTAGCCTCTTATGATCCTTTTCAATTTCTGTGGTATCAGTTGTAATGTCTCCTTTTCCATTTATAATTCTGTCAATTTGATCGCTCTCTTTTTTCCTTGGTTTAGCTAAGGGTTTGTCAATTTTGTTTATCTTTTCAAAGAACTGACTCTTCATTTGATTGTTTTTTTCTATTGTTTTTCTGTTCTCTGTTGCATTTATTTCTGCTCTAATCTTTATTATTTCCATTCTTTTGCTTACTTTGGGCTTAGTTTGTTCTTCTTTTGCTATTTCCTTAAGGCATGGAGTTAGCTTGTTTATTTGGGATTTTTCTTTCTTCTTAATGTAGGCATTTATTGCTCTGAACTTCCCTCTGAGAACAATTTTGGTTGGATCCCACAAGTTCTGGTACTTTGTGTTTCCATTTTTGTTTGTCTCGAGAAACTTCTTAATTTCTCCTTTAATTTATTCTTTGATCCATTGGTTATTCAGGAGAGTGGTGTTTAATTTCCATGTGTTCATGAGTTTTCCAGTTTTCCCTCTTATTATTGATTTCTAGTTTCATGCCATTGTGGTTAAAGAATATGCTTGGCAGGATTTCAATCTTCTTGAATTTGCTAAGATTTGTTTTGTGGCCTAACATATGGTCTATCTTAGAAAATGTTCCATGTGCACTTGAGAAGAATGTGTACTCTGTAGTTGTTGCATAGAATGTTCTATGTAATATATCTGTTAGGTCAATTTGGTCAGTGTTGTTCAAATCTGCTGTTTCCTTCTTGATTCTCTGTATGGATGATCTATCCATCATGTATCATTATATAAGGACCTTCTCAGTCTCTTTTTACCATTTTTAGTTCAAAATCTATTTTGTCTGGTAGAAGTTTAGCTACCCTTGCTTTTTTTGGTTACCGTACACTTGAAATGTCTTTTTTTACCATCTCACTCTCAGTTTATATGGGTCTTTAATGCCAAAGTGAATCTCTTGTAGGCAGCATATTGTTGGATCTTGTTTTTTGTTTTTAAATCTATGTAGCTACTCTGTGTCTTTTAGTTTGAGAACTTAATCCATTTACATTTAAGGTAATTATTGATAAGTAAGGACTTACCATTGCTATTTTGTTAATTGTTTTCTGGTTATTGGTAGACCCATTTTCCTTGTTTCTTATCATGCTGACTGTTTTTTGGTGTTTTGATGTCTTTTGGTATTAGTATGCTTTGACTTATTTATCGTATTCTATTGTGTAGTTACTACAGGATTTCCCTTGTGGTTTTGCTCTGCAGGCAGGGGAAATCACAGGCCATGTTCCCTGTTCAAGTGCCGCTTTGTGTGGGGTTGTTGAATAGGTATGCAACTTCCTGTGTACTCTGGTTGGGTTCCTGAGTTGGATAGGCTAAAGACTGTATTCAGTGATGGGGAGAGCTATGAATTAGATTCCCTGCCCCAGTGAAGCAAGAGAAGCAACTCTAAAACTGGTAAAGGTCTTTGTCTATTGTCTTAACTAAAGCCAACCTGCACCCCAATTTCTCTGACCAAGCAGGGCCACTAGCTTTGCTCTGCAAACTATTGGCTCTGCCTGCCTGCCTCTCAGCTTAGTGCTGCTGGGCCAAACAGGTTCATGGAGTTGTCACCAGCCCTTCTGTTCAAATGGGGTTGGAAGGAACTCTCCACGGAGGGTAAGGCCATGATTTAGCTCCTTGCCTGGGTGTCAGCAAACCGGACTCTCACACTGCCAAATCTCCTCGTTTAAGAATCCACATCAGGCAGATCTGCACTCCATTGAGTTCCTTGGTCGGAGTTTGCCCCTGAATTGGTTCTTCAGATGAACAAAACCACCAGTTGGGGTACTACTTGGACACTGCAGGCATGACCATGGTCTGCCATGATTCCACATGCTGGTTGTTGCACCCCTCCCCCCTTCCCCATCATAGTCAGATTCCCAGTGGCTGAGCCCCACAGAATCCCATGTAATTCCCATGGGATGAGATCAGAGTAGGGGCTCTGTCAAAGTAAAACACAATTTTTTGGCAGTGCTGGTTGTCTCTCCTGGGTCCTCTTTTCCCACTGGAGAAGTCAGCGGTTTAGGGGAGACCTCTGCATTTTGCTACTGACCTGGGGAAGGGGCACAGAGTCAGAGCTGCTTCTCTTACTCTTCTAATGCAGTCTGTCTTGGTCTCTGAGGTGCATGGCGGGGGGTCCTTGAGCCTTGCCCTTATGTTCTAGGATTCTCTCAGTAGTGTCTTATGCTTGAATATTTGTTAGTTGTTCTTATGAGGAGGAATGAAGACAGGAACAACCTATGTCATCACCTTGGTGATGTCACTCCTTATGCCAAAAATTTTGTGACACCAGTCCATCCCGTAATTTGTATGTTTCTGCAACCAAACCACAAACTTCTTGGGAGTCAAAAACCCTATATTTTTCTTTTCTTTTTCTTCTTCTTTTTTTTAACATTCTTGCCTTGATGCTAGATATAATACTAGGCCAATAGTTAGCACTGAACTAATAAATGTGTTGAATGAATGAATGAATGAATGAATAATATATTGGGGACTTGGAAATATTCCTAACCATTGAGGATCACACTAGGAAAGAATGGCTGGGCACTTCTACACACAGAGCTTGCTTTAGTCATCACCATTACTCTATGACAGAGGTATTATTAATATTTATATTCCTGTGTTAATAGGAAGAAACTGAAGCTTTGAGACATTAAATGATGACTGAGTTTGCATGGCTGGGGTAGTCATGATTCAAGTGCAGAGCTGTTTGCTCCTAAGCCCTTAGCCCTTTCCACCACTATGAACCAATGCCATGTTAGTCAAAGCTTTTTCTTTGGCACAGCTGATGGAAAACCAACTTAAACTAGCTTGGGATAAAAGAAGGCTTTTATTGGAAGAATCACAAAACAACGGGAAGGTCTGCAGAAGCCAGTATTGCTCTGGGAACATCAGAAATAGGAACTGGAAAGAAGAGACTGTCAAGCTAGGCTGTCTTTACTCAGGCTCCATTCTCTCCTTGTGAGAAGAGACTTTCTCTGCCTGTGTGTTGGGGGAGAGAGGCATGATGACCACTAGCCATCCCAGCCTCATATCTTTCCTTTTTCATGACTGGACAGGTGCTTGTGTGTGTGTATTATCTCTGAAAATCTAATTTACCCACTGATTTAAAGTGCATTGCAGAAAATTTCTCTTGAAGAAAGAAAGGCAAACTATTAGATGGTTTTAGAGTACATGTCAAGGAGGCACAGTGCTGGCCTGGGTGGTAAACGGCTAACATCCTACCCCGAAAGAAGACAAAAGTGAAGATCGACCACATCCTCTTTGCCTTCATCCAATATGACTCACGTCTATTTGCCAGATCTCTGTGTTCATCCAAATAACTATTTTGTTATGATTAATTGACAGGTGTCTAGAAGGTCCACATAGAGTTTAAAACATTATCTAATATGATGGTAACAGATAACCAGGTTCTTGATGATGCTTCAAGGATCACGCTGATGATGCCTTTGTTTGTTATAATTGGCGTTTTTCTCTCAAATGGATTAAGTTGATTATTAGTACTGGAGAAACACGACTGAACTGATATTATCACCATGCCAGTATTTTCTAGTCATCTTAAGCCAGTATCATATGTGAGGCAATTGCAGTGGTTTTCCACTTTTTTCCTTCTTTTTCTTGGCATAAATCCTGTTCAACTACAGATGCATCCAGTTTCTCAACAAGTCAAGCAGATAAAAGCAAGACCGTTGTTTTCTCTGAGGGAATTCAGAATGGGGTGTGGCATGCCCGTTTGCTCCCCCGCAATGCTTCTTTTAGGTGGTCTCAAAGGAGGTTCCTCAGGATAGAGTTGGTATCCCCTGGTGGATGGGACAATCCCGTACAGGAAGCCAGAAGATCTGATTCTGCTGGTAATTAGTCGTGCAACCTTCAGCAAAACATTTAACCTCTATCTTTTTCCACTGAAATAATTGGGATAATAATATTACCCATTCCAACTTCTGGGGTTGTTGTTAGGATCAAATGACACAATGGATATAAAAGTGTTTTGCAAATGTCAAAGATTAGTATAAACATGTAAAAGGCCTCATTGCACTTACATATCAGTAAATATTTGTTGATGCAGACATAACTCTATAATCTGGGACAGAATTTGTAAGAAGTGTCCATTTAAAAACTTTCTGTGTCTCCAGTAATTTTAAGATAGTTACATACAGGAATATTGAAATGGAATATCTTTTTAGCATCCATAAGCAAGCAATGCCAATTCTACTAACCATCTAATGTTAGCCAGGTGTCCTACCATGTAGGTGCTTAGTCCTAGAAACACCGCAAGGTAAGTCAAAGGAAGAAAAGATGGAGAAAATTCTGGAGCACAAGAGTAAATTGTGTGAGCAGTAATGACAAAATCTCTAAGCTTGAGGGAAAAGACCACTTGAGTTAATTGGTATCCCCATTAATCACAGGCTGTTGATTGCTCTAGGAACAGGGTGTAAATCCCATGAAATGAAAAGTGGGGCTGCAAAATATAAATCTATTTTCACCCACTGTTAAGAAAGGCAATGAGTAGCACTGTTCAAATGTTGTATTTCCTCTTGCCAATTCCAACAGTTAGACCCGCACTTTCATGAACTAATCCGTGAAGTGAACAAATCTTCTCTTTCACAGTTTCATGTCATTGGTTCAAATGGTGTAGTGTTTCTTACATAAAGAACTTAAGGAGAATAAATCCATTAGGGAAAGTGGGGGAATTTATTGTACTCCAAGGCTGTGCTTTTAAACAGACCTCAACTGTACTAGAACAAAAAATGCCCTTGTGTTGAAGGCTTGTCAATTCCAGGTTTGCAATTGGCATTGTAAGAAACCAACAAACTGGACGTGGGTTCATTTCACATCCCCTTACCCTAGAAACTGTGCTGCTTTGTGTTTGTATCTCACCTAATGCCTACTAGCCTGTTCCCAGGAGATGAGTGGGACAAGACGTGTTCCCCAGTCAGCCACTGCAGTTTAATCACTATTTATTTTCCCAGTAAAATCTGTACTTTCTTAATTTCTACAACTGTGGTAAAAATAAAATCTGTGAGCTGACACATCATTTCTGTTGACCACCTCAGAGACTTCCTGAAAACACCATTTATAAATGATATCATTTCCTTCAAATGCACAGATTTTTTTTTGTCTCCCTTCACAGAAGGGGCTAAAAAGAATCCCACTTTACCTTTTCCATAAATATCAACAGTTCAGTGGAAAGCTGTTTCTTTTTCTCCAGAAGCACATTAATGCTACCAACCAACAACAGGAGCTTTTCAAAACTCAGAATGCAAGACTAGAAAGAGCCAGTATGACTCTCCAGGAAAAACAAACAAGTGCTTTTTCACCTTAGACTGTTTGTGAGAAAGGATTTTCCTTTTTT
Source organism: Lynx canadensis (assembly GCF_007474595.2). NCBI lineage: Eukaryota > Metazoa > Chordata > Mammalia > Carnivora > Felidae > Lynx > Lynx canadensis. The sequence goes on from NC_044307.1 coordinate 95,747,514, forward strand.
CTTTTAGGGCATCTTTTTTCATTCACTGATATTACCCCTAACTCTATTTCAGAGAGAATAAAAAGGACTCAGGGACACTTTAAAGTTAGGCTATTGGAAAGTTAAACACGTTAAACTATAGAACGAGAGTTGCATACAGCGGGTTACGTTTCACATCAGAATAGATCAAAATATATTTTTCCACAGCCTCTCCTGGTTGGGAAACTACTTAAAAAATAAATTTAAATAGGGGTGCCTGGGTGGCTCAGTCGGTTAAGCGTCCAACTTTAGCTCAGGTCAGGATCTCACAGTTCGTGGGTTTGAGCCCCATGTTGGGCTCTCTGCTGACAGCCCAGAGCCTGGAAACTGCTTCAAATTCTGTGTCTCCCTCTCTCTCTGCCCCTCCCCTGTTCACACTCTGTCTCTCTCTCAAAAATAAACATTAAAAAAATAATAAAAATAAATTTAAATCTACAAATTAAAATAGGTTATTTTTCTCATCAATCTTTGGGAATATTCAGGCTGTAGCCAGAAAACTTTGTGCCTTGTGCTAGGAAGTCCCAGCTTTCAGGCGGGAATGAACTTTGATCTCCAGGGACAACTGATCTCTTAAGTTCTTTAGCTATGCTAAGTTCATAGAGTTAAGTCTCACACTGTGGATTATGGCCATAACCTACCAAAGCCAAACTGCACATGTGCTGGTCATTCCAGAAAAGAGAGCTCTACCATGGGCGGGCAGGCAAAGCGTTCGATAGCAGATTCATCGTTATGAATCCACCCTGTTCTTTACCACCTCAGTATCTCAGTAACAATTCCTGTTGTCTTCCTTTATTTTTTATTTTTAGTTTTTGAATAACCTTGAATCTTTTCCTCTATCTTCTCCGTTCCTAGGGTTGTGTTTTCCATCAATTCCAGTACTGACAACAGTTTTTTACTAAAATTCTGAAAGATATTCAGAAAATTCACAGACTAATAAACCCAACAAGTTGCTAAAACTCTGAGCAAATCAAGTAGGCAAATTGATCTTTCTGAGGATACACAGCTAATTTTTGCAAAGTCACTGGAAAAGCCCAGATTCCAGGACTATGCCAGTCCACTGCTTTTTCCATCATCGTAAGCCAACCTATAAGATAATCTGTGGGTTTAAAACGGAACTCTTTTTCTACAAATACGGACTTTTCTCCCCTGTATGTCTCTCTACCCTCTGGATTCAGATTAGAGACCATAACTCATCCATCTTTTCATGCCCAGCATCTTGTATAGTACCTGACACGTGGTGGGTGCTCAATAACATTGTGTTTCACTCCTACTTAGTATTCATACATCTCTAACTGGCTGATGAGTATGTCTCCCCAACTTGACTAAAGCTCTCCAAGGGCATAAACTATAACCTATTATTTTGAAGATATTATAATTCCTAGTAGTATTTAGCACATGTGGGCCTTTTTAACAATTGAAAGCATTGAAGAGTGTCATAGAATGACATCAACCCAACTTTCTGAAGAACTGTGGTAGGCTGAATAACGGTACCCCAAATATGCCCATGTCCTAATCCCTGGAACCTGTGAATGTTGCCTTATATGGCAAAAAGAACTTTGCAGACGTGATTATTTTAAATCTCAATTTGGGAGAGAATTGTGGGTTATCCAGGTGGGTCCACTGTAATCATAATGGTCCTTATAAGAGGAATGCAGGAAGAGTCAGAGCCAGAGGAGAAGACTCTCCTCTTGTTTGAAGACTCTCCTGTGGTTTGAAGATGGAGAAAGGGGACACAGACCAAGCAATGTAAGTGGCCATAAGAAGCTGAAAAAGACAAGAAAACAGATTTTTCTTTCAGAGCCTCCAGAAGGTACCAGTCCTCCCAACACCTTGACTTTAGCCCAACACCAGAATTCTAATAAATTCATACTGTTTTAAGCCACTAAATTTGTGGTGCTTTGTTATAGCAGAATCATGGGAGACCAACACAAGTACCATGAAGACCGTTTCTGCAGAGAAAAGTAACACATACTTGACAAACACACTGAGTAATAGAATTGGAAGGGAATTTGAAAAATTATTCTTTCTGATACCTGACCTAAGACAAAGGGCAGTCTGTAGGACAGATAGTGGATGTTTGTGCATTATGTAGGAACAATGACTACATTTTATTTTGTTTCTTCAGCCCTGCAAGAGATAAAATTCTGCTTGCCTTTCATTCATTTGAAAGACGTATAATTTATTTTTTATTTTATTTTTTTGGTTTTTCCCCAAGAAGAAAAAAGCTGAGCTGTGTGGCTGGTAGGCAGGCAACTTCACCTGCAATCTTCCTGATAGAGATTGAATCTGGAGATACAAGCAGGAGCCATCAAGCAAAACAATCCTATAAACAGATGGTTTTGGAGGCAACATATCTAGTTTTCTTTAAGCCAATTCACTTCAGCTGTGGTCTCACCCTGACCTCAACTCTACTTCCTAATCCCACAATTCATGGCATGTGTGTGTGTGTGTGTGTGTTATTCATCTGAACTAAGCTTACCCTTGGCTTATGAAACATGTGAATTGGAAAGCTGTTCTCAAAATGAGCTCCCTCCTGGAGGATTTCCCAAAGCTTGGCCTGCTTTAATGACTTAACCAACAAGTTTTCAATGAACTGTTTTGAACCTGGCATTCACAATACACTTGCCTTGTCCTGAGTGATAGCTTTATGACAGGAAGCTTTGTTAGCTGGACCACCCGGGGAATGGGGCTTGAATAGAATATGGCTGCCTGCAGGCTCAAGAATGTGAGCTCCTCTGGACATGTCACACCTGTGTTCCCTCAGCTGCCCCCCGACTCCTGTTCATTTCCCGTGAAACTCAAGGTGTTGAACCTAATCCATAGAGCCTTGCATCAATAGCTTCATTGATGGGTCTTTCTCAGGCCCTGGCTATGCTAGAAACCCCTTTCCATGTAGTCTAATGGTGCCGGAAGGCTGTGCAGATCATGCGTCTAAATGACATCTGAGATATGATGGAACTGTGTTTATGCAACAGCTCCAAAATAGCTCAACAGTGAAATATTTAGGATTCGCTGAATAGCACATTTCAGGGTTGACTGAATTTACCATTTTCACAATCAAAAGCAAAATAAAAATATCAATTTAGGTGAAAAAACCAAACTGATTTGAACATAATTTCTCATTCTGATGGGGATTCCTATAATTTCTACCCATTTGGTTAGTGTTTCAAACACATCAACGACCTCAGCTTGCCTCACCACACTCCATTCCTTCCAGCAATGCATCTTTTGGTTTAGAACCTACTCCTTCCCCAATTTTGTGGTAGGGTGGGTCCTAAGGGTACAGCACATTAGCCAGATTTAAATTTTATTCCTTTGGTCATAGTGATTGGTTCAGGGGCAAATGTCTGATCTAAGATGGACCAACCAGTGTAAATGTTGGGCTTTTGCTGAGAATGCTGGGACAAAGATGTTTGTTCCTTTACATAGATTTAAACCTAGAAGAATGTGGTCCTGGGATGTGCTCTCAGTCATCTGCAGCCATGTGTGACCTAAGAATGGAGTCAAAACTGACACATGGAACCCTACTGAACAAAAAACCGATTCCTGGTGACACTGTTTGAATCCTGAATCAAGTCTTTTCTGGACAGTTTAGTTTCATAAACCACTAAATTCCCTTTTTGTTTTCGTCGCTTTTCAGTTGGGTTTCTGTCACTTTCAACTGGAAGAATAATAATTATTACAATAACATTAGAATGATACTGAAAGTTCAGATATTGTTCAAATCCAGTGGCTTAGTGGTGTCTATAAAAGTGTGGTGCTTGTATTAACTAAGTCCTAAGTCCTTGGATTTAAGTACTTTCCAGGACTCTCAGAAATCAGGGAAGTGAGAAGTTTGCTATTGTTAGCATACCTAAAAATATAAAAGCCATCTATTTAGTCCAAAACCTTTAAATTCTTGAAAAAGAATTCACATGTAAATACATAATTAGCTCCTGTGGGAAAATGATTTAAATGTTTGATCCTGTTTGATTAAGTCGGTCTCATTTCTTCAGCAAGTATATTGGATACTCCAGTATTTAATGCATTCCTGCTGCAAAATTCAAGTATGGAAAAGATAAAAATAGCAGGGAAAAAGTAAAAATATATTTGTATCTATCTATGGGCATTCTCCTCAGGATTAACACATAATAACTAGACCAATGGTGAGTTTTTAGAATACAGTTATGCAGATTTTGTATCTGTTTTCTTAATTATTGTTTCCTATTGAATATTAGATTAGCTTTTAGCAACAGAGATGTAAGTTTTAGTGTTTCCCTTTAAGGATCTGAAATTTTGAAATTTTGAATGGATCTTTAGTTGACAGTTTATTTTGCCTTCCTTCAAAAGGTGGATAACAATGACTCTGTCAAACAAATGTGCAGTATTGTTGCAATACTGTTTAAAAAAAATAACTGTGGTTTCTTAGATTAAAAAAATTTTTAGTAGGTAGGATGGTTTAAAAACCAAGTGAATAAGAACCAGTAACAGCATAACTATGTGGTGATAACAAATTCTTTTAAATGTTGATTGATATATTTTGCTAACAAATTCTAAAAATTAAGATAATGTTAATGAGAAAATTGTTTTATTTAAAATTTTATTTCCTCTTTGTGTCTAGCTCCTACCCAGCTCTCTAGCCTATCTCTCCTTTGTTTTCTGATACGTCTTTATTCTCTCTTCATTCTGCTAATTTCTTAATGTGTAACATAAGAACTTGTCATTTTCATAGGTTTAAAAGTGGTGGGGAGGAGCCTGGGAAGCTCAGTTGGTTAAGCCTCTGACTTCAGCTCAGGTCATGATCTCGCGGTTCATGGATTCGAGCCCCACATCAGGCTCTGTGCTGACAGCTCAGAGCTTGGAGCCTGCTTCAGATTCTGTGTCTTCATCTCTCTCTCTGCCTCTCCCCTGCTCACGCTTGGTCTCTCTCTCTCTCTCTCTCAAAAATGAACATTTTAAAAAATTAAAAAAAAAAAAAAGAATGTGAATTTGGAAATAGGGCCGTTACAGAGGACATCAAATTAAAGTGAGATCATTAGGGTGGGCCCTAATCTAATATGATTGATATCCTTATGAAAAGGGGAAATTTGGACAAGAGAGAAGCCCAAAGACTATGTGAAGACACCTAGAGAGAAGATGGTCATGTGACTGGGGTGATGCATCGACAAACCAAAAAATACCACTGATTGCTGGGAAATGCCAGAAGCTAGAAGAGGCAAGGAGAGATTCTCCCCATGAGAGAGAGCTGTCAGAGAGAGCATGACACAGATGACACCTTAATTTCAGCTTCCAGGACTGTAAGAGAATACATTTCTGTTGTTTTAGGGCACATAGTTTTTGGTACTTTGTTATGGTATCCATAGGCAAGGACTATGGAAACTTTTGGCACCTGGACTTTGCAATGGTTTATCAGCTCTCAAATGAAAGATTAATATTAAGTAACAACTTTTTTTTTGTCTCCAGAAATTGGAGGAGAAATAGCTAAATAAGAAAAGGCCCTCTTGTTCAGTCCCCATAAGAAAATTTCTTTTCAATATTATTTGAAGGAATATGGCATGGAGTTCTAACGACTCGTCTTTTTTAAAGACTCTATTCACAGTTAAAATATATGGCCTGTAAAAGAAAATGAGACTGCTTATTTGAGACCAATTTTTTTTAAGCCCTAATGTGGGGCTTGAACTCACGACCCTGAGATCAGGCCTGAACTGAGAACAAGAGTCTGCCACTCAACTGACTAAGCCACACAGGTGCCCCAAGACCAACTTTTATTTATGTATTTAAATGTTCTCAATGTATAAGGAAGATTTTAGTAATAAAAAATCATTTTAAGGAGCCCCTCAGATCACAATAGACACAGAATCTAGTTTTATGGGTACAGAAAAGTATCAAACTTTATGTTTTCTGAAAATTAAGAGAAATTACATTATAACTATATTAATGACTGAAAATTTCATATTAGACAAAAACCTGTAACTACTCAAAATTACACATGCCTAGTCCAAAAACATCAGTAAGAAGCAACTGTAGATGGGCTCAAAATAATAAGTTCTATGACATTTAAAATTGAGATTTGGCATGTTTTTGAAGTAAACATAATGAGATGCACATGTGTGGGATTCTTTCCTCTCTTCTTACTTGTACTGTAACTACAAGTATTGATGACAATAATACGGCTACAGACACGAAATAGTTTCTCTTCCTTTCTGTCACTCTTTTCTTTCAAGTGTTCACATTATTTTTTATTAGTACCAATGTTCACATTTTTGTACCTTTCCCAAGTATATTGAGAAAACATGTCAATAAAAATTTTAATTTAAAAAATAGGTAGCCTGAGGTCCAGATAATAAAGACACATTCTTTCAAAAACAGGTATAAGGAGTACAGAATGGGGGGAAGGGGGCAAAATTCTAGAACTGAAATCTTGACCTTAACAAACGTACTATATATTTCTATCTCTTGTGGGCTGGACACTGAGACTTACCAAGCCCAACATGAATTTATTTATGGAGATACAACTTGCCCTTCTATAATCGTACTTTTGTTGATAACATATTTCAACCAATTTTGTATTTTCTTTGGATCTCTGAATTGATTTGCTAAAAGTTATCTACTGACCAAAAGCTAAAACTCAGAATCCTTGTCATGAGACTTGTTCAGAGTCCATTTTATTTTCTTCCAAAATTTTGTGCAACTTGCAAGAGAGGAGACACAAATTATCTTATTAATTCTACTAAAATATGGGTATACTTTTTAAATACATGGACAAAAAGTAGTATTGATATAATCTGTATATTCTTCTTTTTTACTATTTGACCTGACTCTATTTTTCTTTGAAGAGAAGTCCCAAGAAAACTTGTAATACGTGAAAAGTCAATTTCTTTAAAAATCGTCACCAACTCAACCCTGGTTTATCAGTAGGAAAAGTTATCAATTATTAAAAAACTAGTAATACTCCCAAGGTATCTACTTCTGCTACAAAGAAATTAAGAATTAATATTTTACTTGGCACCTTGAGTCTTGTGGAAGTCAATTTAAAAATCCCCACCATAGTGGGAAGTTATTTGAAAATGCATATAAGGTTCAATAGTCATTAGGAAGGAATTAATCAAAGGTAAAGACAACAATGAAAAGAAAATGTTTGCATAGTCTCCTGCCTTAGTATCAATCATCTGTTTTGCAAATTTTCACGGTTACTTTCAATATCTCAGGCAACTTCCTCAGTCATTATCATTCATTATCATTTAGCTCTGATTCTATCAGACTGTGCTAAAATAGTAAGATGAGATCAAGCTAAATGCATACCAGAAGGTATAGTCATTTGAAATGCATCCTAAAATCAATCAGAAATTAACTTGGGTTATCAGTGGAGGTAGAAACATAATTACAGGCAATTGAGAATTGACTGTACATTGTGTTCATATGCTTGTGTTTTTGTACAGGCTGATATGATTCTGTGAAATGAGGGGAAGCTCTTAAATGATTTGGCTGCTTCTGCCTTATTTTATGGTTGGGCATTCAGTTGACATCACAGGTTACAATATGAAGTCTAGACCTGCTAGGTAGGGTGCAGCTCTGTGTTCACTCTGATGGTGGTATGGCTCACCTCCAAAACCTTTCTTATGAGTTGACCTTGTTATTTTCACCTGCATGTCTCAACCTATATTGGGCTTAAAATGTGAGTATCAACTAAATGGAAATAGAGACTTTCCCCCTTTCTGTCCTTTCTCCCCCTCTGCCTCCTCTGTCTCCTTTACTTTTAGTTTGTTTTTTGTATGCATATGCGTTATAATTCTTACTGGCCCAGGCTCCACACTGAACTTTGACAATGCCTGAAGAAATCCTAAGTCATTAACACATAGGGAACAAAAGTGGCCTTCTTTTATTTCTGGGCTTTTGCCTTCTGGAGAAAGAATGAGAAAACTCCTTATTCGAGGGATTGCTCATCCTTTTCTAAATTGACTTGCAGATTTGCTTTTATCTAGGACATCTCGTAAGGTGTATGGGCGTCTGCCTCCCTGACACCCTAAGTCAAATGAATGGCCTCTTTTTCAATAACTTTCACTTTGATATACATATTTTTGAAAGCTTTCCCCCTTTCTTCCTTCAGAAAATTGGATGTGTTAAATATGCCCTGCCTGCTTTAGCATTGCCTGTCTGGCGGAGTGCTGGAAAATTACATTTAAACAGCACCTCCAACAGCTCTTAATGATGTGCTGAAAGGCAGCTGGCTCAAGTCCAAGTCTGGGGTTTTACTGCTTAGGCAGGAAGGTCAGTTTAGTCCTAAGGGGAAGGAAAAAAAAGTACTATACTCTGTATATCCTGCAAAAGAAAACTTACAAATTCAGATGTAATATTTAAAATACTTCCGTCTTAATTTCAAAGTAATTGCTTTCAGTAGGCAGTGAACTCCCAATGGTTAAAATTATTAGCTTAAGACGTTTTGCTTTAGTTTAGACAAAAACCTCTAAGTGGCCTACTTTCATTTTCGTTTGGTTGAACAGTTTGTGGTTATAATATTTAAAATAAACTTTTAAAATGATCTCGTTAAGGGGGTAAGGGAGTTTAAAAAAAAAAACCCCACCAAACCTCAATTTTTGAAACCTTTATCCTGAAGACCTCTGCCTAATTGTTCCAATAAAGATATAAAAACTTGTATCAATTATGTGAGTTTAGTATAGTCTCAGAAGCAATAGAAAGCCAAAAAAAAAAATGCAGTCACGTTATGTTTTATGTCTTAGATTAGCTACTCATTTTGTTTTTCATGAATTTTAAAGACATGGTTATGCCTACCTGAGGTACCTTAATAGCTCAGAAGGAAAATCTTAGTGACATAGGACTACCTGCGAACTGACAAGTAGATTACTTATGGATGATGTGTGCTCTTTAGTTATCCCTGAAACTCCCCTGGTACAATTAACTGGTTGGGAGGTGAAGGCTAGGACAGGCAGATTAATGTAACAACTTTCCTTCACAACTAAGTCATTTGTTAAATAAAATCTATGGGAAAGCTGATGCCATAAAAGAAGTTAGATAGCATCACCATGGTGTTACCCTTGAACTCTAGAGACTTAATGATCTTCAAATAAGTAGTATTTAAACAAACCCCTTTACAAACGAAATGAAAGACTAGAGAGTTTATTTAATAACCACCACAAACATAAAGTAAGTGGTACAAAATTCCATTTTCTTGACTTGATTTTGATAATAATTCAATGTGCTGAGTAAGCCTTCAAATCCTGAAGTTAAACTCCTCCCCCTCCCCCCCTCCCCCCGCCCCCCACCTTTTCCACTGCTTCATCTATTGAAAAAAATGATTGCTACTGCTCTTGGCTTTTTTGAGCACAAACCATGTTGTCTAATGCATTCCAAAGAAAGCTGGTTAATGGACATCAATCAGTTCAGAAATTGCTCAAAGACAGCTTGTACATTATGTTGAGGTTTGAGGATGGGACGATACCCCTATGCCATCAGAACAGTGCAAAGCACAGTAGGAAACTTCTTGTAATTTTCTGCCCAAGAGTCACTCACTGCATGAAAACAAGAAGGCTACAATCTGCTTTGCGGTATACTGAAATGTTTTGCATTTCTACTTGGTTTCTCTAAGAACAGAATTTTATGAAGTCTGAGATCATTCTGAGGGGCATCCATTAAAATGTGACTGTGTGCAGATTTCTCTATAATGATGTTTCTTATTCTTCTTTTGGGTTATAACCCCCTTTGAGAATGGGTAAAAATTACAGAGTTTACAAAAAATGCACACACGCACAGAAGTTGCATATCCATGAAGTCCCTCAGCATGTCTTGGAGCCCCTGCTGCACACAAGCTACACTTGATCTGATTGATGAATTCATCTTACATTTTTATAACCTTTCTAGGCTGCCTGCATTTTACTGGTACTTTTTGGTAAGGGAGCCAAGATTCCTTTAAAAATCGACACACACAAAAATGAGATTCCTTGAAAAGGAGCAGTAACAGACAAACAAAACTAAAAACCCAACAACCCCCAAGATTCGATTCCTCTAGGAAAATCTGTGTCATTACTTTTCCAGGTGTTGCTATCTCATTCCAGCTCACTGAGGTTCTAGTCCTTTCTTTCCCATTGCTGCTTCCATGTGCTCTTCTACCTTCCCCTCACCTGACCCCAACATGGACACATTCTTACGCATTTTATTCCAAACAAGTGACACCTTTGTAACTGCAGACTCATTTAATTTGTGTGACCAGATCCCTTCCCTTCCAGTGTATGCAATTTTGTGTCACAGAGTCTTTCTTCTGAAAAGACTTCTTCAGGAAGCAGAAGTTCTGAACTGAAGAAATGCTCTCCTTTCTCAAATTAGAATTTGAGATTAGCTCTGGATACAGTGCGTTGACTCATTTCAAATTTAAGAGATTATACACGTTTTCATCGGTACCAGTTTTCTCTTTCTACCTTAATGAGCCAAATATTAACCAGTTTCACACCTCCCTGCCCTTTTGCACCTTGCCCTTATCTCCACATTCCAAAAAGAGTAGCATCTGTAAGATCCTGTGGGTTTTTACCTGCGGGAGGGAAGACTCGCGGTTATCTCCCATGTAAATGGTTTCTCTTTAAATGCAGGTTTCCAGTTTTCCACTAGTTGGGGCTCTATACAAAGGAAAGAACACCGAGGCGCTGCTTCAGAATTACTAACACAACAACGTTTTAAACGGTGTCTCTGAACTATTTCCTCAGTCTCTGAAGTAGGCTCCCTAATTTTCGTTCCAATGTACCAATCGCTAGGTTGGTATTATATAGCTGGATCAGTTGTGTTTGCTTCGTTTACCTTCATCAGAGAAGTCTCAACCCAGTTGATTGCTTTTGGTATCACTTGCAGGGATCCAGTTCACCCCGTGCACAGTTATTACAAAACAGGAAAATATAAAGTACACAGATAAAACATTCAGTACATAAACAGCAAGAAGGTCTTTTCTGCAAGTTTTTTTTTTCTAGGGCGGGGTAGACCCCAGTCTTCTTTTAAAGCTCAAATGGCAAAGTTCTGCATAAATTAGACCCTTAATGAGTATGGTTTGATTTCTGTCTCTACTTAAGGACCTGAGTTTGGACAAGATTGTCCACTATCGGTTCTCTTAAAAACCCATTGGAAAACTGTCTTGGTCCATGCTAACGTTTGGCTCTCTCTCTTGGCTTTACTTACTCTGTGTCAGGTTGAAAGATTACCTTGGGTAGTCGTATATAATCAAGGTCTCCCAGTGCTTTGCTTACCCTTGTGTTTTGTTTTGGTTTGTTTATCCTGTCTCTTTCCACCTCCCTGGAGATCCTTTGGCAAATCTGATAAACAATGCCTTTTTCTTGCTCAAGGCAGAAAGTCCGATCGAATACAATGGGAGGCCAGACTTGGCTGAAATGCCGGCTGCAGGTGTTCTCTGCATTGTGGTCTTGTAAACCAGATGCTGGGAGGCCAGCTCCTGCTTCCCTTTTCTGCCTACACTCCGGAGACCACCACTCCTGGGTAGGACCAGGTTGAAGAGAATAATGTACACACCACAGCATCCTTCTGACAGATAAAATGAGTTGTCCTAGAAACATTTCCACAAAGTTCTCCTTGAAGTTCTCAACCACATACAGTTTGATTGGTTTTCTCCCTCCCTTTCCTGATCTGACACGGCCATCCTCTCAACACACACACGCTGGACAATGTAGTCTACTAGAAGCAGATTCTCAGTGGCAAGTTTATTTTTCTCTGGATTATATTATCTGGAAAGACAAGACCGGCCATGGACAAGAGGGTGATGATTTTTATGGTTCTGATAACAATGACACAGATGCCAAAAGCCTTGCACAGCCTCAGATTTTATGAACATTTCTATAGGTGCCATAAATCGCTGAACCATCCAGAAAGAACATTAAATCTTCTATCTTGAATGTTGAACATTAAATAAGAGATCAGGGAGAAATCGGTCCCTGTTGGAGGGTGACTATGCTATAAGCACTGGCTGCCAGAGAGGTTGGTTCTGGTATTTTTATTAAGCTGATTCTATGTTATATTATTTCAGTTCTAAACATTAGTAATAAATTGACTGCATGTGTATTCGAACCCTTAACAGCACACCTGAATGAATTAAGTTCTGTTCCTGCTGTTAATATTTTTATTTCCAATTTCAATGTTACTTTTTGTCACAAATGCCTTTCTGGACAGAGTTAATACTTGTGTTCATACAGAGGGATATATTTTTCTCTGTGTATCCCTGTACAGTGTTCCTAAAAGTCAACTGCAAAAGCTTTTGCCTTGAGGATTAAGGAACTGACCCCACTCCACTCTGGAGGCCTCCATGCAAATGCCTCCAGTGAGGGTGTGGGGGCCATGGCCTGGAGGAGAGGCATGTTACTGGGCCTTCTCAACACCACCATCTCCTCATCCAAGAGAACCTGGTCTCTTGTCAGTGAGCCTCTACTGACACAACAGCTTAAAGAAGCCCTTTAGATGTGCTTCCTGTAGCTCTGTAACACGTGGATATAGTTTTGTTCCTGCATGTTCAGACCAAGTCTAGCGTGAAGAGAATACTTTGAGATGAAGAATCTGGGGTGGGTCTGTGGGAATGACAGGACAAGAGGGGGGGAAGGGTGGGGGAGGAGTGACAAATCAGAACTAGTGGGGTTGACATGATATGAAGGATATGTGGTGTTTGCTGAAAATTCCTTGAAATAAACCAAAGGGTTCACAACACATTTTCCAAAAAAGGGACAACTTCAATTCACACCCATCTTCTTGTCAGCCAAAGCCTCATTAGAAGAGGCACCAAAACCCAACACAATTAGGGGAAGAGAGAGGGGGGACTCTGGTAGGTGAGAAACTATGGAGAGATACCCTGACCTGCAGATGTGTTGTGCCCAGAGTTTGGAATCCACTTGGGGGCGGCCTATGGGGCACAGGGGGTTCCTTAGATGGAGATGAATATGGAAATGGAGATTACAACCTAAGATAAACAATGCATCTTTTATCGAATACGATTGGAACTGTTTTCACTTATCTGCACGGCTCTTTTGTGCCTCTTAATTTGTCCTTGAAGCTCTGTATCTAATCATTAGCTGAGCAACCAATAATTCTCCCTCGGTCCCCCACCCCTTTTTACAACCAACTTTAATCTTTCGACTCAGTGAAAAACATGTTTCCCCTATCATAACTGGTTTAACAAAAATTCTCTTTCAAGTTTAGATTGCTCAGATACAATGCTTTCCTGCAGCTTCATGCTGGAGAAAGGAATTTACATTAGAAAAGAGAGATTTATGATAGCATTGAATTTCCATTTGAATACGGAGAGTTAATAACATGCATATGTTTTTTTATTATTATTATTTTAAGGTTTAAACTACCCCATAGGCAAGAGGAAAGCTGGAAACTTCGGGGCTGGCAGGACTCAATGAATAATTTAATCTGGATTTCATTCACAAACAGCAGCTCACTCCTAGGGAAAGGACTGGTGTGCTTCCCCAGATCGGAACTGGAGTAAGTGCCAGGATTTCCTGATTTGTTTACATTTCTCAAAAAACTTTTCCCCCCCGGACCAGGACAGAATTAGACTTCCTTTTCCACTTTTGGCTCCTTCCAGGCTATTCTTGCTCAAGGTATTCTCTCCCCTTTCCCTGCATTCTTCTTTGTCGAAGTCTCAGCTGGGTTCTTTTGTCTCCCAGAAACACTGGGAGGCAGTGAAAGATGTTGGCGGAAGAACCATGGTCATCGCGACAACAATGCGCCCACTGAAGCCCGCTTTTCCTGGACCTTTTCCTGGACCTTTCCTGGCCTTTTGCTCCACCTCTGCATTTCAAGTCTTCTGATCTGTCTCTCACGAAGCCTAGAAAAGCAGTCTGGGAGGCCTGGGGTGTGATAGGCATCAAGTGACCTGGCTAAATCGTGAGGCTCCAGAAGGAGAAACTGAAATCACTTCCATTCACATGCACTCTGCTGGTGAGACCTGTCCTTCAGATAACACAATTTCATCCAGATCTAAGCGTGGGGCACAAATGTTTCCCTTTCAGGGGCCAAGTTTCTGGGACCCGTGGCTAGGGGCTTCTCTTTCCCCCTGTTACCCTTTCTACTCTACTTTCACCCCCTTGACCGTCTATAGTTGTTACAAAAGCTTGTTTTGAAAATTTACTCTACGTTCATCTGTTTATAAATGTTTGGCAATCCGGGGATTAGTTCCATTTCCTAACAAGGGAAAATGTAGGCTGCGCTCAATGGCCTATGTACATGTACAAAAAGCAGGCAGATCTTGCAGGGCAGGGGGGTGGTGGTTGGCACAAATAGGAATAAGTCAGAAACACACCAGCTGTCAGAGGGAGAGAGGACAGGTTCATTGAAGGAGAGGTGTAACTTTCTTGTTTATTTGCAGTTCTATTTCTTTTTTCCTTCTCTCTTGTTTCTGGGGCTAAAGGTCTCTTTTGATTTCACTAGTTAAGGTCATCTCTGTTTTGAAACAGGTCTGCCTTTTTGGCCCCAGGGATAATTGTGACAATTGTCTTGAAGCAACCCTATCCTCCCTTCTTGGATACCTTTCTTCCCCACTTTGGGTTCCCTGGGGCAGCCAGTGTCATCTGTCCTTTTTGCTTTCCTAGAAATCAAACCTAATTCTCAGTAGAGAAGCAGATCACTTTGTTTGTACTGGTGTATGGCTCTTTAATTAATTAGCACCATCCCAGTGTTATTTGCATCATAACAGAAGAAGAAATTTGAAGTAAAGGAATGAGTCTCTAGTGGTGAAATTTATGATACCAGTGGAGGTCCCCTAAGCAATATGTCTTCCAAGTGCTCCTGTAATCACATCATATTGAAGGTGGATTATGTTTAAAGTAGGGCCAAGTCAGGCATGTGTGTTTATTTATATCCTTATATATAGGTATGTAGATCTACACACAAACAGAGCTTATCACAAAGATCTTGCTGGTGCCGCTGTGCGCACTGATGAATGACCACGAGCCTTTTCTGAACCATCTACTAAAATAGTGGAGCTATGCATCAAGACAATAGTTAGCTATTCTGAAATGTCATTCATGGCGTTTGTTTAATCACTCAGGTAACTGTGGGGATGCCTACCTTTTAGAAGGCCAAAATGGACTCTCTTCTATGCTCTCCTACAAAGTAAGGCTCACCAAATGGCTATGTTTTCACTATAACCTAAACACACATTAAGATGCACCCCGTGGGGGCACCTGGGAGCTCAGTCGGTTAAGCGTCTGACTCTTGATTTCGGGTCAGGTCACGATCTCATGGTTTGTGGGCTTGAACCCCATGTCAGGCTCTGCGCTGACAGTGAGGAGCCTGCTTGGGATTCTCTCTCTGCCTCTCTCTCTGCTCCTTCCCCACTCATGGACATGCATATGCTCTCTCTTTCTCTCTCAAAATAAATATACTTAAAAAAAAATAAAAAAAAGATACACCCAGTGAACTCATGTGCACAAAGAGAGTTTAAATGGACACCGGCATATCTCTGGACAGCAAAAGAATACAATTTTTCTTTTTTCTCCTACTGGTTTCAGATACAGTACTGTAGGTGTACATGTTACAGAAAGAAGCAAGGTTTAACCTTTTGATGATTTCCTTCAAATCTTGCTTTGGATTATATTCTACAACAAGCACCTAGGAAATGATCAGCTAACAAGTGTAAGTGAATGTCCTCATCAGAGTTTAGAGAAAGATAGAAAATGAGTAATGACATGAGGTCCAATATGAAATGTATCTTCTAAGGGGAACTCCCCCCACCCCAACAAACGTGTGATGGGAAGGGAAAAAAACAGGTTTAGAACAATGTTAATAGAAAACCTAAAAATCTCTGAAATCACATGAACATATATGCAAACTAGATTGTAGAACAGAATACATTTATTTTTTTACTCTTCCAACTACTTCAGTGAGCTATGATTGACATAGAGAAAGCTTTGCATATTTGACATCTGTGGCTCCATGAGTATGGGGGAGAATATGGTACATTTTTGTACTGTGTATACAGGTACTGCAGCTATCAGTATTTTCCAGTATGTTTCATACAACGTTGCATGTTCTTAATTCCAGGTCTTCATTTCAAGAGAAGACCAGAGGTAGGCAGCTTACCTCAGACAGCTTTCCCTATGTGTATGAATATATCCAATAATCTGTAGGACCTTCAGATTCCTCTATTGTTAGTATACAAGACCAACTGGCTCATCTGAAGGGACCCTTGGACCCTTAGGAATTCCGGCTTGAGTACTCTGTAGGCGGACCCAATGATTCTTTTGGGCTTGTCTCCAGTACTAATCTAGATTCCCGCACAGAGAAAACACGGATAGGCTCCAAGATGGCCCCAGCGTGCCAGGCACCGGAGGTGCTGAAGATGAGTTAATTTCCATGTAGCAAGTAAACGTACTGGTTTTGCCTTGTGATTGTCAGAAGCCTGAGTGTGCTACTGTGCCAGGCACTCAAGAGTAGTCTGAGTCCTGGCAGACTGTATTACCTCCCTAGCCTGTGAGGGGAAGATTTTTCCTCTGCTGCAAAAGGTGCACCTGCCGCTTTCTCTGTAAGCTGGCGATGCTGAGAGGCTGCAAAGGTACACATTTTCTAGGGCCTGATTTCTGTCTTCTTATATACCATGTTCTTAGTTCAATAGCTACAAAGCTACTGTATGTTGAGCAAGATGTAAAAATACAGTAGTCTCCAATCCTAGAAACGTTTTCTTTTAATAACTGCCACACTTACGTGACTTCAAATGTATACATGGTGGGTGAGTAGCTGAGGTCAGATTCCAGTTATATATAAGTGACTTCATTTTCTTTTTAAAGAGGTATTTTGTATTTGGTACCTGTCATGTCTCCACCACAGCTTCTGAGTCTTCACAGCTAGGTTCTCCTTGGTCTTTAGGGAGGTGCTGTAGACATGTCCGCTGCCTTCTAGGTTCCCAAAGATGCCTTAGAAAGAATCACTGCCCAAAGCCATGACTTCTGGGTAGTTTTGTTCACTGAGAGACCAGCAGACTGTCTGGGCACATGGGCAGCCGTCAGCTTGGGGTGAGGTGGGGCTGCACAGAGTAAGTTAGCAGATCTGAAAAACCATGCGATTCCACCAACGTGCAGATTTGGCCTATTCCACACTTGGCAGAGAGTGTAAAGACCTCTGTTTCAGAGGAGGGAAAGCTGGGACATACGGGGAGGGTGTGATCACTCAAGACTACTTTGGGATCCACTGGTAAAACAAGATGAAACCACCCAGTTTCTGACTATGGGACCAGATGGGCCTAGGTATTTTTTGAGCCAATGGCAGAGTTGTCTCTCTTATTTCCTGTACCCCACCCCACCCAGCTCTGATACCTCTTCCTACTACTTAAGCTCAACATTTTTAGATCCCCTGGAGAGCAAGGGACCTTGGCTGGGACGAAGTCCACACCCACCACGCCCGCCCATCTTGGGCCATCTTGTTATCTCTTCTTGGAGTGTGATTTAGTTCCACATGACGCTAAGATATGATAACCTGAACTCTCTATTACTTTAGGAAAGACAACAGAGCAAAAAAATGCGTGTTGGAATAGCCCTGCTGATTATAGCTAGCAGGTGTTATCTTGGAAGAGGACGGAAAATGACACAGAGCCAAGAGTTGTTTTGGATAGCTAAAGTGAATTCAAAAATAGACGAAGATCTGCCCACACGTTAAGAAAATCCTCAAAGACAAGACAACTGTCAAGGTTGCACTTCTTAGCAGTTATCACCTACTTTTTGTTTTCTGCTTCATCAGCTATATAACCCTGCAAGTTTCATTATTAGGATTTCCTGCTACACTTTTAGTTTTCAGTTACAGATTGACTAGGGCCTGCCAGTATGTCTGGCCTACTGATGTTTGCTGGTAGATTATCCTTGTAAAAGCTACTATCGCAAGGGTTCATTTTTGAAAGGTAATGAGGAATGACAACTCAAATAAATTCCACGGCCTCATTGCTAGGGATGGTCTAACGACTATGAACAAAACAGAAAGATGGACTCATTTTAAATAAACCTTCGTGTTTAAAATACAATGGCAAACTAAGCAAACCAGCCAAAAAAACACCCCACAGTTGAATTTACCAACCTGAAGAGTTCAGACTTTGCCCAAGTCAGGGACCAACATCTAGTACAGGGATTCATTTTCCCTTTTCTCAATATTGAATGGAACTCCTTTTTTAAAGGCTTATGATTTATTGTCTAAAATTGGAACTGGGACAAATTCAAAGCAGGATGAAAGGAAGTCTCTAAAACAATAGCACTGAAATTCTCCCAGGGCTTTTTCAATTGTGAGAATGTAGTGTAATGGAGTTGCTACACTGTATCAAGGCAGAGGACTCCATAGACTTGCCACAAGCCCAAGTGGCGTATTTTTGAATTTCTGTCTAAGCAGGTGGCCTCCATTGATGGAATGAACATTGATAGGGTTTTTTTTCCTCTATTGTGTTGAAAATATTCTACAATTTTCCAGGGATTAAACATACCTAGGCTAAGCAATGAACATGAGAGTCCGTGTTCCAGTCCTCAATATAAAGCTTCAACGATCCTGTGTGCCAGGGTCTAAGCCACACATTTTGCATGCATTAGTTAATTTGAACTTCACAACAATCTTATGGGCACAGGTACTATTACTGTTTCTATTTTACAGATAAAGGAACGGAGAGGTTGAGCAACGTGCCTAAAGCCACGTGGCTTGCGAGTGGCAAAGTCAGGATTTGAAGCTGGCTAGTCTCACTCCATTGCTACACTCATAACCACTCGGCAGCATTGCCTCCTGAGAAAAGTAAATTGCCCGATTCAAGGATGTTAGTAGGCTTAGTAGGAATTGATCTGTTGTCCAGAGAAGGCTGACATGTATAGTTTTTGAGATGGATCCTGATATTTTCTGCCACTGACTAACGAGGCTGGATAGGCAGGGTCCTGCTATGTTTTACTACACAGCTGATAATCCTGATTCAATTTCATTCTTGTCCCAGCCTGCCTGTTTCTGACAACGACTGACGTAGCTTACATGCACTGATATATTTTTCTTCCAGGCCTCTGCAGAGCTTCAGTCTCATTTCAACCACTTCCTAAACATCACTGCTGAATCCAAGCCTTCAGGTACCTGCACTATCTACACTGACCCCTCTGGCTCCACCCTAAACTCACTTTGTTTGGATTTCTCTACCTCCCTAAGGTGTCGTCCAGTCACCCAAACTTGGAAGCGCAGGGTAAGATTCATTTCCCTCTTTCCTATACCGTCCCTGACCCATCCCCTCCACAAACACATGATCGATTAGTCAACAAGCCGTGTGGATTCTCTGTGCCGCATCTCTCCCTGCATGGCTATGTTGCGAGGAACCAAACTGCTAAAATCAGATTTTGGAATAAGTTTCCAGCTGGTTTGCCCCCGTTTAGGCTCTCTGTCCTTGATCTAACTACCAGATTGAAGTTGTGAACCGACTCCTTTAAAAATTTTTCGTGGTCTGTGAGGTGCCAGGCACTGTTCTAAGCTGGACACATATCACCTCTCTGCCTTGCTTCTTGCTGTCCCTTCCACTTGGAATATCCATCTTCACTCTCCCTCTTGCCAAAATTTCTGCTTTCAGCCACCACAGGGTTCTCTGCTTTGCCAATGGATGAGGTTGCAGTATGCACACATCCTTTCCTCCCTGAGCTGAGGCAAGAAAGATTTAAAGAGCTCTTGCCTGACACCTGACTGTGGTAGAAAGTCTCTTGGTACTGATTTAGCCTGTTCACCCTCCTCGGTTTCTGCTTTGATTCTGATGCCCACCTTAGACCTTAGTCTTAGTACTTGAATTTATGCTACATGTTTGTTTTTTGAGTTCCTCATGGTAACCTTTTATTTCATACATTTTCCACAGTGTCCCCTTACTATAACCCTGCCCATACACTCCATCCCTGTGAGACCCAACTTCCCCAAAGCCTCTGCAGTTTCTGATACTCTACCTGCCTCTTTGGAAACTAAATATTGTGGTTCATTGGTTCAACAATGAATAAAGGTTTATTGAAGGCCCTCTATGTGCCAGAGGCCAGTTACACAACACATAACAGGAACGATAATTTCCTCTTCCCCTGGAGTTCATTCACTCTCTCACTAGGGCAAGCGGTTACCTCAAGAAGATAATTTTGGAGAACAAGAAAAACCATGGAGCAAACAAAATGGGCTGCTGAGATGGAGGAAGAGGAAGGCAGAGGCTGGTTTAGATAAGATGCTAAGGGAAAGCATCTCAGGTTGAACTTGAATGTTCAGAAAGAGCCAGCCATGTGTAAAATCAGGGAAATTGTTCCAAGCAGAGAAGACTGCAGATGAGAAAGATCCTACTGGGTCCACCAGCCTGGCATGCCCTAGAAACAGAAGAGAGGCCAACAGATGAGCAAAGGAGGGGAAAGTGGAAAGAAAGGTGGCCATAAGGGCCCAAGCACAGAGGTCTTGTTGCCATGTCCCTGAGAGGTAGTTTTGTTGGATTTTCCCCAGTTGTTGGTTGCCTGACCCTCCAGATCTTTTGCACTGTTCATCGCAATGACGTTCCCCTTAGTCCCCTCTGGGCTAATTTGTCCTCCCCCAACCCCTAGAGGCACCTATTTCGGTGGCAGGATATGGTTATGGACTGTTGGATTCCACTCACTGCCCATCTCATGGTCATTACATGGGCAATACCCAGTCAGCACACGTCCAGGGAGGGATGGTGCCCAACCAAGTTCTATTTAACTTTCAAAGCCCAATTCCCATACCAGTTTCTTCAGGATGTTTTCCTAAATGATCCTAGCTAGAGAAAGACCCTTTCCCAGTACCCTGCCTTGGTCTGAGCCATCGCATGCTAGTTTATACTGTGGTGTCACCTTCCCTTGCAGATTGTATGCTTTTGATAGTAGGGACCATGTTGGCTACGATTTTGTTTCGCTTGGATTAAACAGCATAGTGTCTTGCTCTCAGCAGCCATGTGACGATAACTGTGTTTTGAAGAATAAACTCTTTGTGATGATTTCTGGCTACTGTCATGAGGATTAAGAATATCTGTAAAGCACCTAGAGCACAGTGGTTTCTAAATAAATCATAATACGGTGATCATTATCATAATTGTGTGACCTTGGGCATAACTCTTTATGTTTAAATGCTGCTGCTGGAAAGAATGATTTCTGGGGTGCCTGGGTGGCTTAGTCAGTTAAGTGTCCAACTTCGGCTCAGGTCATGATCTCATGGTCCGTGAGTTCGAGCCCTGCGTTGGGCTCTGTGCTGACAGCTCAGAGCCTGGAGCCTGCTTTCTATTCTATGTGTGTGTGTGTCTCTCTCTGCCCCTGCCTTGCTCATGCTCTGTCTCTCTCTCAAAAATAAATAAACGTAAAAAAAAAATTAAAAAAAAGAAGAATGATTTCTAAAATGTTTTCTGGTTCTAAAACTTGAGCACGAACTGAAGAATCTCAGGAAAAGACAATCTTTGGCTGGTGGGTAACATTTCCCCAGTGGGAAGGCTTGAGGGCATTGCAGGTTCTTTTATAATATTGGCGGTAATTCACAATAGGTTATTTTCAACAATGTGGCAAGTGGGTATTGGCTCTTAGTCATATTTCAGATGTTTTGAGTGTATAAATAGTGATAGTACTTTTTTTCAACTGTGTACCTGCAGTAGTGAGCATTGTCAGAGAAGTGGGTAAACAGAAATTCTCACATACTTCTGTTGGGTCTGTATGTCAGTACACTCTCTTTGGAGGATTAGAAAATAGCTAGGAAAGTAAAAGGTGCATATATCACATGATCCAGCAATTCTGCCCCTAGAGAAACTCTAGCACATTCACCAAGAAGCTTATTTTTGCAATTCATGAGAGCTTTGCTTGTCATAATAAAATTCGAAGCACCCAAGTGTCTGTGAACGGGAGGGATAAATACACGGTGGTGCATTTATATAGGACCATTAAGATAAGTGAGTTACATACACAAATGTCAACACGGATAAATACCAAAACCACAACACTCAGTGAAAAATCAAACTGCATAATCATAATACCTTTTCAACCAAGCTAAAAACATGTAATATACAGTTATGGATATGAACATATACTGTAAAAGTATAGCAACGTGCACGGGAAACGCCAAATTCAGAACTCCAGGAGGGACAGAAAGAGGGGGAATAACATTAGGAGAAGGGTATGTAAATGGCTTCAACTGAGTAAAGAATATGTTTTTTTCCTTAAAAAATAGTTGAAAGAAATAGGGTAAAATATTAAGATTTGATGAAGCTGGATGCATACATCAGTGCTTATTATTACTATATTCCTTTGGTAGACATGTAACAATTAATAGAAAAGAAAATATAACGATTAAAACATACTTGGAAGTAGCTGGATTTGAAAGAAAACAGGTAATTTAAGCAACTAGTGAAGTGGCTGTCTAAACCCTGTGTCTTAATGCTTGTCTTTGTGTTCGCCTAGGAAAAATCCCTGGATTTGAGACTAAGTATCAATAATCACAGTAAACATAGGGGGCGCTTGAGGGGCTCAGTGGATTAAGCATCAGACTTCAGCTCAGGTCATGATCTCGCAGTCCGTGAGTTTGAGCCCCACATTGGGCTCTGTGCTGACCGCTCAGAGCCTGGAGCCTGCTTCAGATTCTGTGTCTCCCTCTCTCTCTGTCTACCCCCTCTCCCCCCACTCATGCTCTGTCTCTCCCTGTCTCTGTCAAAAATAAATAAACATTAAATAATTGCAGTGAATATAATGAAAATAATTAAGATGACACATTTTGAAAAGTATTTCTTACTATTACATCCTGGAAGTGTTTGACATTATTTTCCTTTAGACAGATTTCATCTTACCAAATGCCCACTGAAGTACTTAGTTGTGGACTGTCTTTTACTTTCATTTAAATATTTCATGTGTTTACCTTATCTTTCCAGCTGAACTGAACCAGAACCCTGATCATCCAGGTTTTAGTCTGGAGTTTTTCTTGGCAAAAGCACACTGCTCTCCTACTCAATAAGTGCTTTTTGAAGGGACGAATAAATAACCATAATTTTAATGCACCAATCTCTCTTGTAAAAGAAACCTCGGCACTCTGAGCACAGCAGCACCATTTACCTACTAAAGAATCTGATGTGTCTCTAGGAAGTAGGACGTGACAGTATTCTTTTCCCAACACGCAGGTATCCCAGCCTGCAGAGCCCCACAAAACAACCAACTGATCTGATTTTTATTCCAGAGTTTATAAAAATGCACACTTCACTTCTTTCTGGAGAAGGCTGCTGGCCTCCCCTCAGGCCCCGAGCACAGGAAATGGTCCCTGCCACGGTCTCCAGCATCACTCAGTCTCACGCAGGAAACATGCACCTGGCCAACCTCTGTTCTATTTTGATTGACACTTGTATTGCTCAAAGGCAAAAGTCAGATTTTAATATTCAGACATAAATACTTACTGAATTCTCAATGATGGCAGGAAAAAGGAGAGGACATAGGCCAAAGTTTTTCAGCAATGTGGATGAAAGCAATCTTTATTTTTTTCTCTAATACTTGGTCCAGCTTTGAGGTTCTCTAGTTCCAGCAGATAAAACGCCAAGCCTTTGTAGTGTGTTTTGTTGTGTTTTTTTTTCTCCTCTTCTTCTTCTTTTTTTTTTTTTTTTTGATGTGAGCTGGCATCTCTCATGAAAAGATAAAGGCATCAATTAAGTATACTACCAACCCCCAAGGATAAAAGTTATTGTTGTGAACAGGGGTTAGGCACGCACATGGTATCAAGTAAGGGCCTGGAAACAGACGCTGCCAATGAAAACAGATGTCTGTCTCCTTCAAGGAGCCCAAATTATGTGTATATTAGCCATTGCTAATCTCCTGATTGACTTAACAATGATGGTACCGATGAACTAATTTGGTTGAGCACAATCATTGCCATTATCATTGTCACAATAAAGTTTAAAAATGATTCAATCAACCAGTAACAAACAACAACAACAATGAAGCGAGAGCCAAAGAGCCATCCCAAAAGAGACAAGGATGCATCGACTCCAGAAACGATAAAGTGTCGGACGGTCTCTGCTTCTCCGCTTTGCCGTAACAGCAGAAGTCCAGATGTGGGTAGGAGAGGAATTCCCCCACAGAACAATGAGTAATAACGACTAACTCACAATCATAGGATGCTTGAGACAATGATGAATTGTATATTTCAAGCCTATAGAAGACAATCAAAATGGTTACTTTCTTCCTAGTGGAATATACCAACAAAACTGGGACTGAAAGAAAATTCCACTTGAGGTTTTGTACGCTGTTTTTCCTGTTTTCCTGACATGGTTATAAATAAGAAAAAGAGCAGATGTTCAGATTCTCTTCACAGTCCCATGACTGTGTTTCATTCTTTTATTGGGTTGTTCTTATGGTTCCTTTTGTTGTTGTTTTTAAACTCCCCTGCACATGCTGTCCTCAAGACCTTTCTCCTTGCCCCCTCTTTCTGTCTTTCTCCTTCATTCCTACCTTTCCTCCCTCCTTCTTTCTTTCATTTTTTCTTCTCTTCCTCATTTCTGATGC
Source organism: Lynx canadensis (assembly GCF_007474595.2). Classification (NCBI taxonomy): domain Eukaryota; kingdom Metazoa; phylum Chordata; class Mammalia; order Carnivora; family Felidae; genus Lynx; species Lynx canadensis. Next base: position 95,772,005 of record NC_044307.1, read on the forward strand.
CTCAGAATTATTGAGAGAAGAGAGGCAGGCATAGATCATGAGCCAGGATCAAGAGAAGCAACCTGAGATAGAGGGCCTATCTAGAAAAGAGAATGCAGTATGTCCTGGCAAAGCCCAGTTGACTCTCTCTGTCTTCTTAGAAGCTGGATCAGTCCTTGTTTATGTTCATACTAAGGGGGCATATCCAGAAATAGGTCGGCTTGAAGGTCAAATAGCTTCAGCATGACCAGGCTGGTCATGAGAACATGAAAAAATTTCTGAAGTCTGTCTAGAAGGTCAGCTTCACTCTTGGGAAGCACAGCGTCCAGTTTAGTAAGTGATGCCTGCTATCAATACAAGATTAGACTCAAACTTTTACTTGCTTCAGAGGTGAGGTCCCTGCTGTCCCTTCCCAGAGATTTGAGGGATGGACATATAAAAACTTTCACTGGCTGGGAGAGAGAATGCAAAGTCATTTGAGCTGCAGTGGGCTTTGTCATGTGTTTCTTTTCTTTGTATCAGTTACTCTGGCAAAGCCCTATTACACTATGTGTTTACCTCCAAGCTCTTTCCACTTTTTAAACTGAATCACTTTACTCTCATGAAGGTCTTACGAAATTCCTACAAACAGGAAAAATGATGCCCAAGTTCCTGGTTTTCACTGCCCAGTGGTCCAAGGCTGTTTCTGCAAGACACAAATACCTAGGTGCTTCCAGATTTTGGATGTTGGTCTGCCTGATGCCAAACATCTGGATGTTTGAAAACATCAGGATGTTTGGCATCAGGCAGACAAAACATCTGGATGACTGCTTGAGTTTTTCACTTTTTCACTGGATGTTTGGTGTCATGTAGACACAAGCTGAGGTTCTGGCTTCATCCTGTAACAGCTCCCAGGCTGCCAGGCTGGCTCCAGATTCCTTTTATTGCAACTGACATTTTTACAAGGAAACTTTGCATTCTGTGTGATGCCTGTTGCTCTTACGCTCAGAAACAGACTCATTACTCACAAAAAAAAAAAACAGCCCAAACCAACCCCCAAACACAACATGCTCGAGTAAGGGTTTGAAGAAGCTGGAGAATTTCAGAATCACCACTGTCTTTGTGAGCAGAATCATGACACAGCTTTAATAAGAGGGGTTGGCTGGCAAGAGAAGATCTCCAGAGTGGTAAAAGTGCCAGATCCATTCTACTAGCTCATTCCTGATTCAGCCAAGAAATATTGTTTCCATGCTGGCACAGGTGGTGCTTCCTACATCGTTGGATGTAGATTAATGACAAATGGCCAGACATTCCATAAAATATCCCAGTGATTCTACAAATGCAACAGTGGGGTAGTTTAGAAAGCATTTTCTCCAGAATTTTTGCAAATAAGATGCTCAACTGTGCCTCATTTGAGTTTCACGATCAAATGAGAGCTTATGCACATCCCCACTTTGGAACAGTTGTGCTAACGATGAAAGCAAATTATCAGCAACTATTTATTGACCACCTTCCTTGCCCGGCTGTCGTGAACTGCCTGACTTCACACCCTTTCTCATCTCTGCTCTTGCCAAGTGTACTTATTAGCTTCTCTGATGAGCTCATACTTGCCCACTTGCTGTGAGCGCCCTGTTCTGAGGCACAGAAGGATCCCTGGCCTTAGAAAGCTATTGGAACGAGTTCAAGCTACACTCCCTCTTCTCCCTCCATGCCTGATATACAAGATCCCTTGCCTGGGACACCTCAGTCTTTGGCCTAGGTTATTTGTCTTCATTTGAGTCCCTCATTTATTTTTTAGCCTCGGGGACTGGATTCTTTAACTCTGGACTCCAATCGCACCAACTCTGGATGATGCTTATTAGCTATTGGAATTACAGGATTTGCTGCTTCCTGCCTGCCTTAACAGCAACCACTTGTTGAGTACAGGATCTAGCACGGAGCTGACCTTTTTCATAAATTACCTTATTAAATCCTCACATGAGGTCAGTAGTGTAAACTGCTATTTCACAGAGTAGAAACCAAGGTTCAGAGCAATTTAACAACTTGCCCGAGCTCACACGGTAGAAGCTAAGAGAAGCGGAGGCAGCATTCAAACCCAAGATTGACGCCTAAGCCCAGACACAGAATCATTATTCAGTGATGCCTCAGTTTGTCATCTAGACTTGACCTTTGCTTGCCTGGCCCAGGTACATCTCTACCTTCCACACTTTGACTTTTCCTTACTTGACTGAATTTATATGCTTTATACCTGACGTGGATTCACTCTTTCATTTATTAGGCAATATATCTGGAATATCCACTCTGTGGCAGGCACTGTATTTTGTGCTGAGAATAAATGATAAGCAAGATAAGACCTAGGATCTGCCCTTATAACTTAGCACCTGGTGGGGAGACAGACAAGGAAAAAGACAATTTTAATGTGGTGCAATAAATTTAGTGACCCAGGAGCTATTTAGAGCAACTGGTGGCTAAATTTCTGGTCCTGGGCCCTTCTGGTTTTCCCTGCTTCTGGTCCCGTGGGGTCCTCTTTTTCTCTCCCTGACTCAGCTGATACTGGGTTTCCTGAGTCCCCTCCCAGCAGGCTCACTCCCACCCTGAACGTAGGCAGCAGTCAGCGGTCTCGGGGCCATCATCTGGGGGAACATAGACTTGGATTCTGTTCCCCAGATCTGACATTCAGGCAGAATTCCCAGGCTCCTACAGCTCCCTCCAGCCCTCTTTTGCAGCCTGGGAGGTATTGGTTCTGGGGTTCTAGGTACAAGCTGTCTCGTTGCTAGCATCTTCCTCGGAGGCTCATAAGGTCTATAAGGGTTCAACGAAAAGTCCCAAGATTTTGGCTAAGTTACCTTCCTCAATATTTTCTAGGTGTTCTCCAGGATTGGGGCCATAGTATTCCCTCACCCAGGGCAGAGGACCTATAACCTAAGGAATACATGACTTTTGGCTTGGACTAGTGTTCAGAATCCCTTTTTGCCATGTTTCACCTCCTGGATGGGACCTCCTGAGATCAAGGTTATCAGAATCTCATGTGAATTTGCTGTACGTCAATCTACGTTAGGCTTGGGACCACTGAGCTGCAACTTCCAGGTTCACTCACTGTAGTCTGGTCAATTTAGAAATTTTCTTAGAAATATAGAAACCTAAAAGAAAACGTCATCTCTCTCGGAAAAGCGATTATACATCTAATTAAATGCTTAACAAGTATTTGTTGAGTAAATGAAGTAAAGTGAATACAAGAACTGGTACCAGCATAGATTCACACATATTGGTCGCCCAGTAACCGTTTCCTGATTTGAATTTGTTTGCACTGCATTGAACTACAGTCTATCTGGAGAGATAAGATTTATAGGTATGAAACAATTAAGAGCAATAAAAGACAGCACACTTTGGTGTCTCTGTATCGTATCAACTGTCCTGTGGATAAAGGAGATAGCCCTGGGGATCAAAGCTGTCAGCAAAAACTTACAGAAGATGAGGGGCTTGAGATGGACTTCGGGCTGCTAATGCATTTCACATTTTTCCAAGTGAGTTTTTCAAATGGTTCCTTAGTAGATGTAATACCCTCATTTTATTAAAAAAAAAAAAGTAAAAAAGGGTTGAGAGATTATTTTAAAAGTGTTCGTATATATGGTAATACTTTTGTTCTACCTTGGCAAATATTGCCTACTACATGCCATCCTTTATTGCCAAGAATTAGTCATATGACATGGACAAGAAAGGCATGGTGTCTCCTTTGGAGCACCACATTGGTGTGTATAGGGTATAAATTAGAAATTAAAAGACAATGGAATAATCTCTAAGAAAGAATTATGTAACATGTGCTATAGGAACCCAATGAATGAATGTTATAACCTGCCTTTCTGGCTATGACAAAAAAAATGGGAAGACATCTGTAAGGAAATATTGTGGGCTCTGAGTCTGAAAGACGACCTTTAGCTCACTGTGCTGGGGAAAGAATATCAGAGTGGCGATGACTTCTACTGGGAAAGAACCTGGCATGCATGGATGTTGGACAGAGAGGTTAAGAACAGGTGATCAGGGGTGCCTGGGTGGCTCAGTTGGTTGAATGTCTGACTCTTGATTTAGGCTCAGGTCATGATCCCAGGGTTGTGGGGTTGAGTTCCATGTCGGGCTCCATGCTCAGTGTGAAGCCTGCTTAAGATTTCTCTCCCTCTCTCTCTCTCTCTCTCTCTCCCTCCCTCCCTATTCCTTTCTACCCTCCCCTCCAAGAAAGAAAGATAAATAAATAAAATAAACATTAAAAAAAAAAGCACCTCCATCATCTTGCTGAGGTGGCTGAAGAGGGATTTCTGAACTTTGTCCTGGCCTATCCTTCTAGATCATGGACTCTAGCGCATTTTCTCTCTAGTTTTCTTCTTCTTTCTACCTTAGCTTCCGGACCTGTACTCTTTCTGCTTGGCTCTTACTGCCCAGATTCATTCACATGCCAGGACCAGGTCCGACAGAGTCCAAAGTAGGACTGCCATCCCCATCAGCTCTCCACAAGGTCTGTGACTGCAGGCCATCTCTAAGAATCTTTCCCTGTAGTTGAAGTCTGCCTTTGCTTTCATGGAGAAATCTAAAAGAAGGATGTCCATGACCTTCCCACAGAGTCAGAATAATTGGTTTTTTCACACATTCCTTATGATGTCTGGAAAAATTCAAAACTGCATACAGTTACTGCATAGAAGGGACAGAGCAGAATATGGTACACCACCCCACCCTAGTGTTCATTTCTGGCCCCTGGCTGCAGAAGCACTTATTCTTAAAGATGGTAAAGGATCAAAGCCAAGCATGTTGGTTATACCTCATATCCTATTGACTTGCGAATGCAATTCTTTTCTCCCAAGTATTAGGCAATTCCACTTTGCATTCTGGCTAGGCAACAGATTTTTAAATTCTTTCTTTTAGAAGTGGAGTGGCCGACAGAATCTCAAATTCAGTAAACCACGCAGAGTATCATCCTTCCTTTTGGCCCCATGACAATGCACTCCAAGAATCCCAGGTGCATCTTTCTATTCTGGGAGTGGGCTCCAGTTTGGAGATTTGCACAGTCCATTAAATCATTTCTGTGTCCTGCTGAGTCTTCCTGCCATGAGCCCAAGCCCTCCACATGAGCATGAAGCTGACAGAATTCCCTGCTAGGAAAAACAGAGCCTTCACCAAGCTCAACCTGTCAGGGTTTCACTCTTTTCACAGCATTTTAAAGGAAATGGCACATGTTAGGGACAAAGTCAAGATTTTGACTTAACTCCCTGCAGGCCAGACTTGGGCCACCTGGTTCACAAAGCCCGTCCCAGTACTGACTGAGTTTACAAAATGATGCTCTCTCTCCTCACGGATTTTTATTAAAAAAAATTTTTTTTTCAACGTTTATTTATTTTTGGGACAGAGAGAGACAGAGCATGAACGGGGGAGGGGCAGAGAGAGAGGGAGACACAGAATCGGAAACAGGCTCCAGGCTCTGAGCCATCAGCCCAGAGCCTGATGCGGGGCTCGAGCTCACGGCCCGCGAGATCGTGACCTGGTTGAAGTCGGACGCTTAACCGACTGCGCCACCCAGGCGCCCCTCATGGATTTTTATTTAAAGGAAAAATATGCTTTGTCCTTCTACATTAACTGTATTGATTTTGTTTTCATTTTCCCTACTATATTTTCCTGCAATATCTCCTAAATATTCCCAGTTTAAGGTAGCACAGCCAGGTTTCTAGTGTCACTTGGCCTCTTACCCAACACTTCTCAAACTGAATTTTGGGGTTTTTGTTAAAGAGCAAGAAGTTCTGAATCAGGAGATTAGGGTGGACCTGAGATTCGGCATTTTTAACAAGCTCTCAGGTGATGGCGCATTGCATTCGGGGTAGCGTGACTGTAGAATATTGAGCTCCTTCCACAGACCAGGCATCGGGAGAAGAGGACAGAGGACACTTCATATTTTTATAACCAGCGTACAATCTCAATCAGTTAATTAATGAAACCTGAATTTATTCTCGATTGAGAATTATAAGTGACCAACAGTTAGACTCTTTCATCTACACTTATCTATAGATTATTGATTTACTTACAGGCGGAGTCTTCTAACTTTCCAGGAATTATAAAGTGGTCACCATTAACCCTGATTCCCTAAGATTTGCCGCCCCCCCCACCCCCCTTTTGGGTAAGTGGAACACATAATGGTTTATCCTGAGAGGTGATAAAGGTTATCTCAACCTTTTTAATTTCATATAATAGGGAAATATAATTGGTATGTCACCCCAAGGGAAGCCGTTTGCCTCTGGTGTGGCTAGTAGACGTTGGAAAGCAGCTGGCCCAGGAGGGGCTGCCCAATGGAGATCAAAACTGGTTGCCTGAGAGCAACCCATACACTCAGCCGTCTGATTGGCTGTTTTTTTGCTGCCCCACTTCAGCTTTAGAAAGTCATCTTTAATATATAAATGCCAAGGGGAAGAGTAATAGCAAAGTCCCTATCGGCTAAGAGTCCGGTGGGGATTCGCTGAGAGCTAACCCGAGTAAAGGACCTAGTTAGGACCTAAACCATGTCAAGGGAAAAGAGGAGATGCATAGGGCAGGACAGGAGAAAAGGGATGGTAGAAAGACATCAAAAGTGAATTCCTCTTCTTCAAATTTTGCCAAAGGCCTGCCTGTTTCAGTAGTAATCATACTTGCTCCAAATATTTCCCCTTCTCCCAGCATGGACTGTGGGTCTACATGAAGCAAGTGAAAAAAGTAAAGTAAAGTCAAAAGTAAAGTGATAAGAAACACAGGCAGGTATCTACTTTTGCATAGAATATATATTTTTTTCCCTCAGTGAGTTGAAAGTCAGTGACTTTAAAGTTTATTCATTTAGAGAGAAAGAGAGAGAGAGAGAGAGAGGGAGAGAGAGAGAGAGAGAAGAGAGAAATTCTCAAGCAGGCTCCATCCACACTGTCAGCACAGAGCCCAACATGGGACTCGAACTCACAAACCATGGGATCATGACCTGAGTTGAATTCAAGAGTCTGATGCTTAACCAACTGAGCCACCCAGGTGCTCCAGAAGGCAATGACTTTATATAAAAAATTCTTTTGCAATGTTTCAATGATAATTAGCATCCAAACCCCTATAAAAGGATAACCCCCTCCTACAATACATTTTCTTCCTTGCAGACCAGAGTCAGCACACATTTTCTATAAAGGGCCAGACAATAACTATTTTAAGCTCCATGGTCCATGCAATATCTGTAGCAACTATTCAAATGTTGTAGCACCCATAAACACTACATAAACAAATGAGCATGAATGTGGTGCAATATAACCTTATTTTGAAAATCAAGTGGCAGGCTGGATTTGGCCTGTGGGCTGCAGTCTGTGACCCCTGTTATAGAAGTAACCTTATATATTAGGTAGCCAAAAATAAAAGTTGAAAATGGAAAAGAACAGTGCGTATCTACTTGCAGGGTAAGGTAGAGAATCACAGAAGCATGAGGACAGATCTCTTCTGAACACCAGATGCTGAACACAAATACCCTCCCATAGCTTCTAGAAAGTGGTAGTGTGTCCGGCAAATTGCCCAGGAGTAAGATATAAGGGGGAAAACTAAGACTTAGTTGAGACAAATGTTCTATAAAATGATCTTTCTGGGTCAACTTGGTAGATAGATTTGAAACTCCACTATTTTGCATAATTTTTACTTTTTTAAGTTTTCCACCCATTCTTTGCCATAGCAGTTGTCACACATGACATGGCACCAAGAAACAGTTGTCTACGGAAATACTACACAATGGGTACAGGTTGTGTTTTTATGTTTTATTAAAATTCTTCTTTGAGCACATACCGATTTATCTCCATCTTGGAGCCTGTGACACTATGCTAATTTGGATGCCTGGTTTATGAAGTGGGACCATCTAGCAGTTTAAATTGTAGTCTCTGAATTTCTCAAAAGAGGCCACATACACACTGTAAATATTATGATCTCAAAATACAACAGATAGATAAATGAATTTTTTTTAGGATCCTAAAATATGTATGTACATTTACTGCACATAGTATTCAAATAGGTACTTATTCAGAAATCAAACTTTTCTTCCTGTGTGGCCCTTTCTACATTAACTATTAAACTGCATTTTAAATGTAAATTAAAGGTATCCAAATGCGAGCACTTTTATGTTAATTGCACAAGTAACAATTTACTTCACTCAATTATGTTTCCATTTTTGTTTTGTTTTTACAGGAAGTGAAATCCCTGTCAGATAGAACAGTAGGTAAGACTGGGATTTCTTGTTTGTAATAAGTGTGTTGTTCACATTATGCCTTTTAACATTTATCCTAAATCAACCCTTTAATCTAGGAGTCTTTGATCCTAGTTCCTTTCTAGAGTCTTCAATACCAGAACTTCCCCCGAGTTATTCTTGTGTAAATCGATATCATGGATGTTAGAAGGCAATAAATGAACAATGCCACATCTAGTATTTATAACAACAGGGATTATTAACTTAATTACCTTATCCTTTTGAAATATCTGAAGAAGAATTATGACCTCTGGGACACCAGCAACAGTCACCTAATCTATTTCTTAAGTTATAGCAGCAAAGTCTCCAGCAGGCATCCCTATGTGGTCTGGCTTATTGCAACCACTATCGGGCAGTTAGACTGTTCCAAAGTGGATTTCTAAAGGCAGAGTGCCGACTGTAGGAGCCTTGACTTTCTTTATAAAGTAAAATTACAAAGTTAAGTTTGGGGACCAATCTGGAAGTGTTTACTTTTTATTTTGTCAAGTGAGGACAATAAACAAAATTCTTCCATCTAGCCTATCTATAACTTCAAAAAAGCAAGGACATTGGAACACCAAAATTTTAAGAAGGAAGTCCTCTCAAACTGAAGTAACAGATCTTTTTTGAAAAGACCCGCTACATTGTTTTCATCTTTCCCATTTTAATGTAGATTGGGAAACAAATGCATAAATGATAAAGAAGATGGAGAAAATTAGAAAATCTTAAAACTTTAAATAGATTTAGAAGGGTTATTTTCTGTGTTTAGACTAAATCATTTGGAACTGTTTCTTTATAGCAAGCGAATTTAAAAGAGTGAAGGATTTAAGAGTTAGGAAAGGTCTTCCCCTCACGCACTTCAGGCTCTGTAATTCTATGGGATATGTTCCTTTAACAGGATAGGATCTTTCTTAGAATATCATCCCTGGAATTACAGTACAGGAAAATTTATCTCAATCTTTGCTAAACTTTTCAGGTGTCAAATGAAAGCCATTATTGAAGAGCTATTAATAAGATGTTTTTGACTGCTAGTGATAAGAATAACCATATACAAATATTAAAGAATGGCCATCCTTCTATATAAAGCAATATTTCCTGGTAAATCTATTTTAAAAACATTTTAGACGGAAAATTACCATACCCCACATGACAAAAAATTTGCAGAAGATGTTTTCAGCTCCTTTCCTATCCAGTTCTCATTTCCTGTCCATTGGCCTCGGGGGTATAAAGCAAGTAAAATTTCAAAAGCTCTTGGAAAAACAGAAGCTCTCTGTGTGTGTGTGTGTGTGTGTGTGTGTGCATGTGTGTGTGTCTTGGGGAGGTAGAAGGATGGTAAAATCAAAACAGATGAAAACTGTCCCTTTTTCTGTAATTTGCCTATCTCTTCCAAAGGCACAGACACACACATGCTCTGGGTTTGTGAATTTCCCTGCGATAGGCAGAGGCTGATTGATAATGTGCTGTGATGAGGGAATCCAGTGGAAGCATTCACTGAAGGAACATAAATGGTTTGGGAGACACCAAAGTTATCTTATCATCAGGGTTGTCAATAAAGCTGCTATAAATATCAACACTTAATTCATTATATAGTAAAAAACATGGATGATACAAACTGGGACCTGGACTGGGTATGTCCTACTGATTCAATACCCTTTGGAGTTGGAGGGTCAGGCTGAGACAGCACCACAGAGTGGAGCTGGAGAGTAGAGATGTATGGGAGCAGCCGTGCCCAGAGTTATGAGTCAGTGTATGTTGAGACACAACAGTGAGCCTGGCTGTATGGACGGGCTTACGCTAAGAGAGAAGAGACCATTAAAAAGTGAAATCCCTGCACCGTGAGATTCTGCAGCAATACAGGAAATCGACATTAGGATCTGTGGTTTCCTGCAAATGGGGAATCTAAGAGAACATAACAAAGCCACATGTTTCCATTATCAATGGAGATGTTACTCAAAGATTTCTCACTCTGTTAGTGTTAGGAACAAACATGTGGGATAAAACAGGAAGTCAGAGAATAGTAATTCTAGAAGATGGGAATAGGATGTGTGTAAAATATTCTCTCAGAACATCCTTGGTAGCCTATCAGGAGGAGCGGGGCTGGTTAATGAGTTAATGAAAGAAGAATAATGAAAAGCATAGCTCATATTTACTTGAGGAATGATCTGTTTCAGTCACTGTGAGCAGGACTCTATTCAGTTAGCTACTAAATCTGTGCTCCCAAAAAAGCACAGGGTGGATTAATAAGGACATCAGTCACGGGTAGCTGCCTTTTGTTATCGCCACTGGCAAATTTACTATCTTTATTATGCATTCCAGGTGACTAATATCAATAGATTGTCCTCTGCTTATTAGAAAGAATGAAGTCTAAATACTGAAAAAGGATAAACAACATACAGATAAATATTTTGAAATAACGCAGATTTGGAAAGTCCTAATACATTGCCAAACTTTCAACATTTTCCTCACCACAGAATGACTCCTCTGAGAACAAAGTAATTGCTGACTTCAAAGAGCTCCAAGGAAGTTCAGTGGATGGAAAGAATTTGGCCAGCAACTGGGTGAATCAAATCTAGAGATTTTCTTTCAGTCACTGGTGTGGGTGCATGTACGTGTGTGTATGGGAAGCACATGAGTATTTCTACAAATTTTAACTCACTATCGAAGTATTTCTCAAAGTCTAAAATTCACTGGAGAATGGTGATGCTGCCTCTGGGCTGCTCTCAGACAGTTTAATTACGGGCACCAGTGGTTCCCAAACCTAGCTGGGCCTCAGAATCGTATGTGGAGCTTTAAATGTATACATTCTGTGGGGCGCCTGGGTGGCTCAGTTGGTTGAACGTCCAACTTTGGCTCAGGTCATGATCTCATGGTTCATGGGTTTGGGCCTTGTGTCGGGCTCTGTGCTGAGAGCTCAGAGCCTGGGGCCTGCTTCAGATTCTGTGTCTCCCTCTCTCTTTGCCCCTCCCCCACTCACACTCTCTGTCTCAAAAATAAATAAACATTAAATGTATACATTCTTGAGTCCTAACAGCCCTACTCAACCAAGCTCTCCAAGGGTAGAGCTGGCATATATGTGTATATATTTATACAAATGATTCTGATACCAATTTGGGTGTACTCTTACATTTAATTTAGGTTGACAGGAAATCTTGTGAATTGCCCTTCAAAACAGCTCCATAGACACTCAGGTGAAGTGGTTGTTCCTATTAAGTTATTCCCTTAATAACAGCAGATCTGGGTAGACCTCAAGGGCTTTAACTTTAATGGATTGACCTGTCCATCCTGCCAAATGAGACCCTGCTTTGTATTCTTGTCTATCAAAGAACATGCTCCATCATGAAATCCTAAAAGAACCTGGCCAACCTGACTTTGGAATTGCCTGGATGTTGGGACTGATGCCCCCCCCCCCAAATAGATTTAGGGACCATGTCTTAATATCTGTCCTCAGCAAGATGCCAATATGGATTCCTAAGAAACAATTCAAATGGAAAATCTCCCAAATGCCACACGAGACATCATAAATAAGCTCTTAGTTCCATTGGTTCTTCTTTTAGTTTTCTACATTTTACAGTCTTTTGGCTTTAGAACTCTCCCCACTCTAAATTCAGCTTATCAGGCATTAAAGCTATCAATGGACAGAATCACACACAAGGGACTAGGGCATCAAACTGCTAGCTTAAAAATCCTGAGACCACAGCTGCTTAAATTTTTAAGCCACTAAGTCTCATTGGAGGACAGCCCACTTCAATTACTGATTTTCCTTTTTTGAAAATTATTTTGGTAAACCAACTTCCACTTGCATCTCATATGGTGTGTTTGTGAAGTTGGCAAAATAGAACAAGGTGTCTTCAAGATCTCAGACTTCATTCCTTTCCCGGAGAGACAGGGACATGGACACTTGTTCTCATCCCTGAGAAATGGTCCCTGAGTCAAAAATGCTTTGCTCTTGGCCAGGGCAGCTTTAAAGGCACATACTTTCTGCTTCTTACTCCAATCCTTTCTTTCCTTATGGGTCTTAGCAGTTACGGAAGGTGGGAAGAGTGCATTATCCATTGAGCAATTCACCTCAATGTTTATCTCTCATTGCTATGTGCCAAGCACTTTAAGGGATATAAGGTGAACTGTGGAGAGAATAAATTATAATTTCTCATGCAAAGTAGAAAGTGAACATGGAAGAAGAACATAAAAATTATCATCTGAATTTCATGGTTACAGCTTATGTATCTATCGTATAATGGAAGAGACATTTATTAGGGAAGGTTTCCTTTCTTTCCCTCTCTATATCCAGTCCCCAGCTCTTCAGGATGTGGTATAACAACTCCTGAAATGGCTTTGAGTTCTGGTGTGTCAGTAGTCTCTGTTAAAATGTCAGCATCCATGAGGTTGATGGGGACCAAGGCTGGCTTTTCAGTAGAACACCTCAGATCACCTGGGAGCTTGTTGAGAATGAAGACCCCTTCTTGCACCACAGAGGTCCAGATTCACCGCCCTGGATTGACTCCCTCATGCCATCTCCAGGTGCATGTGCAAATTTCTCCTGGGGATTAGGCCAATAACTTCTCATTTAAACAGTCAACTCTTTAAGAGTCAAAACCCTGATTTAAACTGATTTTGTTTCCAATAATCCCTAATCCACAAGGAGACATGAAGGAAAGTAAAGCTGAACGTCTCACAGCAGTCACTTTGATGGCATTTAATTTCCACTGACACCTATTTCATGGATGTGAAGACAGACTGAGAAAAAGAGCAACTGAATGACCTGAGGTCATAGGAGGTGACTGGTAGAATCTGGCTCTGGACTCAGATGTCCCTCCTCTAAGTCCAGTGCTGTGTCCATGTTGCCTCCTAGGGCACATAGTAGTTAGTACCTGCCAAATGGAATTGACTCAGAAACAAAGTAGTGCTTCCAGAGTACTCAACCACGAGAGCGGCTTCATGTATTTCTTTTGGCAATTCTATGAGTTTGCGCCATGAGCACCAGTGAAGAGAGCTGTACTCTGGCACCTTTCCCTGTGTCAGGCCCCCAGGCCTTGGCAATGTGGTGCACAGGTGACCCAGACTCAGCCCATTCGGTCTGCAGCCAGTGGTGGGGGTGATGGAGCCCCATCCAGCCCTGCCGGAACACCTTATCCCTTCTCAATTTGGTAATCGTAACAATGGCTGAGTGGCGACACAGCATGCTATTGGCAAGAGATCTTTTTCTGGCCTACTCTTTGAGACAGAGAAAAGGAAAAGCCACCTTACAAGGTTCCACTGCTTTTTCCTCAAAGTTACCTTTATTTGTCAAGGTTGCATGAGCTTGACAATGATGGTATCGAAACCATCCAGAAAAGGCACAATCATTCTATCAGTCATCAAGGTAACTGATAAGTTTGCACCTGTAGCCACGGTTGAGTTTTCTGCAGTACATATCTATGATGTAGTTATCTTTTGAGATATTAACAGCCACTTTTATCTTTAATTTCATGTAACATCCATTAGTTAAAGTATATTTTTATAATAGTCTACAAATTAACTGCAGTAGAAAGAATACAAGTTGACTATTGCTACGTTGACTAAGGGCTACATGGAAAGTTGTGGTTTGAGGTATTCAGATGGAAACTCTTTTATCAATTTAAACTATTATTAGTCTTATCAAATATTTTCTGGGCTCTGAGATAAAAAAAATGTTTATAAACTTTATTTTCCCTTCATGGCTTAAAGCCTTTATCTTGATTATTCGGACCTTTTGGCTTTCTTTTTCAGTGCTGTGATTCATTGGTTTCCTGTCACTTCACTCAGCAGTGTCTGGTTTTCCCATTGACAGCCTGCCATATATTCTGAGCAATAAGAATTAGCCTGAAGTACTTTGGGGCCAAGACAGTGGCTCCCTGACTTGTTTGGGTCTACGGGGAGATGTGGCCACGACCAAACAAAACAACAACCAAAAGGAAGAGCTACCAGGTCCTCCTGTGTTTGGACAGTGCAGATGTTATTTACAGCCTTGTTTATGAAGTATTTTCTTGACCCTGCTGGCTAGGATCCACACACTTTGTCATTTTAGAGCACACACGTCCTGTCACATGGTAATGATGTGCCCTGAACAAGTAAACAGGCGAGAAGACTATTATAAGGGTAGAAAAATCTTTGAACATAACATTGGGCTTCCTCACCCCACTTCCAAAAAAGACAAAGGAAAGCAAAGACAACTGAAAAGTGTTGTATTTTTAGATTTTTAATTAGCCACAGCCAACGCAGCCATTTTGAAACTCCCACTATGTGCAAAGTGCTGCAAACAAAGAAGCTGAATAATTCACAAGCCCAACTCTCAAGGCCCTTAAGCTCCCAGTTTAGTGAGAAGTAGATATTAATAAACACGGTGAACCCCAACAAGCTGAAGGTACAGTTGTTGTCATACCTGAGAAGGGTGCAAACATTCATTTTAGAGTTATTTATAATACTGAGAATGTAGGGAATATCACATCCCTCAAATTAAGGAAGGATTAACTAAATTAAAGTCTGTCCCTACAATGGAGGGCTGTGCTGCCCTGTTCACTTCCATCACTATTCGAAGTCTCTCTGACCAACTCCACCCCCGCTCCCCTGGCCTCTTGTCTCCCACGGGTGTATATTTTGTAGTCTGATCCAGTCTCCTGCTGTTCTGATCACTTCCCAAACTTCTCCACCATGCTGTTATCAGCAGAATCCTCTGCACACCTTATTCAGATTATGCTCTGAACATTCTCCGTTTACCCCAAACCTGAATGTTCCCTGAGGACAGTGCAGCCCACTGGTCACTCTTATGGGGAGACTGTCATGTTCTCTGCCCCAGTTCCCACAGCATCTGGACATGGGTGGGTATCCTTCTTGCTCCTCCCTCCAAATCTCCACTTCTTTTCATGCTTACCTGCCATTAGGAGCCAGCTGCTAGCCATCCTTACTGAAGTAATTAACTGACAGTCCAGTCATTCTTCCTTAGTCACTAAGGAGTGTAGCACGTGAATTATTACCTTTCCATCTGGCACCATCATTGGGGACTTCATCACCCCCATAGACAATTTAGCTAATCTGCTGTCCTCACAGTTCCTCAGTCTAAGTTGTGATGTTCTTTTCCTTTATAACACCTCCACCAACCTCTTTCATAGTTATGCTCTAGAATTTGACCAAAATTTTAAGCTTTTCATGCTGTTCACCATCACAGACTCTATGGCTCATTGCTATCATCACTTTTTTGCATATGCCCTCAACCTTGGTAGTGAGTTGAATAGTATCTTCCAAAAATTCATGTCCACTCAGAACCTTAGAATAGGACCTTGTTTGCAAATAGGCAATTAGTTAATTACAGATGTAATTAGTTAAGATAAGGACATACCAGTTTAGGGTGGACCTTAAATCTAATGACTGGTACCTCGTAATAAGAAGAGAAACACGTATAGAGACATAGGCACAGAGAAGATGGAGGTAGAGAATGGAATTACATTGTGCCACAAGGCAAGGAATGTCAAGGACTGCTGGAAACCACCAGAAGCTAGAAGAGAAGTATGGGATCGTTTTTTTTCTTAGAGCCTTTGGAAGGACCCAATCCTGCTGACACCTGATTTCAGACTTTTGGCCTTGTGAACTGTGAGAGAATATATTTTTGTTGTTTTAAGCCACCAAGTTGGTGATAACTTTTCTCAGCAGCCCTTGAGAGTGAATGCAACCCTCTGTCCCTCTGTTATACCCATATGGCAAAAAAACAACACTGATTAAACCCAGTTCTTCACTTTTTCTGTGCGTGCACCTAACTGGAAGGTTTGGGTTGAAAGAAAACACACAAATTTATTAAGTGATTTCACTTGACAGTTTGACCACAGGTCTTATAGACTCTTGACATCTTCCAGTTATTCAACTACATTTTACATTTATTCTTTCTATTTCCTGGGGCAAATACTTCTTACTTTTTCCCACCTTCCATTCTGGTGACTCTGCCGCTGATTACACTGAGAAAATGGAAGTAATGAGAAGAGAAATAATTATTCTTCCTTCCACCAAATCTACTAACCTACCTACATTTGTACACATATTTGTCTATTGTTCTTCCTCTTCCATTCATTTAATACACAAGTGCTTATTAAATGGGTATTATATTCAAAGCAATGTTATAAATTCGAAGGATAGCAAACAAAGCCCCTTCCCTTTGGTGATTACATTCTTGGGTAAAATACAAACAGTAAATCAATAAACACATGTTCAATATAATATTAGGTGCAAAGTGTGTTATGATGGGAAGCACCGGAGACCGAAGTGAGAGCTGTGGTCAGGAGGTAGGGTACAATTTTAGGGGAGGTGTTCAGAGAAGATACCTCCCTCTAGGTCTGAGCAGAGTTCAGAAAAAGTGAAGGAGGGATGAGCTGTCTGTGCTACTTTCTAAGGCTTTATAACACTTTGTGCTCTGGATCCCATCTGACTTGTCCCACTTGGAACCTTTGTCTTACAATTTCCACCCACATTCCTCCTGTGTTACTAATATCTCCTTTATGGGATCATGCCCATCAACATACAAACATGGTACAATTTCTGCCATCTTGTAAAAAATGCCCCTGGAATCTACATCCCCATTACCGTGCTCCCCTTTATTATAAAACTCTTCCAGTTGCACCTGGATGGCTTAGTCAGTTTAAGCATTGGACTCTTGATTTTGGCTCAGGTCATGATCTCATGGTCTGTGAGTTTGAGCCCTGTGATGGTCTCTGCTCTGGCAGTGCGGAGCCTGCTTGGGATTCTCTCTCTCTCTCCCCCTTTCTCTGCTCCTCCCCCCTCACCATACTCTCTCTCAAAAAACAAAACAAGGCAAAAAACCTTTCCCAGTTTCAATATTAGCTGTCTCGTTATGAATCACTCCCATTATGTTTTCATTCCTACCAATAACTTCCATCTTGTGAAGTGCAAAGTCAAAATTTTAGCCCTCACCTTACTTGATTTCTTAGCAAAACTGAAGCAGTCACAAACCCTCTGTTAAAAATCATTTTCTTCTATTACCTGCTCAGATAACCTAAACTCCATACCCTCCTCTACCCCCACCGAACTCTCATTCTCAATTTCTAAGTGTCTAAATATTGGAGCATCCCAGGGTTTCGTGCTCAGAGCTGTTTGCCTCTGTATCGACACACATGCATTAGGTAACCTCATCCTGTCTTACTGCTTTAAAAACCATCCACATGCTGCTCATGCAGATTTTATCTGCAAGGCCTCAGAGCTCCAGACTCATGAGTATCCAATTTCCTATTCAACATTTCCACTAATAGACATATCAAATTTAAATGTGTACAAAACCAAACTTTATTTCCTTGCCTAACGAGTTCAATGCTCTCCCACTCTTTCCCATCTCATTGACCTCTGGTTGCCCAGCCCCAAACGTTAGATAGTCATTATCCTGAACTCCTTTATGTATTTCTATATCCAGGTCTAGCACCAAATCTTGTGAACACTACTTTCAGATCATCTCTTCCTTTCAGCTCCTCTACAACTGCCTCTCCTAAACCTCTACTGTCTCTCTCTGGGCTGGCAATAAGCTTCTCCAGTGGCTATCAGTCTGACTTGCTTACTTCCATCGCTTATACCCAATACGTTACCCAGAATGGTTTCATTAATATATGAGCCAGACCACATCATTCCCTTCTACAAAATGCTCCAGTCACTTTCCATTATACTCAGAATAGAATCCAAAGTCCATATCATGACTCACAAAGGCCTACATGATTTGGTTCCTACCCATCTCTCTAACCTCAGTTCTTAATGTTCTGTTCCAACCATCCATACCTCCCAGTGGTCCCCACCGGGACATGTGTGTTTCTAACTCAAGGTCATACTTGTACTTCTCTGCCTGGGAGGCTTTTCTCCTCTATTCTCATCTACATGGCTTGCTCGCTCATTTCATTTAGGATTTAATTCAAATGATTTCCTCTTTAGAAAGGTTTTATCTGATTACATTATTTAAAATAGCACTGCATCTATATCCTAGTCAATCATTTTCTATCTCCTAACCTGCTTTATTTTTCTTTGTGGCATTTACCAGTATCTGATATATATTAAAATATAATATATGTGTATATATATATATATATATATATATATATATATTTGTATTTATTTACTTAATGGTTTATTTCTGCCTTTCTTACTAGAATATAAATAGCAAAGGGTAGGGAGTTTGTCTTCATTTGCTATTTTAACTCTAAAATCTAGGAGGATGGTAGTCATTAGATAAATATTAGTTTAAGTAATTGAGTAAAAATTATTTTATGGAAAATTTAAGTGCATGGAAAAATGTATAAAATAAGATTAATAATCAAAATAAGTATTAATTACTCATCAGATTCTAGGCAGTTTGCTAAGTGCTTTACAAATATGATCTCTTTAATCCCTGTATTAACCTGAGAGCTAAGCATATTGTAGTATCCATTTCAGAGATGAGGAAATAGAGTTTTAAAAGTCTAAGAAGTCTGCCTAAGTTCATATACTAGTAGGACAAAGCGCTGGAATTCAAACCTAAATTTGTCTGGTTCCAAAGTCCTAGGATACCAAATTGTAATTATATAAATGTTTATTCTTATTCATGGCAGAGAAAGGGCTGGTGCTATTTCAAAAGTATCCTGGAATAGATACCCTAGATGACATTCTAGATTAATACAAATTCTTGGATAGAATAAAAGTATTTCATTGAGCTGGCACAAAAGCAAGAAATTCACCAAGCACATAAAAGAAGAGAAACCTGGAACTCTGGGAGATGAACAAATGCTAAAAACAGGTTCCAGACATGATTTGGTCTACACCTGGAAACTTAGAACTTCTGCTCTGACTACCGCTTGGGGTTCAGGGAATGAAAGATAAACATCAGCTCCACCAAGGTAGGAAATCCTTGCATGAAATGGGAAGTATCTCAAACAGCTGCATCCCTTATAAAAGGGTGAATAAGAAATGAAACTGTACCATACAGGAGATGTACAAAATAGCTTGTATAATCTCTGGCTCTGGAAGGGAGGAAAAATACCCTTAGTGAGAATCCATAATCATATTATGGAAAGATTAACTTGGAATTCATGCTTTCAAGCTGAGAATTTAATTTAAATACTTTCCAGTGGGTAGCACTTCCAGGTAATTGGCAGGAGACACAAATCTACTCTAGAGAACCAGAAGTTCAGTGCAGGCCTCAAAGGATTCTTATGGGAAAGTTAGCAACTCACATTCACAAAACACACTAAAACAATGGCATGAAAATTTTTCAAAGAGCAGATATTGGCAATAGACTCTGAAAGATTTAACTTTGATTTGTCTTATGCTGAATATAAACTATACTAGATATGTTTGAAGAAATAGAAGAGGAAAATGTGAATAGAGAACAAACATAAAAATTTTAAAACCAGTAGAATGTCTAAAAATTTAAAAAGGTAATACTTGAAAATAAATTTTGGTCGATCACTTCATCAGCAGATTGAATACAATTGAATAGAGAATTGCTGAGCTGAAAGATGGAACTTTAGCCCAGAAGGTTATGGGGTGCACTGCTGAGCCATCAGGCTCATTAGAGGAAGTCTTGGAGAAGTAGACGACAATCAGCCAGGGCATTCTAGCAGGCTATGGGAAGCTGCAAACATCAGATCTCAAGTTGCCCCAGCATGAAAGCCATCAGGACAAATACTTCCAGATGAGAATAGGCAGCTCTGAAAAACAGCCAATACTATCAGGAGTCACCAAAGGACCAGCATGGGACTAGGATGTCCTTTCTCCCTAATCCCACAAGGACCCATAAGCCACATCTCTCCCTCTATACACTTGGGTCCCCTATTAAGGGACAGTGGTCTCTCTGAGGATTCAAGGATTTTTACCCAAATCAGATACTATTATCCAATTTTTTAAATGTTTTTTTATTCATTTTTTTTTATTTTTGAGAGAGAGAGACAGAGCATGAGTGGGGGAGGGGCAGAGAGAGAGGGAGACACAGAATCTGAAGCACACTCCAGGCTCTGAGCTGTCAGCACAAAGCCCGACGCGGGGCTCGAAATCATGAACCGTGAGATCGTGACCTGAGTCGAAGTTGGATGCTCAACCGAGTGAGCCACCCAGGTGCCCCTATCCAATTTTTAAATAATTAGCAAATTATACTAATATGAAATTACATTGAAAATGTAGTTAATTTTTATCCACAAAGTAGGTGGGAGTTGTGAATAAAACTATATTAGCTGTGGACAAAACCACAGAGCTACATTTTCTTAATACATCTAAATATATGACATTACTCCATTTGGATAATCTTTTATTTAAACTGGTTAAAATCCCATCTAATTCCATTGAAATCTAGTCAGTCTCATTCCTTCTCCATGTATAGTACAGATTGGAAGATAAAACTAAAAATATAGGGAAAAAATGGTTTTGTCACAAATTTTGTTGCTTCAGTGCACATGACTCTAATGCAAGGTTTACGCAGCACTTAGATCATCTATTAAGTAATAAGTTGTTTGGTTCCTCGTGCCTTGTCTAGAGACTTGGCTTCAATAAACCTTTTACATAATTCTACAAGTTTAGCAGGGGGAGGAGAGAGCCAGAACTAAATAATGGTTCTCATTTCTGCTGCTTATGTGAAAAATTCCTGGCATCTAAATGTCAAGAGAGCAAATCTCCTTTGGGAATGGGCCTGGGGTAAAGGTTAAGACAGTAGGGCAGTCTTAAGAATACCCTGGTGGTCATTTTAACCTCTGTTTCAGGGCAATGATTTTGTATGGAAGTAAAGGACAACCAAGTGGATAGTGAAAAGATGGGTCTTTACCCCCCAAATATGCACCCATAATAGGTGGTGGAAGGCTAGCCAATGTCTAAAGACAGATGCTGACGTAGAGGTGCCAAGTCATGATCCGATGAGTGTGATCTGATGAATGATCCATTTTGCTGACTCATTGAGGCTACCAGTTTTGCAGCCATGATTGGCTCAAGGGCTGAGGGCTGATTAACATATGACTTGATCCAAAAGAGTACAAAAAATTACTTCCAGCAGCAGAGGGATATGATGGGAGGGAAAGGGTTTTCCTTCTGGCATGGACTCTGGTTGTATGCTGAGTTGGGAGGAGAAACCAGGCACAAATGTTAGCAAGTTAGCTCATATATTCCATATTGCTCTCATTCCTGAGTCAGAAAGAATGGTTTACAGAAGAACTCAGGCAGGTCAGACTCTTAGACCCATACTGAGGGGACTGGTGGATGTTGTCAAATCCAGCCTCTCTCCTGCAATAAGAACTTACTCCTGGCACCATGCCTTCTGCCTCATATAGGACTTTCTCTCCACCAGCCCCACCATGACTTGGAGCACACTCTTTCAGGAAGGGACGTGGGTTTTTTTTCTGGACCAATGACTGTCATTACACAGGGGCGCCTGATGCTTGATTCATGTGACCTGTGTCCAGCTTGACCACTGGGATCACCTGCAGTCAAGTTTTTAACTCATCTAAAGAGCATTCTTGTCTTTACCTATATTCTCTCCTCTATGTATAATTGTTATCTCTGTTGACTTTTTAATATAACCTGTCCAAATATGGCTCACACTCTATTAGAATTACCTTTCCTGACTTGTGATTTTGTGCTTGAAATTTCATCTTTACTCTGTTAAAGTCTATATTAAATGCCACCTTTAAAAAAACTTATCTCTAAAAATTATACTAAGCAGCAATTGTACTACTAGGTGTTTACCAAAAAAATACAAAAATACTAATTCAAAGGGATACATGCACCCCAACGTTTAGGGCAGAATTATCAACAATAGCCAAATATGGAAACAGGCAAGTGTCCACCAACTGAGGAATGGATAAAGAAGATGTGGTATACACACACACACACACACACACACACACACACACACACACAATGGAATATTATTCAGACACAAAAAAGAATGAAATCTTACCATTGCCACAATATGGATGGAGCTAGAGAGTATTATCTAAGTGAAATAAGGCATTTAGAGAAAGACAAATACCATATGATAATCACTCATATGTGGAATTTAAGAAACAAAACAAATGAGCAAGGGGAGAAAAGGGAGAGAGAAAGAGAGAGAGAGAGAGAGAGAGAGAGAGAGAGAAACCAAGAAACAGAATCTTAACTATAGAGAGCAAACTGATGGTTACCAGAGTCGGGGGCGGGGGATGGGGATTAAAAAGTGCACTTGCTGTGATGAGCACAGGGTGATGTATGGAAGTGTTCAATCACTAAATTGTACACCTGAAACTGATATTACATTGTATGTTAACTAACTGGAATTTAAATAAAAACAAAAAAATTTTAAATGATACTAAAACATTGATAATGTGTCAAAAATATGTATAATAAATTTGATCTAATTCATTGCAAACTTAATGTTAGATTTACCACACACTATAAGGAATAAATGAACAAAATAATTAAAATCCCCAATAAGTGAAACTTACATCTAACTGAAGACAAGGAAGATTAGCTCCTTCTTCTTTTTTCCTTTAGGAAGAAGTCTAACAATCATTTCTTACCTCTTTTTGGTTAATGACTAAGTCTATTAAACTTCTTAAACAGTCCTAAAAATGTATTGCTACCTCTTCATTCCTACCATGATTCTTCATTAAGATTTTATCATCTCTTGCCTATATTCTTATGAAATTAAAAGAAACCAAAGGGAAAGAGAGCAGTTATTGGAGGTAAATTATGTTCTGGAAAGCTTGTCATACAGAGGATATAGGAAGGAATAAGACACAGTTCTTGTCCCAAAGGAGTCATAGTCTAAATGGTAGACAGATATGCAAACAAGTAATTATAGTGAAGTATGATTAGGACAACTAAAGCAAACGATATGAGACACAGCATTAGCATGAGGAAGGAATGATTAACTTCTGTGTAGGGGTGTTAGAGAATGCTTTCCAGAATTTACTCTGAACTGCCAGTTAAGGCAGTAGGGCAAGGCATTCCAGGAAGAAGGAACAGCAGCAGATACCTGGCCTGCTGTGGATGATCTGGATCCTGACTACATTTTCCAACCTGTATCTCATTCTCATGGGCCCAGGCACTATCAAACTGCTATGGTTCCCCCGTACATTCCATTGGTTTTATGACTTCCTACTTTTGTGTTGTTCCCTTCGTTTCCTGCCTTTATCCTTGAAGTGATGGCAGCTAGGGAAGATTTTTGAGCAAGGGAGCCACATAGTCAAACTTTGTTTTAGAATATTTTTTATGGCTCTATTGAGGCTGAATTGAAGGAGAAAATTCTAGTTAGAGAGACCATACATAGTACTACAAGAGTCAACAAGACCCTAGTCTAGGGCAGTTGCAGTAGAAAAGAGGACAGAATGGATATTAAGATGTTAAAAAAAAGTGCACTCAGAAGTGCTTGATGATTTTTGAGTGGGATGAGTAGGGGGAAGAAAGAAATAGGATGAGGTGAGAGGAATCTATGATGCCCCTTAGGTTTTCTGCCTTAAGGTTTGGGTGTTTGGCATTGCCACCAGCCAAGGTAGGACATACAGGTGGGACAGCACAACTGAGGACAAGATTACTCCATCTCAGGGAGTCTTTTAGGGTAGAAGATAGTAAGTGGCTAGATTTCAGGAAAGAGGACTGGGTTGGGATTTACATTAAGAGAAATCATCAATAGGGGCTAGTTAAAATAAAGAGAATGCATTTTAAAAAGTGGAGAAAATGTGGTGAACTCATGGTTGACTTGTAAGGGGGAAAGATTCACTGGGTCACTGCTATGGGTAGAATCTTTTCTCAGGTTCCCAAAAGGACAGAAATGCTGTATTTCCCAAAATAAAATGAGTGTCAGTTTCTCCAACGTGAGGTGACTAACAATGAACCTATCCAGTGTAGGAAGGTCCATGTTCTCAGACTGAGCCCTTAAGCACTTGTCAGCCTGAAAATATTATCTGGGTACAGAAAGCCTTATTGGATGTGCATCTGACAATATGCTTTACAGTTTAATGAATAAGGTGATTTCCTCTCTAAGTAATTACAGTAAGACTTGCCAAACTTAGAAAGAGAACAAATTGTGAAATTATTTTGAAATAAAGAAGGGACATGGTGTACTAACAAATGTGAAAAAAAAGGGTAATAGTCTTCACAGTCTGATAAAAAAAGACATGCAGAAGAATGCCCATATTTCCCCAGTTACTATCCTAGATAGTATTTTTTTAAGTAAGGTTTTACTGCCACAAATATCAGAAAACGTTTTTTATTTCAGATTCACTTTCTTTGTATGGCAATCGTCCTGTCTAGATACAAGAATGTAATCAATGCTTTTATGATAGAAAACCAGCCAAGTGGAAATCCTTCCTTAATTCCAAAGCTAAACATTGCATTCACTTACTGCCATTGTTGATTTTTCCAGATTCAGGTTATCTTTTTGATGGAAAAAACCTTGGGCTTAGTTTGAGCAGACTGTTCATGAATGTCACTGGAATTGGGGTTGGAAGGGGAGAGGCTTCTTAGATCATCATAAGAAGCATTGTGCCTGACAGGAAGACTAGGCTCAACAATAACCAGCCCTGAGAAAAACTTTTCAGAGAAGGGTGGGTCATAACCTCAAGGGAAAGCACCCCTGACAACAGACACACAACCCCCAAATCATACACACATTGATGCTGGGGGAGATCCATGGCAAATGTTGTCTTGTTCAGTGGCAGCATAGACCATGTATAAAAAATATATATATCATCTATTCAGGAAGCATCTCATATCATAAGTAACCTGGAAGGAAAGGGGGGAGTTTTTAGGAAACATTTGTAAGATGCCAAATTAAACTTCTGAAGGATTTTCTACACATTCCTCCTTTATGACGACTTGCAGCTTACAAATTATTAAGATTTCTGGGCATAGTTGATAATGATTCATAAGACAAACTCAGAAGAAGAAAGATAGTCATCAATATGGATTCACATTCACAAGATAATTCACATTATCTACACAAACATATGCATATTCTTTCACTAATAGGAGGGGTGGATCAATAGTTATGGAAGAGCTCCTATATTTAAAACTTTCCTTCACAACTGGAGGTGGTGGTAGATTCATCAGGGTCTCAATAAGAAATCTAATGACATATTTAAAAAATATTTACCTGAAGCTAGTTTAAAGAAAGGATTATTTACAGTGGCATGATCAAGATTAAGGAAACCAACAAGGAATGGCAAAATGCCAAGGGACTGGAAACAGAAGGAGAATATTATCATCATTGTGTCTGAATGAACAAGGAGAACAGTGTTACCAGAACATGGGGGCCCTGGAGATGTGGGAGTCCTCCCAAAGGAGCTGTGCTTTAAGAGAAACTTGGGGAGGCAGGGAAGGACCAGTGATGGGAGTAGGAGGGTGTCTTCATGTCTTCATTCTCAAACATCAGATCTACTGCTGGTGCTTTCCTTTGGCCCAACCCATTGGGAAGTGGAAAGCAAGAAATTGGATAATGCAGCCCAAACAGTTAGTCCTTTAAGACCCAGAGCAAAGCAGAGAACAGATTTGGGGAGGTAAATGGCAAATAACATCTCAAAGGGAGAGAGAACATACACAGAAGAGTTAACTAATTACACAAATCTATATATGGCAAACATCAGATCTAGAGAGGACAAGCAATGTGAACAATAGGCCAGAGCATAGCCTAGTAGTTAAGAACATGGAATTTGGAGGTTGGCAGGCATTCCTTCAAATCCAAGCCCTACCACCTACTACTGTACCTGTGACTATGGCAAGTTACTGAACATCTCTGTGCCTTAGATTCATTCAGATGTAAATTATAGTGTCTATGACATAGACTAGTCTTATCCTAAGACTAAAATGGAATAACATATATAAATCTTTTGGTTTGGTAACTGGCACATAGTAAGCTCTCTATCAGTGTGAATTACTATCATCATCATTATCAATAGAGTAGCTTAGCAGAAGAACTTACCAATGGCTACTGGGGTGAGAGAAGGATGGATAGGATTTGGAAAGGTAGGAGAGGAAGGAATTCTGGAAAGGTTTAGTGGGGAGGGATTGCACGAACAGATTAGGAAGCAGGGCATATTCATGAAGTTATATCAGGAGCATTAGATTTGGATTGGGAGAGACAAAATGTAGGAGGGGATGGCCCTTGAATGTCAAGTCAAAAATTTGGCTTATACCTTGTGCACTGTGGGAAACAACCAAAAAAATTTAAAGGAAGTGGCAACATAAGAGTACTATTTTTAGAGTATGATATAATGTGTGTGTTTATAATAGCAGTGTGTTCATAATGTGGCAAATTTTTGGATAAAATTAGGTAGGAGAACTAGTCAGGTTTAACAGTGAATTATCAAATTCTTTGAAAAAACATGGGAAAATTAATATAAGTAAAACGGCTGATTAATATCTATTAGTCACTGTAAGTACACCTATCCATTTACCCTCCTAATAGTTACTGCTACCTTTGTATTTTTGGGGTCTTGGATATTGTACCCACTAAAATTTCAGTGTGTTCTCACATTTAGTGATTCTAGTCTTAGTAATGTTTGATCATTCATTTCCCACAACTTAAAATTTTTAAATAGAATAGTTATTCTTTGGTTCATAGGGGAAACAAGGGCTTTTTTGTTATGAAAGCATATCCCCTAGTTACCATGTTTTTCTTACAAGTTTAATGCATTTAATCTCCACAATAATCTTATGAAGAAATTCTATCACTATTTCCATTTTGAAGGTGAGAAAATTACAGCCCGCGGCATTTAAATGACTTATGCAACACACACTTAATAAGAACTCATAGTAGAGCAGGTTTGTACAAAGGTAGCTGTGATACATGTTTCTCCAGAAAGACACACACAGAGTGCACAGCCTCAATTACTAAAGTTTGATCTCAATGACATCATTTCATTTTGAGCTACATTATCTACAATCTGTGTATCTTATCATTTGTTAAATTTTCAAAGTCCTTTACTATTTAAAAATTTAACATCCATGATCATCTCTGAATGTTACCATGAAGAAATACATTTGAAGGGGTTAGTGAATTTGTTCAAGGTCTCCAACTAATAGGTAGCACTGTTGGGACTTAAAGGCAGATCTTCAGACTCCAAATTCTGTATCATTTTCATCAGTCAAAAGAAGTTTGATTAAGAGCAGAAAATTTAAAAGAGGCATCTGTTTATTTATGTCTTAATAATTTACAAAGTACAAGTTGTATTTCTGAGAATATCCTGGATACTAATACAAAGGAAAAAGTAATCTCTGCCCTTAAGGTACTCATCACTTGGAGGGGAGACAGAAAAACAGATGCAGAATTTGGGGCTCTCATCCTGTTAGTACAGATAGTAGGTGAGTACTAGGAAAGGTGCTGCTTGGCTTGGAGTGGGGAAAAGGTTCACTGCAGAAGTGACAGGTGTTGAATCGCAAACAACATGTGTGTGGCGGTGGAAAAAGCAGAAAGCTTGGGCAAAGATTTGGAGGCTTAGAACACAAGGCACTAGGGAGGTACATGAAACCTGACGTGGGGGGAGCACAGGGTAAAGGGAGGAGGTTAAAGACCAAATCCAGGACCTTCTGCTCCAGGGTAAGGAACTGGGTCTTCAGCCCATCTAGTAGGAGAGTCATGTGCTCAGATATGCATTTTAACAGCCTCACTTTGGAAGCAATCTAGAGCCTGAATTGAGGTTGGAGGAGGTCATGGGGAGGACGTGACTAGCGGTTGCCCTGCAGACTGGACCTGGGCAGTCAGAGGCTCCTCACCCCTTCCCTTGTCCTTGGAATATATGTTCTCCCCACCATTCCCATGGTGGCATCCATTTTCAAGGATGCAGCCTTGACAGAGTCAGGTGTTGTTGAAATCATCCGGACTGTATACATGACTGTAACCACTTAAGATTATTAAGATGAACTTTTAAGATTCTGGCAGGTGGGTGCAGAAATCTATTTGTCTTGCAACCACCCAGGACAACCCTCCTAACTTCCCTTAACTTTTAAACCCCCCACCTCCCAGTCCAAAGTGGTCTGCATCTTTCTTTGGTCTCTCTTGTCTTCCAGCTACAGGCGCCAGTTTGCAAACCAACAATTAGAGGCTCAGACACCATGTAACAGTCCTGAGAGAAAGCGTTGCATGGAGATGGAGAGGATGCATGGAAGGGGAGACAGATTTAAGAGTGAGTGAGAGGTAGAATTTTCAGGTCTGTGATACCCTCGATGCAAGAGTATGGGAAGGAGAAGGATGTCTAGAATGGTTTCCAAATTTGTGACGTGGGCAACTGTAGAATTTAATGGAAGTAGAAAATACAGTGATGATAAAGGGGAGGGGTCATGTGGTAACATTGAGATGTGTTCTGCACATTCTGTGGTTGAGAT
Source organism: Lynx canadensis (assembly GCF_007474595.2). NCBI lineage: Eukaryota > Metazoa > Chordata > Mammalia > Carnivora > Felidae > Lynx > Lynx canadensis. The sequence goes on from NC_044307.1 coordinate 95,800,518, forward strand.
AGATGGCTGTTGAAAATCCAAGTAGAGCTTTTTCATAGGAAGTTAGATGTATTTGGAGGTAGAGAATAGAATGAACAGATAACAGAGGTCAGTGATACATAATTGGTATTTAACAATAATAATAGTTCCAAATATTAGTTGATGACCATATGTTAAGCATTAATTTTTCTGGGCATGCTGAACATTTTGTTGTCTCATTTAATCATCATAAAAATTTTTTTATGAAGGACATTATTTTCCCCGTTTTATGGGAGAGCAAACTGAGGTCCAAAGAGTTTATGATATTAGTATGGAAGTCATGAGGATGGATGAATTGGGGAGATTATGTAGAAAAGAAGCTACAGAGAACAGATTGGTGGTTGGCAGAGGCAGGGGAAAGGGATTGGGCAAAATGGGTGAAGGTGGTCAGAGGTACAAACTTCCAGTCATAAAATAAACAAGTCCTGGGGGGTGTAATGTATGGTGTAGTGACTATAGTTAAGAATACTGTATCACAGGGGCACCTGCGTGGCTCAGTGGGTTAAGCATCCAACTCTTGATTTTGACTCAGGTCATGATCTCATGGTTCATGACTTCGAGCCCCGTGTCAGGCTCTGCTCTGACAGTATGGAGTTTGCTTGGGATTTTCTCTCTCTCCCCCACCCCCTCTCTCTCTGCCCCTCCTGGCTCATGCACATGTACATGTGTGCTTTCACTCTCTCTCTCAAAATAAATAAATATGAACTTTAAAAAATAATACCACACTGTATAGTTGGAAGTGGCTGAAAGTAGACATTAAAGTTCTTGTCACAAGAAAAAAAAAATGTAAACTATGTGTGGTGATGGATGTTAACTAAAATTTTTGTGGTAATGATTTCACAATATACACATATTATCAAATCATTATGTTGCATGCCTAAGATTAATGCAATATATATGTCAATTATATTTCAATTAAAAAAAAGAAGAGACGAGAACATACAGGTCAGAATGCTAAGGAATAACAAAAACAAATACTTATGAATGTCTGTTATGTGCCAGACATGATTCTAAGTGTTAGAAAATTTTCCTAGAATGGAAGCAAATAGTTCCTTAATTTAAAAAAAACCCTACTTCTGAAAAATCTCCAGATATTCTTTTAATTAAATATTTTAAAATGCACCTGGTCAGAATTCAAAGTGGAAATTTGTGTTTACCTGTTTACCAAATTACTGGCAGGATTTTGAAGAGTAAGAAAATGTTAGAAAATTAATGCCAATTTATTTATTATTAGGAAAAGAAAGATTTTAGATTTGAGTTAGATGTGAAAGCCCTTTGGGGTCAAGTTAGCAGAGGATGGTGAGGTAGAACCCGGCATTTGAGCTTTTTCTCTACCCTTCATTAACTTGTCTTTACTCTTCATTAGCTTTTTCATTTACTAAGTAATCCACTTAGTAAATACCCAATAGGGTGGTAGTATAGAGTGAAATAATACCTATAATAATACATCATTTGGTACAAGGTAAACATGAAACTGAAGATAGATATTGCTAGAACCTACCTGAATCATATGTAATCTTACGTGGCATTCAATGTAGATTTCTTGATTCCCAATACAATAGATATCACTTATTGAAGGCTTGACCATATGCCAGATCCAGGATCAAGACTGTTATAAACATTATTTCATTTATCTGCCCAGTGATGGATGGTTCTTGGCCTCATATCATGCTTAAAAGATTGTTATTATTTAACATGAGGATCTGGAGTCTCATAAAGGTTAAATAACTTGTCCAAAGTCATATAGCTAATAAGTGGAATCTAAAGAAATGATGATACAGTTCCATTCCAGGTCTTCTCAGAGACAGAAATCATCAGTAGGCAGGTCAAAGAAAGTCCTTCACAAGTGTGTCTAAAACCACTTGCCTGTTCTGCCCACACCTTATGCTTTTCAGCAAAAGGACTTTGTATATGTGCCTTATTTTTTTCACCTCTTGACAAAGACATTTCTGTCATCTTACTCACCATCATCCTCATCATTCTCAAAATATGAATGTCATGGGCAAGGCAAGGCTGAATCAAAAACAGGAGATAAACAGACATGGCTGTGTTTCTCACAAACTTATAGCCTAAGAGGATATAAAAATTACTCAGACTGTCCACTTGTCTCTGTGTAGTTAATAAGTCGAACATTGTGCAACAGGAAGAAAGTATGTCCTAACATACAAATTAAGGGGGAAAGTGAATTCAGAGGAAATGACGGGGCTGACTTAGCTAAGGGTACTGTCAATTCTTCTAAGTAGTTAGTATAAAGGATTTCATGGAAGTGGTGGAATTTCAGGAAATATATGATAATGTCACATTTCACTGTATGAATCATTGTTGACTGGCTTCCACAGGATTTGTATGGCAATACAACGCTAGCTTTTAAGAGAAAACAAACAAAAAAACCCCATGATGGTTATCTGTGGTTTCCCCAGGGTAGTAAGTCGACTACTCTCTGGTTTCCATAATGCTCACTCATATAGGTTATCTGGATTATAGTATTATAGCAGTGTATTGGATAAAATATTTCTGGTCAAATATAAAGCACTTAATCTCAGTATTTTCTATGTTTCTATTCAACAGAGTGAGTTTCCTTTGTCCATTATTTAGTACAGAAAACAGTTTAGATGGAATATATTATCATGGGAAATATTATCCATTACAATGATTAAGATGGCTAACTTTTCTTGAAGCCAGTGCCTTTTCCCTGAATTGCTAGAGGAACTTTGCAAATACTTATGATCTAGAAAACAATGTATGTTTTGCATTTAGCTTTGCTACTACAAATAAGATTAATTTTAGGGGCACCTGGGTGGCTCAGTCAGTTGAGTGTGCGACTTCGGCTCAGGTCATGATCTCTCAGTTTGTGAGTTCAGGCCCCACGTCAGGCTCTGTGCTGACAGCTCAGAGCCTGTAGCCTGCTTCGGATTCTGTGTCTCCCTCTCACTATCCCTTCCCTGCTCATGCTCTCTCTCTCTGTCTCTCAAAGATGAATAAATGCTAAAAATAAATAGATTAATTTTAAATGTTCATAGAGTCAAAACTAGTTTTGCTTACTTTTTACCACAACAAGCTTGACATTTTCTCTTTTTAACACACAGATATTTGTTTTGGAATTAATTTGCACAGTTTAGAGAGTTTTTCTACATTAGATTAGGAGGAGAAAACAGAACCCCAAATATAACCCAAACCAATAATGCCATTAAATGTCTTCGTGGACTCACACTCAACCATTGTGTGATTATAAAACTGTTTCTAATATTATATATATATGAGTATATACTATATTATATATATGTTTCTAGTATATATATAAGTGTAGCTAAAGATATGGCCATATGCTTTCTTCATATAGCTATATAAAATTACTCTGAGAATTAAATGATATAAGATAGTAAGCATAAAAATAGCAGCAAGTATTATTTTTTCATCATTATCATATTTCTTATCCAAAGACTGATTTTCAGCAACTGCCTTTTACAGATGAGAAACGTGCAAAGTCACTTATTAGGATAATGCTTGTACTTCTTGTTTCATTACAATCATCTGTTGGTTTTAACTGAAATGTTAAATTCATTACCATCTTCAATAATGTGCTTACATTTCACAAGTATGAGTGAATTTCATTCTTTGGCAGCTCCTGGCAGAAATTTACTCAATATGTTCATACTTAATTGTTGCAATCATGGCAAAGCATCTTCTTAAAATTAAGAAGTTATCCTGTATAATGTATCTATAGCAGGATACTAATTATTAACAATTCTTTTTTTTAAAAAACAATTCTTGATCTTTTATGACCTTCATCCTCATTGGTCATTGGTCTCCAACAACAGATTCAAACATAACAATAGATTTGCTACTCATTTGTACTAGGTTTAATACAAAATCATCTATGCATTCAAGTCTTTTCACATTTTTAATTTCTGAATCTCTAAGACTGCTTTTCTATTTTAATTGATTGTGCTACATAATTTCTCAGCAAATGAGTGACAGAATATTATGAAATGAATTAACTATAGATCTTAGTGTCTTGGAAAATTTTCTTCTTGGACACATCGGCTGTGACTTTTAGTGAAAATGGTTTGAAGAGTTTCCCAAGGAGTTTAAATCTAATGAAATATGGCTGTCTAAAGGCCCTTTAGATTCCCTTTCGAGGTGGTATCTATAGCAAGATGTTCTCTCCAGAACGACATAGGTGATTGTCCAGATATTGTTTCAGACTACAGTAAAGTAGGGATAAGATCATTTCCATTCCTTCAAAATATTCAACCCCAAAGAGCTGTTCTGAAGAACTGCAATGACTGAGCTCAGTCTGCACAAAGGGCAGGGAGTGGTGCTATAGATATGTTATAAGCCAGTTCTTCCTGGGAAACTCACCTAGAGTTAAAACGAAAGGAAATAAACCATGTCACAACTTGAATGTACTGTCATAAGAGTTTCCAAGTAAGAAATACTTGGCTACCAGACAACTGAGTGAGACTGAGACTTTCAGCAGCCTACCTGAATGGCTTCTCTGAATAGCTGCACACTCACACTCTTGTCAATACTTAAAAAATATTAGTGGCAGAGTGCCTGGGTGGCTCAGCTGGTTGAAAGTCTGACTCTTACTTTCATCTCAGGTCATGATCCCAGGGTTGTGAGACCAAGCCCCATATCCAGCTCTGAGCGGAGTGTGGAGCCTGCTTAAGATTTTCTCTCCCTCTCCCTCTGCCTGTTCCCAAATCACGTGTATGTGTGTGTGTGTGTTCGCGCTCTCTCTCACTCTCTCTCTCTCATAAAATACTCTCCAATAAAAAAAATATTAGTAGCAACACACTTTGGGAAAAAAAATTCTCAACATTTGTTCCCATCAAGTTATATTTTCTCTTAAGAAACTATAAAAAGATTGAATATCTCCGCTTTTGGTAATATAAATGGTGACAGAAATAACATTACATTATTGTTCATTAATGGTTTGATGTATTCTGAACTAATTTTGGCAGACTGGGGCAGTAAAGGGGAAAGAGAAGAAGATTATACAGCTACACAAAGTTGAAGATTTTTGAATTCATATATTGTCACATTTGAACACTCTATTGCTGCAACTTCTCTATTAAAATGTCAGTGCAATGCAGAAAAACTTTTTCTTAAAAAAATAAAACATGGGATGCAAGGGCATGTTCTCAATAAAAAAAATGAGCAGGTAAATTCAATATCATGCAATTACATGAGAGAGGAGAATATTGTGGAAGTTTAAAATCTTGCAATCCAAAAAGGCTAGCAGACAGAATCCATGAATGGTGCTGCTGCTTTAATGGTCAAAGTTGTATGTGTGCTGATGTGTCAGATATGATCCACATATGATTCCAGGAAAATATCCTAATCCATCAGCTACTCAGCTATCCACGACCCACCCTGCCCTCATTAAATCTATAATTTTCTCCCTTTTTTAATCTAGAAAAGGCTTTGAAGACTGGTAGGGCTTACTGGAATATTGAAGGTTTGCCCCCAAACCTGCAACTGATAAAATTATTTACATTTGATAGAAATAGATCTCACGTAATGCAGTTTTTTCCATTCATCCCATGTGCCATACATAGATCAAATCAATGTTTGATTCATGCTAAGCCACAGGTACCCATCTTTCAAGATTCAGCTTAGATATCAGCCCCTTGGGCAACTCTTTTCTTAATAACTCCGATTTGGTTACCTGTACCTTCTATTTACCTTAACATTCTTGTTCTGTCTGTATTTTGGTTACATTTTATTTGCTTGCCTTGGTTCTAGACCGCAAGTTTACTGAAGACAGTGATTCCCACTATTAATCACTTTCTAGCACCGGAGGAAGACTGCCACGGGTAGGTCCTCAAAACATACAGATATAAGAATTCTGACAACCATAAAGTTGGGTGTTATCATTCGTATTAAGGTTATTTTTCCAGATTAATAACATTAAAAAGGACTTTGAATACTGGAAAAGTTAGAACAAAAAATTAATAACATTATCAAATAAAATTAAATTATTAAATTAATTAATTGTAATTATTAAATTAATTAATTAATTACATTGCTATTAAATAAAATTAACAACATTAAAAATGACTTTGAATACTGAAAAAGTCAGAACAAAAAAATCATTTGATCTTGTTTTTTTAAAAAAATTTTTTAATGTTTATTTATTTTTGAAGGAGAGAAAGACAGAGCCTGAGTGGGAGAGGGAGAGGGGCAGAGAGAGAGGGAGACACAAAATACAAACCCAAAGCAGGCTCCAGGCTCTGAGCTGTCAGCACAGAGCCCAAAGCAGGGCTTGAACTCATGAGCTGTGAGATCATGACCTGAGCTGAAGTCAGATGCTTAACCGACTGAGCTACCCAGGTGCCCCTGATCTTGTTTGTTAAAAGCTTGGAAAATCAGCAAGGAAAACAAGGGCTTATCCACAAACTTTCTAAGGTACTTTTGATACCAAAGTATATGTCATCGTGTGAGAGCTCATGTCCTTAAAAAAGAATAGATTTGCCATGGGTGCCTAATAGGAAGGTGTGCTTTGAATAGCTGTTTTAAATCCATGAAGTGAGAAGAATTTTGTTACAAAAAGTAAGTGCCCAATTAGATGACACTAATCTGGGCAAAATATTTCCTGGGGGATAGGTTCAAATCTGAATACTGAAAACTCTGCTATTTTACTTTCTGATAACCAAAGCTGTGAACATAACTGTAAAAGGCAAATATGCTATGTCATGAGGTAGAATTACACCTGATGTGATGTGGAGAGGCAGTATTACTCACTGAAAAATGGTCAGTCTTAGAGGCAAACCATTCTGGGTTCAAAATCCCAGCTCCAAACTTTAACTGCTTGAACTTTTTTTTTTAATGTTTATTTTTCAGAGAGAGAGACAGAGTATGATCGAGGGAGGGGCAGAGAGAGAGAGAGAGAGAGAGAGAATCTGAAGCAGGCTCCAGGCTGTCAGCACAGAGCCTGATGGGGGCTGGAACTCTGAAACTGTGAGATCATGACCTGACACAAAGTTGGATGCCTAACCAACTGAGCCACTCAGGTGCCCTTAACTGCTTGAACTTTTTAAAAAGGCGTTCAAGTTTTTCTTAATTCCCAAGTTTCTTCATCTGTAGAGTAGGAAAAATAGTACCAATTTTGCAGGGCAAAACAAACAAAACAAAAATATAAACAGGCCTTTGCACATAGTATATCTTCAAAACGTATTACTTATTATCATTTTCCTTTAGCCCATTTGTCCTGTTAATTACCAAGGATTCAGGCACATATCTTAAACACTCTTTTTTGGATCTCAGTGTGAGAAGCATAGTTAAAATGATAACATCTGATTAGAAGGATGATTATAAGACTTTTTAGGGTACCATATCCGTATGAAGCCTTAAGTATAAAGGATTATTAAATATTAACCTGGAAAATATTTTTAAACTCAAAGAATAGAGAATGAAAATTGGCAATGACAGAGGTCCAGGGAAGGGACCAAGTTGTTATGAGTTTATTTACTATACATTCCTTTTTTGGGAACATGGATAACTTATTATTACAAATTAAAGGAAAGCCACATTTAACAGTGCATTTCAAAGTAAGTTAAAATACAGACTTCAGTCTGCATGCCACATAACCAAAATAATATATATCAGAAACCCCCTAGACATCAAAGTTTCTTTTCAGTAACTAGTTATCTTATCTGTCTTGTTGGGAATCCAGCCTGTTTGCTTTAACCAGTGATCCCCAAATTTGTTTTCTTCTTCTTATTTCAGCCAATGGACAGGGGTATTTTATCTCCTGTGTTTCTGGTGGTTCTGAACCTTGGCTCAAAAATGTACTAAGGTATAAAACAAAAACTTTAGGTTCTATCTCAGACACATTATGAGAAACAGAGAGAGCATGTCCAAATGTCACATTGAGATCTTTAGAGAGATTGTAAAATGTGATGTCAGAGAAGCCCATCTCCTGACTTGTGAACCCACTGTGCCACAACAAAAAAGTCACCCAATTTTTCTCTTATAATTTCTTTTTTTTAATAATGAAAATAATAACTAACTTACATGCAAGTTTTCTGTTGAAGAGATGCTTTCGCACTCATGATTTCATTTCTTTCTCCCCATTTCCCTGAGACAGAGCAAGGATTATTCCCACCCCATATTTTCTAGGTGAGGTCTTACGATTTGTCCAAGTGACACCTATAAAACTGAAGGACAAAAATTTAGCCTGAAGCCCTTCTGAGTTAGATGTTGAGCCCTTCCCTCTGGTGACTGATAGTTTCCAAAGCGTATTCCACTGAATACTAGCTTTATGTGATGTTATAGGGTAAGCAGTTCCATTGTCAAAGATAGAGACCATTACATTAAAGAAAATTCAATAGTTTATTGCATTGCATTCCCCTGTGTGTGTTGTCAAGAGGAAAGAAGGAAAAATGTACCTTATTTCCTAAACTTATTTGACCAGGATTAATTGCAATTAGTCAGATAAGATGAATACATATAAGTGAAACTGCCTTACACCGTGCCTAGTGAAGAGCATAGATGTTTCAGCAATGTTTAATAATTCCAAATTCTGATTTAGCCCCTGGCTCTGCTCAGCAGCTAGCTGCCATATTGCACCCCAAATCCCCCTGACAATGAAGAGCCCTAATGAGTTCACACTTGCACAAAGACCCGAGAAAGTGGTGAAATTTATTTTAATTTTAAAATATTATAATTTGGAGAAAATAATCTACAGTTTTGGCCATGTGCATCATTTAAAAAGTTGTCTTGCTTTAGCCTTTAGTACAGAAGTCGAAATAAGCCATCCCTTATGTTTTTGAGTTGTATTGAATCTGTTTGGGGAGCTTTTTGGGGCATTTTGGAAAAGGGAGATGGATGTCACCATGTGGAAATAATAGTGTTTTTGGAAAATTAATTAAAGGAATATTATTTTGTGTTATGTGCACTCATTCCCAGGGGACCTATTCAGGAAAATAAAAAAGAAAAGCTTCCCACCATTGGTGAAGCAAATGAAAGATGCTGTTTTCACTGGCTTACAAAATAATCCCCCAAATATTTAGCAACAGTATTTTTATTTCTCTCATTTCAAATGCTTCGTAGGGATAAAAGACTGAATTTACAAGTGGAAAATAGCCATATATACAGTTTCAAGCATTCAAATTGAAAACTGGTAGCATCCCACGTTTTTAATGAATAACATTGGTGCCGCATTCACATTTACTCATATGGGATCAATGCTGGTGAATGTGCTATAATCCCATTCCAAACAGGACTGCCAGACAAAGAAAAGGCTACAGAGACAGATGCAATAGATATGTTTCTGTGATTATAGTTTCAGCCTAAGACAATTAAAATGCAAAGCTGGTGTAAAGGAACCGTGAATATAAAGCTGCACCCATATCCTAAAAGACGACAGCCAACTTGAAGCCCTCTCCCCTCCCCCAATGACAGGGCTGAAAATGATTCAGCTACTTAACTGGATACCCAGATGGTCCTGGGTCTGAATCCTGGTCCTGCCACTTACTAGTTTTGTGACCTTTGGCACCATTCTTAAGGTTTTTCTCAGCCTCTATTGCTTGTTTGTAGGATGTAGACAATCATGGCCATTTCCCAGAGGTGAAGTTAGGATGAAAGGTCATTGTATGTAAAGAGTAAATGTTCTGACATGGTCTAATAACCCAATAACGATTCTCTTTACCTGCATCAAAAACGGGGAGGGGAGAGGGAGGCTGGTAACCTGAGAAACTTTTGTAAAATGGAGGAATCTGCCCTGTATGGTCGAGTCAAATAAGCCATGATCCCTGGAAATGCTCTGAGAAACAGTGCAGTCTATTTTCATCTCTTTCTAGAATATTATCCCCATGTTCACCATAAGGATTATCTAACAAGACACGAGGAGAAAAGATCTGTGGCCTACTTCTAAGTTGGACATTTATAGTTTACTTGATATTCCTGGTGAAATGGCTGAAAAACAAAACAAAATGAGAAAGTACTCTCAGTCTGAAAAAGCAGAGGTTGAGGAGGGATTTGTGAAATCATCCAAACTGTAGGGGCAGGGGGGGAAGGACATAGATTTGTTTTCAAAATCTGATTTAATAGGAGGGGGAAATAACCCGTAAAACTCCAGAGACAGAAACTGAGCTCCAACAAGAACAGACTCCCTGTGAATAGTCTACAGATACTTGTTATCCTCAAAAGATAGTTTAGACTGAAATATAAATCACTTCATAAAGAATTAGCTAAATTCATGGAGGATGGATCCATAATGTTCTCCTGAGAGAAATTGGAATGCTTGTGGTTTATATGGAGTCTTTTGAGGTCAGGATGATAGTGGGAAGGCACCACCCACAGAACATCTCTGGCCTACCATGGTATTAACGTTGTTATTTTTAAATTTTAATGCTTTTACTTGAAGGAGAGTTTTGGCCCATTTTCAAGTAAAGTTTTGCTGTTGTCTTAAGATGAGCAGGTTATCAGGAAGACCATGTGTTTGACTATGTTCTGGCCCTTCTATTCTCCATACACATGCTGGGTTAGAGATAAGTTACTCAAGTTACTGGAGACAGCTGATCTCAGCCAAGAAACCATAACTCAGTTTCTACTTAGCAAGCTTGGAGTAGAGTGAACAGTGCATGACAGAGAACATTCGCCACCCATGCTCATTTCATGGCCAGAGCATGGGGTAGCAATTCGTTTGACATTAGCCTGCTTATTTTTTAAAAAAAAAAATAACATTTTTTTATTTTGAGAGACAGAGAGAGACAGAGCATGAACAGGTGAGAGAGAGAGAGGAGAGAGAGAGAGACAGAGAATCTGAAGCAGCCTCCAGGCTCTGAGCTGTTTGTTAGCACAGAGCCCGACACAGGGCTCAAAGTCACGAATTGTAAGACCATGACCTGAGCTGAAGTTAGATGCTCAACCAACTGAGCTAGATACCCCTACATTAGCCTGCTTATTAACTGATGTTAGCCTAACTTGGACCTGAAGCTTGGAAGTGAGACAACGAACTCCTCTAAGAACAAAGAGGTAAGATAAACATCTTTTCTCCTGAAGACACCTGAATTGCTCTAGAGTGTATTTTCCCAAAAAACTTGGGATTTGCCTTGGACTAACTTTATCACCACGAATAATCTTTTTTTTTTTTTTTTTTTTTGGTTACATTACTCTTGACTGAATGGTAAATACCAGCCTTTAAGATGGAAACCACCATGGTAATGCACGAGTGACATTTCTCATGTGATTGGTTCTGTGGTCTGATGGCCCTGAGGGCTGGCCTGGGAAAGCGGGAAGGCGATTGTTCACTCCCCCACTCTATTTTATACAGCTATTGAAAGTTAAAGCCTTTCTCCAGGGCTTGGCCTCTTTAATTGGAGTGCAAAACACAATTCCCATTAAGATACCACTTGAAGCAAGGAAACCGTATTCATATCCTGTGAGCCGATGTGGATTTTTCCACTGATGCCCATTTAAATGTCTCAGTTCCTGAACGCAAGAATGGGGGTGTCAGAAGCTTAGCGTTTCCAGGATTTGGGATAGGGGAATCCTGTGAGCACTGTCTCACAACTTGAGAAAATTTATCTATTCTGAGAAACTCATAGTTATTTATCCTTATAATAATTACTCATTTCTAATTTGAGAAAGAGTCATTTGGGAGGCAAGAGTCTTGCTGCAGTGATTCATATTCTTTCTTTCATGGGGATTAATTACACTATTGGACAAAGCACAATGTGAGTTGCATCATTTCACACTACAAATGAGAGCAATATGAGATATTAAGGAATGGACATTTTCCAAAGTCGAATTCTGCTTTCTGTCAACAGCAGGACTAACTAACTTTAAGGGTGTTCTTTTTTTTTTTTTTTTTTTTTTTGCTCTCCTTTTTTCCCCCTTAAGTATCTTCAATTCTAATGTCATGTGCAAGGAGCTCTCAGAACCAGTAGAAAACATGTGGTACAACCTCCTGTTTCTAATCCACAGAGGACCCTTAAGTGGTGGTCCTTTGAGGTTGGCCTTGGTACGAATTGTGGGAACAAGGCTTAGGGACAGGGACTATCCTTAAGTAAAGAAGCTCAGACCATCTGTGTGCATGGACACACATGACACATGGTGACCAGGTAGAACCCAAACACAGAACCGGCAGAAATGAAGACAGCTTTATGAAAAGGAGACAAGGCTTATGAGACAAAGGTGTGCGTGTGTGTGTATAAAAGTAGGGACCAGAAGCATTGGAATCTAGATGGTAGATGTAGAATAACAATACAGAGAGGAACCAAGAAAATATGAAGACGTAAATGGAAACACAAAGTTGCAGAATTAGAAGACAAATGCCTTCAATGAGTACAGTTTATTTTTCTAGAGCTCAAAGCACTTTGTATGCCCTTTGCATTATTGCAAGAAGCCCTGGGAGTTAAGTGGACAGAATTATTATATTCCTTTTTATCACCAGTAGCAACTTGTATTGGTTTAGGAAGAGGAAATCTCTCAGGGGTGCTGGTGGTTGAATGGATATTAAGATATAAAGTTTTTATCCTGGTCGTATCATTTGATAAGTCATTTGATTTGCTGGGCCTCATTTTTCTCATCTGTAAAATGGGTTAATGAATTCTAAAGTTCCTTCTATTACTGAGGTAATCAACATACAATTACTGTTTTAAATTTTTTAAATGTTTGTTTTTTGAGAGAGAGAGAGCACAAGGAGGGTGGAGCAGAGAGAGAAGACACAGAATCCAAAGCAGGCTTCAGGCTCTGAGCTGTCAGCACAGAGCCTGACACGGAGCTTGAACTCACAGACCTTGAGATCATGACCTGAGCCAGAGTCAGAAGCTCAACCAACTGAGCTTTAAAATTACTGCTTTAAAAGAGCAATTTTGACCTTTGTTCACATAAGAATGAATGTCTACTCATTCTTCTGATTCACTTTAACTTCTATACATTTCCTTCAGAACATAACTGTAAAAGGTTTCTATTTGTTTTTCAAAAAAGCAGGCCTCCATTTTAAAGATAAGATCTTCTGAAAATGAAGCAAATAGAAGTATGTGGATTTGGGATTACAAATTGGCATTATTTCTGTTATCTGATGCTTTGTTATTTGTTTCCAAAATTTTGCATTTATATCTAATTCCTTTGCATTACTAGATTTCTTCCTGCTCACGAAAGATAATTTTTCTCTTTCTTGAGTTACAGAAGGAAGAAAGGAAGGAAGGAAAGAACTATGGAAAAGTTTAGGATGTCTATTGTTAGAATTTTACATGTCTCTATCATTCTGTCACAATCATGCTACAGCAATAAAACAAATGACAGTGTTTCTTTTGGGTGTGTGTGTGGGAGGGTGTTACTTTACCCCCAAACAGAAACACACAGGTGTGTAGATTTCCTAACCACTCTCTCCTTTTCTAAAGGCAGAGCCTCATGCAAGGCTACACTTCTTGTTTCCATTTCCTCACCTCCAATGAACTCCTCACCCTACCTGCAAGCTGACTTCTGCCCCCACCCAATTCCTGAAACTGTCCATACCAAAGGACCCAATGACCCACCTCACTCACTCTCTACAGCAACTGACACTATCAACCATGTTTTCCTTTCTGAAATTCACTCCATCCTAAGATCCCATGACCCCAATCCTGCCTGTTTTTTGTTTTCTCTACTTGTCATCTATTAGAATTCCTCTTTGTCTGCCCAGCCCTTAAATGTCTGTGTTTACCAAGGCTGTTTCCCTGACTCTCTTTTTCCTCACTTGCTCTTGCTGGGGGGATTTCCCTCACACAATGTTTTTTAATCTCAAGTCTAGATCTTTTCTCTGAAGCTCCAGGCCAATGTGTCCAGCTTCCAGAATTCTCTACCCACAGGCATCTTACATGCAAATGTTCAAATTCCAGCTCTCTATCTTTTACCAAAACTTACTTCCCTTCCTGCAATTTCTGTCTAGTTCCATGCCCCCATCATCCAACTTAATCTGGAAGCATCTTCTCAACCCTCACTGCTGTTCAATTACCCAGTCCATCCCTTCCTCTCTGCATCGTCAAGGTTCAGGACTTGGCCATTTCTCACTTACTGAGAAGGTCTCCTATTTGTAACTCTGATTCCAGTCTTTTCTGTGACCAATTCTCTACCATGCAACCAGAAAGATTCTTCTAAAACCAATCGTCTAACAATGTTATTCCACTGCTTCCTTCCCATGGCTTGAAAGGTTTATTTCACTCACATTAAAATCTAACCTTTTTGTCCTGACTTTCTAGTACTTTGTTACCTCCCTCTTGTCTATCTCTTCAGTTTGTCTTCTGCATAAACTCTGCTTAGCCAACTTGTATTAATCACGAAGCAGCTATGCTCTTTCAAGGGCTGTGTTTTACAAATATTCTTTACTGACTATAGAGTGACTTTTCTTCTCAGAGTGGTGGGTGGATTATCTGATAACTTTTACCTGCCTGACAAGGAACTGTTCACTGCTCAGGAGGAGGCCTTGGTCTTACCTCTCCCACCCAGTGCTCCAAGCAGTTCTGAACAAAACAAAACTAGATACAGGAGCTGAAATCTAGCTTTTAAATTTCAACTGGCTTGTAGAAGTTATTTCAAAATTTATTAAAACATGCTCTGTTTCCTCTTCTGCTCTTAGTTTTATTAAATTACATAGTTACAGCTTTGCTTTCTGATAAAAACTAAATTTCATTTATTCCCATGTCAAGTTCCTAACAGACGTACTCAAACCATCTCCTCCGAGGACCATCTATAAATTCTTTTACAAGATCCTAACCAGTAATCATGAGTTGTTCAGTACATTTTTCTTTTCTATTCTTATCATAGTATAAAAACTTAGCCACTTGCTATTAAACTAAGGAATAGGCAAATTATAAATTGTCACATAAAAAGTCTATGGGTAGATTTTCTTCCAGGAGAATTAGATACTTAAAATTCCTCTGCCTTGTTTGGTAACTAACACCGCTTCTCAATTTATTTTATGGATAATGAACAAAACTCATCACCCTTGATTGCTTCTGCTCAGTTGCTAGCCTATCTTCTCCTTTCTCTGCAAGTTCTGTGAGGGAGGGACCATGCCTATCTTTTAGATGCTGTATCTCCAGCACCAAGACTTATCCACAGTTGGCTCTTAATAAACATTTTTAAATGAATGTTGAAATATTTAGTTTTTGTTTTATGTGCTGTCTTACAAAAGTCAACGTTAAGCTGCCAAAGATGACAGAAAAGTTACACAAGGTCACAAAAATTGCACTAGGCCAACTTTTCATCATGAAATGGCAAAAGAGTTTTGTTTCTTACCCTTGCCCCATTTCTTGTCATTCTAAACTTAATTCTTACACACAACTAGTTGAAAGTTTAATAATTCAAAGTAAACTTTTGGTCATAGGCAGTCCACTAAACGAATCTGGGATGAGTTTAATAATGACTAAACTTGGCAAATATCTCTGTGGGAAACAAAGAACAACCAAGTAGATCTCTGTCTGAGAGGCAAAGACATACTTTTCAAGAATTACTCTACCTACAACAACACAGACATTGTGTTTAGAAGTATCCATTAATTCAAATAGATTTTCAACAATAAACTCTCCCAGTATCATGAAATAAGTTTTCCTTCTGCAGTTTCTTAGTGACCATTCATCAGGAAGTTGTACCACATCAAGGGATGCCCATAATAGACTCAATATTCTCCATATAATATCATTTAAGTGAGCCTTTGTTTTCACATTTATGGTTGATAAAAAAGAAGGGAATCTTTTCAAAGTATGTGCATCTGGTTAGGAGAGAATAGGATAAACCCAGAGTTACAAAAAGTGACATTTTTGTTTCCTGATTCAGCACAAAGAAAGCCAGAATCTGCAAGTTCTGAGTTTTCCTTGGTGTGGGACCCTAGACTCCAAGCCCTGATCCAGACATGGGTATTGCAAAAACGCAGTGAGATATCCTGTTAAGGTGGCAATGCTCGGAATGGTCAAAATAGATTCCATCTTTCTGGGAAATGTCACTACGTTTTGTAATAAATCTGGAATGACTTCCCACCCAGGATGCTGTCAATGAGGAAAAGCATGGACTTCTAGTTCTCCAAATGCAAGGAGAAGAAAACAAGCTAGATAACTGTTTATAAAAATGAATCCACTGAAAATGGGGTGCTGTTGACAACAAACATCTATTTTATTCTGTCTGTTATTTTATTTAGTGTGGGAAAAGAGCACATTTAAAGTTGGCCAAACATGGTAAGTATTAGTCTGCAGAGTTCTTGAATCTTGTGTTGAGAGGGCTCTAACTAAACTTTTTCTCTTCTGTTCCCAAATGGATTAACAGCAGGCTGACAGAGAAAAAAGCGAGGGCAAACTAAAATAGCATAAATACTAGCACACTGGCTGTGCATCTTACATGACGCCATCTCCCTTTTCTGATTCTGTTGTCTAAATTCTATCTAATCTCAAAAGCCAATTCCTCTCCAACTCAATTAGATGTCACCTCCAGCACCTTGGACTCTCAGACACACACCCCTATTCTGCCTATATGACTATCACGTGTGCATTTACCTTTTGAGCTCTGGGCAGACATCCTTGCTTATCTCTGCAATACTCAGTGTAATTCCTTGCCGGTGGAATCGTATATAACCTTGAGCAATTGTCCCTTTAATTTTTTAAATCTGTAAGCATTTGATACTATCATTGCTATAAATCATATTAAACTATTATAATGAAACATATGTAATATAGAAACATTTCATGATATCCTTAAAGTGATTTACATAAATGAGGATAATTAACATGAAAATGGCATCATTATCCTTTTTTCTCCTTTTGCTTTTTTGGTTCCTAGGCTCCACAATAAGCATTTCTGCGAATGATGTTTCCTGCTACTGTGCACTGTTGACATGTAATGGTCACTAAGTGATTCTCATGTAAGTCTAGTATCCTCCTCACACATCCGGGGTTCTCTTTGTTTCAAATTCCTCTGCTGTTGCTCCCCTAGGCATTCCATTCACATGTTTCATTCACAGCCACATTTTTCACTTGGTTTGTTCTCTGGTTCCAAGTACTCAAGGACTCCTGTATCTTAATTCAGAGGTAAATATTTGGATAATGAGTGTTCGCTACTCTGAAACAGGAGACCCAGGTTAGTGGTGACACTGCACTGCAAGGAAAGAGAAATAGACAGGATTCAAGGGAATGAACTCTGGAACCCCAGGATCTGATGTAAGAAGAGCTAAAATTACGAGAGGCTTGTTGGAAGAAGTGTCATAATCCATATGCCTTCAGCTATGAAACTTGCTGCAGTTCTTGCTGGAGAAGGGCTTAAACGCAGCGACGGCAGCGGGTCCTGGGAGAAAGTGCTGCCAGCAGTGGGGCCAGCCTCTAAGAAGGGTAGCCGGTAGAACCCTACTTCAGCAGCTACGGGTTAAACTCAGACAGGAGGCAGGCTAGAACCCATGAGTAAAGTCAAGGTTAGTAATTAGGAAGGGCAAGGCTGCAGGTATCTCTAGGTGGGGTTTGTGCTTCTTTCCCATTAGGGACAGATCTTTCTGTGCTAAGATGGAGCCCCTGAACAGCAACTGCCTGAAGGTTTGGAGATCTTTTAATGTTTATTTATTTTTTGAAGGAGAGAGAGACAGAGTGTGAGTGGGGGGAGGAGCAGAGAGAGAGAGAGAGAGAGAGAGACAGAATCGGAAGCAGGCTCCAGGCTCTGAGCTGTCAGCACAGAGCCCGACGTGGGGCTCAAACTCACAGACCGCGAGATTACGACCTGAGCCAAAGTCGGACGCTCAACCGACTGAGCCACCCAGGCACCCCTCGGAGATCTTTTAATACAATAGAGGACTAGAGTGTAAATTAGGACCCAGAATATGAATCCACCCACACAAACCAAGGGACCGGGCTGGAAGATGGAGGGAAGCTTGGCTCCGTGCACACACGAGTAGCCAGGGTACGCCATAAACCATACTGGGAAGAGGGAACGGCTGTCAGCCCCACCCCCCTCAGGGCAGACAGAGTTGGAGTTCCCAATTTGTTTCTTTCCTTCCTGTTCATGGGCAAGGCTATGATCACGGGACCTTTGGCATCTGTGTTGCATGACTCAGAGAACAGGCAGGTATGGACACAAGTTAGGATGATGGGAGTTTGGTCCAGGTTTTGGACACTCCTACTGTCCCAAAGAGCCAAAGGGCCTGGAGAACTCCAGTGTACTGCTCAAGTCCCAGATGTGATGTTTCTGTCTCACAGAAGCTTTCCTCAAATTGCCTCCACGAAGTGGCCACTTGAGAAGTGAGAGCTGCCACCACCTTCACCCCTACTATTATTTCCCTCTGGGTCAATGCCAGCATGTCAGGAATTAAATGAGAACCCCTGTGCTCACTTAAAACATCATGTTCATGACTGACTGACAGTGTTTTTAAAGTGTTTTCATTACAAAATTAGACACACCATATTTTAAATAGTATATAACTTAGAGGCACATGAAAATTCTGTGAATGGTATGTAAACTATAAATGGGGTGTATCAGCACAGATGCTTTCGGATGGAGATACCAGAAAATTGGTCTCAAACTGGCTTAAATAATCAAGGGAACTAATTGGCTTTCCCCAGGGAGAACTCACTTCAGGTGGCCTGGTCTGGTGACTCAAGGATACCACCAGAGAATGGGGTTTCTTCTCTTTCCTTCTTTCTTGCCTCCCATAGTTGGCTTTTCTCTGAGGTAACCTTGCCAGAATTGCTAGGCTACGGACATATTTATTTATGCACAGCAGGAAACAGAGTATCTTTGCCTCAGCATTCCTAGAAAATGTCTGGCACTCCACCATGATTAGATCATTCTCTGGGCCGTGCCCACTCAGAAACCAGTCACTTTGTTGATTGGCTAAGCAGAGGTCACATGTTCCACCCTGGCTACTGGGGTGATGCATGTTTCCCCAGAACCTCATGAATCCTCAGGTGGAAACTGGAGCAGCTGGAAAAGCAAAAAGGAAGAATGGATACTGAAAGAATTACCAGTTAGGGTCTGAAAGTACAAATAAGAAACGAACTCTAGTTCAAAAAAAGGAATTGGTTAGGAGAACCTCAAATACAATGAACCAACAGAAAGGCTGGAAAACCAAGTTGGGTAAAAGTGGATACATCATCTCCCTAGGGCTGCTGCAATGAAGTACCACAGACTGGGGGATTTACAGAAAGAAAATTCTCTCAAAGTTCATGAGCCTAGAAGTCTGAGGTCAAGCTGTTAGAAAGGCAAGAGGGAGAATCTGTTCCATGCTTCTCTTTCCTAGCTTCTGGTGGTTTGCTGGCATTGCTTCGTTTATAGATGCATCACCCCTGATTTCTGCTTTCAACTTCATGTGGTGTTCTTCCTGTATGTGTGTCTGTGTCCAAATGTCCTCTTTTTAAAAGGACACGGTCATATTAAATTAGGGTCTTCCCTAGTGATCTTAACTTGATCATCTGTGAAGATCCTGTTTGTATATAAGGACCCATTCACAGGTACTGTGGGTTAGGAGTTCTGCATTTTAGGGGGGGGTGCACAAAATCCAACCCATAATGATGCAAGAATCACCTCAGACCATGACAACCACATGGGTAGGCATGGCGTTGGCACCTTAGCCACTGGATGTGTGATATTGCTTCTGCTGGCCCTAGAGACCCATGAAGCCATCTAGGCTTCACAGCATTACTGCCTGTGCTAGCTCCTTGGCTTCCCCCGGAGGGGGAACTTCCAGCTCCTTCTCCTTCCCCTCTCCTCCCCTAAGATTCACGAAACTGGTATTCTCCCAGCACGGGACAGTGTTTTGTTGCTAGGCAACCAAAAATGAAAACTACCCACTACAGGTGGCAACCTACAAACTACCATGTAGCAAAGGCGGATTCTTTCCTCTTTTGGTATAAGGAGAGGGTTGGGGAAAAGGTATGCGCTGAGTCCGAAAGGGGCCAGGGGATCTGATGCTGATAAAAAGTAGAAAGGAACAGAAATGGCAGGATGGAAAAGCCAAAGACAAACAACTTCTGTTCTGCATTTTGTCCTTGCATGACTCTGTTTATCTTCCTGTACCTGTGGATGTAAAGAAGCTATGTTCTGTGGCTGTGCTCTCCTGAACAGGGCACATGAGCAGAGCTCAGCTAAGCCACACTCAGGAATGAGGGTCTCCGTTCATGGGGCTGCAGAAGAGCAGCAGAGCCTGCAGTCAGTTGTCCTGCTATCTGCACACTGACAAACTCATGGGACATCTTGATTAGCCCCAGTCCAATGCTGACCCATTTGCTTTTGAAATAACACTAAGATGCCTATGTATCCAAGATAAGCCTACCCAATGATAGGCTAAGTTTTGTGTTCTAATAAAGCTATGATTTACTCCCTTGTGGTAACACATATGATGTTGTAGCCTTCTGGAGATTAGAGGGGATCTCATTTACTGTAGTATTCTCAGGGCCCAGGATGGCATGAGGCAGGCACACTTTCGTTTGTTTGTTTGTTTTTGTTGTTTATTTTATTTGAGAGAGAGAGCGTGCAAGTGGGGAGAGGGGCAGAAGGAGAGAGAGAGAGAATCTCAAGCAGGCTCCATGCCCAGCATGGAGTCCAACATGGGGCTTAATCCTATGACCCTGGGATCATGACCTGAGCTGAAACCAAGAGTCAGATGCTCAACCGAGTCACCTAGGCACCTGTGGCAGGCACACTTTTGATGTCCAGCAAATGTCAGATGAGATAGTGAACGGATGGATAAAAATTGTGTGTGTGCAGTGATTTTGAGGGCGAGGCAGGGACAGGAGAAGATATTAAACAACTTTAAAAGGCTCAAATTTTGAGAAGGAAGCTTCCTCAGAGTAGTTCTATGATCTATGACCTTGCCTGATTTGTATCACAGCCATCATATATAGTTAAACAACAGGAGATACACAGAGGTAATAGGATGTATACTCAATCTCTTAGAAATGTAGGGCTTGCTTGGTCTTGTGTTTTTACCTTAGCAGAGGTTTGTAACATAGGAGCATTAGACTAATTCTGCTCCTTCCACAATGAGAAACCCCGGAAACTAGCAGAGATTTTTGCCAACTTACACTTTCATAAAGTCACCCTGAACTAGGTTTTCATTACATCTGTTCCAGATTGATACTTATTGGTAATTTTTTTTTACTCATTTCCTGGAAATTAAATACAGAAGGTCCCTGACTCATGATAATTCAACCTGGGATTTTTCAACTTTACAGTGGTGCAAAAGCGATACACATTCAGTAGAAACTATACTTTGAGTGTTGAATTTGATCTTTTCCTTGGCTAGTGATATGCAACATGATCCTCTCTCATGATATTGGGCAGAGGCAGCTGCAGCCTACAGTCAGCCATCCTGTCCCGAGGGTAAACAATTGATACACTTCAAACCATTTGTACCCATACAGCCATTGTGTTTCTCACTTTCTGTCCAGTAGTCAATAAATTACATGAGATAGTCAACATTTATTACAAAATAGGCTTTGTGTTAGATGACTTTATCGGATTGTAGGCTAATGTAAGTGTTCTGAGTATGTTTAAGGTAGGCCAGGCTAAGCCTGGTAGGCTAGGTGTATTCAATGCATTTTTGACTTACAATATTTCAACTCCCATTGGGTTTATTGAGCTATAACCCTATTGTAGGTCAAGGAAGATCTGTGTACATTTGTAAAAAATAAATAAAATGCTTTAACATCTGGAGTGAGAACAGAATTTGAAATGTTTTAGCCTATGTTATAGTCACCTCTGAAAACGCATTAGCTTCGCCTTTTGAATTTGAGTTCCTTCATAGTTACAGAAGCAAACAAGAATTAATTTCAAGCAAAAATCTGTCTTTATTTGAATTATACAAGTTTAAACTTAGTTAGAAAAAAAAAACCCATGTTTTTTAAATTAAATTTCCTTTGAAAAACAAAGGCTTAAGTTAAGGGGAAAATGTTTTGGAAACTTGAAGTTTCAAAAACAAAACTTGAAGGAAAATAAAAATGGTTTTAGGGCTTTCTGAAAAATCCCTAATACTGCTGAATCTCCTTCCTTCGTTAAAATAGGAACTGGTCTAAACACTATTGCCTCCCCAACATGAAAATGTAACCCCTTTAGAGATACCAGTACAGTGTTAATTGTTCTTTTTCATTATTATATTGATAGCTCTCTTCTACCCTTGTTTATAATTTTCAATGAAAATGAAAATAATTTGGCATAGCATATTTAAAAATTTCAGACATTACTTCTCAGTGTGGAACAAGTGCGTTTGAATGTCTTCAAACTAAACACATCCAACACCACTTATCCTAAATTATTCATCTGAAATTTTTTCAAGTTAGAAACACACAATAGCTAACTGATCTACAATTTCTTTAAAAATTTTTTTTTAACATTTATTCATTTTTGAGAGAGAGAGACAGAGTGTGAGTGGGGGAGGGGCAGAGAGAGAGGGAGACACAGAATCCAAAGCAGGCTCTAGGCTCCCGGCTGTCAGCACAGAGCCCCACATGGGTCTCAAACTCACAAACCGTGAGATCATGACCTGAGCCGAAGCCGGACGCTTAACCGACTGAGCCACCCAGGTACCCCAATCTACAATTTCTTAAAGAATCATATTTTAGGGGTACCACTTGCACTCTGTCTCTATCTCGCTCAAAAATAAACATTAAAAAAAGAACCATATTTTACATGTTTACTTAAAAAAAGAAAATGCTTATTTAACAAGCACGTTATTGAGTGCTCACCAGGTATACACCATCTTGCCAGGTGCATGCCTGATAAGAAAGGTTTTAAAAAAAATTTTTTTTAAATGTTTATTCATTTTTGAGAGACAGAGAGGGACAGAGCATGAGTGGGAAAGGAGCAGAGAGAGGGAGACACAGAATCTGAAGCGGGCTCCAGGCTCCTAGCTGTCAGCACAAGAGCCGGACGCAGGGCTCGAACTCATGAACTGCGAGATCATGACCTGAGCCGAAGTTGGACACTCAACCGACTGAGCCACCCAGGTGCCCCCTGGTAAGAAAGGTTTTTAAAATATTCCTATTCATCTCTGGTGTGTAACTTTTATTCATATCTTACTTCAGACCCAGCTCCTAGACATCTAGAATAATTTTCTGCTTCATTTTTATGCAGGTGTTCGTTTCTCCTGTGTAGCATCTATGATTTTTCCCTATTCTAAAATCTCCCATCCATCAGTCTCAGTACAGTACTATGCAGCCTGTACTCAGTGAATCACCAGCATGCTCACTAGTTTATAGGAATGATACAGATTCTGTATTTACTATGAAGTCTCAGGATGGTCTGGGGAGAGGTAAACCCAGATGCATTTATTGGCTAGAAGGGTAAGAGAAAATATGAAATAAAAAAAAAAATAGTAAGGATTGGTGGGCTTTTGGCAAACAGGGGTGATACGTGGTCTGCCTAAAAGTATTCAAATTCATTTAAGAACGTGATGCTAGCCCAACAGAACATTGCTGTTGAGTATTTTTTTGTTTATTGATTTTTTATTTTCTTAACATTTGAACAACGGTGAGACAATACAGACCTCCCCTCCTTTAAAACACAAACACAGGGGCGCCTGGGTGGCGCAGTCGGTTAAGCCTCCGACTTCAGCCAGGTCACGATCTCGCGGTCCGCGAGTTCGAGCCCCGCGTCAGGCTCTGGGCTGATGGCTCGGAGCCTGGAGCCTGTTTCCAATTCTGTGTCTGCCTCTCTCTCTGCCCCTCCCCCGTTCATGCTCTGTCTCCCTCTGTCCCAAAAATAAATAAACGTTGAAAAAAAAATTAAAAAAAAAAAAAAAAACACAAACACAAGGGTGTCTGGGCTCTGACGGTTAAACATCCGACTTTGGCTCAGGTCATGATCTCGTGGTCCATGAGTTCGAGCCCTGCACTAGGCTCTGTGCTGACAGCTCGGAGCCTGGAGACTGCTTTGGATTCTGTGTCTTCCTCCCTGTCTGCCCCTCTCCTGCTCATACTCTGTCTCTGTCTCTGTCTCTGTCTCTCTCTCCCCTCCCTCTCTCCCAAAATAAATAACATAAAAAGGTTTTTTAAAAACATAAGCACAAAGATCTGTGGTCTGTTGCTTACTCCTGAAGATGATAAACAGAAGCACCTTAAAATGTTTTCTGATGAGCGTGCTGCTAACTAAAACAATAAAAAATACTAATAACTGAAAACAAATTTTTCATCTCTAGATTGATCTATCAGAACCACATGGCACATTGAATTCCCAGTAGGAATTGTATTGGGTATTGCTCTTTTAAAATTATTATTATGAATTAATTGAGAGCTCTTGGCCAATTTTTGCTCTGTGTATTTACTAGGAATCATTAGGCATGGTGTTTGTTTTCTATAGTGTTGACTCTCAATTCAACCGGCACTATTCAAATCATTATCCCCGGATTCAGCCCCAACTCAGCAGGAATGCTCAATTTACCACCACAGAGAGGTTGCCGATCTCAGAAGAATGATGGGAAAGCACAACAGCTGCTTTAAACAAATCTTACAAACACAATTTAGCACAGATACAGAACAGGAAGAGAAAATAAAGACTGACTAATTGCCAGTGGACCAGGGTGTGCCCTGAAGCCCTGAATCTGGAAATTATTAATTCTTATTTTTGCTCTCACCTCCCAAAGGTTCAGTGAGCACATTGATGTCTGGAGTAAAATCTACACAAGACGCATTTTCATCACGGCATCTGGTTCTCTGGGAACTCCATTGCCTGCTTTCTTGCTGCCTTTAACCTTTTTGTCTGAAGTATGTTCTGGCAGCCAAAGACATGTCTGAGTTACTTTGTGTTTTCAGGAATCCCACTTTCTCTTCACTCATAAAATCTGCAACCTGGTGTAGGGATGTTTGAAATCTGTTTCCTGAGTCCATACATTTTGGGGGACGATAATGGAGCTGTTTGCTGCACATCCACCCACATTTCAGTCGTCATCCTACCCAGAGGCGAGGTTTCCTTTTGTCAATGATCTGTACTTAAAACCACAAACCTTGTGGTGATCAGTGAAACCATGTCTTGCCTGATGAATGGGGTAGCTATTAGATCTCTGTTCTTTTGTGAAAAGAATATAAAATAAGTGGGCATAAAAAAGGAAAACTCATACAATTTTTAAGAGAAAAAGGACTCATGTTTGAAAAATAACATTAGATTTATTACACTATTGTTGCATCAAGCCTAGATGCTTTGTTACATAAAAACATCTAAAAAAAAAAGCAATCATTTTAAGAAGAGTAAAAAGAGCCTAAAATATGGCTCTCTCAAGTATCTTCCTTTATGGAGCTGGAACCAAATATGTTATGTTATGTGAATGAGATAAACCCCACAATCAGTGGCCTTCCTCCTCCATAGAGGTGACTTCTCAAAATGGCATGGCGCCATCAACACCATTTTCCATGTTGAGGATCATTGGCTAGATCGCAGCCACAATGATGAAAGTTCCCGAAGGAATGTTTTATAAATCCTTGTGGCAACATTTTCTCTAATTCCAGGCTGTGGGAGGTTACTAATGGCCTCAGTATTCTTTTTTTTTCAATCTCAAATGGTATACTCCATTTTTTTTTAACATGGAATATTCAGGAAATGATCCTCCAGCAATTGAAGAAAGTAGTTAGGTCCATTAACTTCACATTGATTAATATGTAAACGTAGGGAACTCTAGATAAGGACATATGTTCTTAGAGAAGCTGATCTGCATAACACTAGCCAATCCATTCTCCCAATAAAACAGGATGGATGGTGTGGATATGCAGATATTTGTGAATGGGGTTTGCTATCACATATAGGTATTAAGTTAAAATCTACCTTTGCAAGGTTTGTATGTGAACCACCTATGCAAGGTAAACAACTGTATTTACTTGAAAAGAAAGACTTTGTATCTCTCAAGCACTTGAACAAATCAGGAAATAATAGATTTAAATTTTTTTTTAAAGTTTGTTTTATATTGATGGTAGGATTGGGAATCTTCAGGCACCAGTTTTACTCATTCATTTGTATGAAATTCTGAGGTAAAGCATCCAATTTAGGCTTAACTTCATTATAACTGTTTATCCACCACTTTCACTTATCCTATTTGAAACCTCCTGTATAGGAAGAACTTGAGCTCAAAAAATTTGAGTGCTGCCCTTTAAGGTCATTGAGAGTAATAGACGGGAAATAGGATTAAAATCTCAGTATCTGGACTCCAGAATCCATGGGCTAGCCCTTAGAACTGTGGTTTCAGTGCCCACAGAAGAAGAACAGATTTAGACATTCATATCTGAGTTTACAAGTTTTATAAAATAATGCTTATCCTTATTATATATAATCACTATTATTTTAAAATGGTGTGTATATTCAGCTGGCTGTGACGCATGGCTACAGTGATTTCACAACCAATGGATCACACTTCACAAATGGCCCTTACCATTTATTATACTTTGAAAAGCTGTCACAGGGCCCTTTACTGAAGGTCTGTCTCATGCAATCTCTATAGTGGCACAGGGTCCCATGCTCAGAGGGGCCCTTGATTTAATGCTCTGATGTCATCTTGAAATTCTTTGTGATTTTATCTCTGAACTTGTGTTTTGGAAGCCAAAGTCAAATGGGACCATGGAATATGAACTGAGCAGAGATACATGAACTCTGTATGTCTGCTGTATCTTGCCACCCACTCACATCCAGCATTCAGGATGCCCTATGAGCACAGAATTCCAGTGGACCCACAATGCCTGGGCATTCAGCAAGACTCAAAGTGAGTACAAGGTAAGTGTGCTATGCCTATGACTGAGTAAATAAGGGTTCTCACAGCCTGATAAACCATGCTTTCAATCTAAACCTGAATTTGCTTCAAATGGGAAACAAGGCAGTGACACTCTAAGAAACACAAATTCCAAAGTGGCCTAATCATATCCTTCTTACATACATTACTTCCCTGTATTAGCCAACCACTTAGGCTGAAAAGGATGATACAGAAGGAAAGAGAAAGATGCGGGCCACCCAGAGTTCCTTTTCCTTTCAGTTCTTCCTTAATCATCAGTGAGACAGAGAGAGGGTTGGTAGAAAGTGTGTGTGTCAAGAAGTGTAATAAAAACGGTTGATGTAGTTTTGTGCAGAGTTCCGATGTTCTGGTAAGAATGAAATACATATGCATGTATTAGTTGCGAAATACAAATTGTGTAATTTTGGTGATTCTGCATATGAGCTAAACACCATTATATCTGCATTTAAGATCACTGCACAGACAAAGATGATCGATAAAATTCACGCAAATAATTTAAATTTTCTTAAAATGACATTAAATAGCAAAACGGAAAGCCATGACAAGTCAAGACAAGGAGACCACCAAAGAAAAAAGCTTGTTAGTACCTTCAAAGGCATGGTTTTCCTGGTTTTCAAATATGGGCCTGGCACTTTCATTTGCTCTGGGCACTGCAAATTATGTAGCTGGCTGTAGTGGGTTAAGCAGTGGCCCTGCAAATGGCACATCTATTCCTAATCTCTGGAACCTGTGAATATTACTTTCTAAGGCCAAAGGGTGAATATTATTTCATATGGCAGAAATGTGATTAAGTTAAGGATCTTGAGAGGAGGAGCTATGTGGGATTATCTAGGTAGGCCCTAAATGCAATCATATGTATCCTTAGAAGACAGATACACAGAGAAGAGGAAGAGGCAATATAACCTTAGAGGCAGAGGTTGGAATGATGTGGCCACAAGCCTTGCGCCATCAGAAGCAAAGACACATGGGGTAGAATCTCTTCTAGAGCCTTGGCAAGGAACGCAGCCTGGCAGACACTATGACTACAGACTTCTTGCCTCTAGAACTGTGAGAGAAAGTTCTGTTGCTTTAAGCCACCCCCTGCCTCCGCCTCCGGCCGTTTATGGTAATTTATTACAGAGCCCTAGGAAACTAATACCCCAGCTCTGTTTCATCGAACCCCTTTTCTCAAACAAGATGTGTGGGCCTTGCTCTAGAAAAGCTCACACATGACAGTGGCCGGTGGAGAGCTCTCTCTTCTCTTGACGGAGTTGTATTTCATTCATCCCTAACCATGAGGATGGTAGTGTCTGATCTTTCACCACACTAGTTTTGCTCCCTTCTCTTGAGTCTGGACTTTTCATTTCCCCTTGGAAATGAAGAGCATATCTTAATGTCCATACCCTCTAGACTGTCTTGAACAAATGCTAATTTCATAGATAATTCCAATGGATTCCTGTTGATTGACTACAGGCTTGACCGCTAATGAGGCTTTATTTTTTTCTATTTAACATTCAGAGAACTTATACCAGGGAACTAATCTCTTGTCCTTATTTGAATGAACAGAGAAACCTTTAGTAATTGAATCACAGCAAATACACTTAACAAAGTGACCCTTATACAGAAACCTAAATGTGATTTAAAATCCAGAGGTCTAATAGCCTTACTTTGGTTATTGAAGAAGGCCAGTCCCAAGTGTCATGTGTACCAGAGGCTTTTTTTCTTGTTTTTTTTTAATGTTTATTTATTTATTTTAAGATAGAATGGTGAGTGGGGGAGGGGCAGAGAGAGAGAGAGAGAGAGGGAAACAGAGGAATCTGAAGTAAGCTCTTAGACTCTCAGCTGTCAGTGCAGAGCCCAATTCTGGTCTCAAACCCACAAACTGTGAGATCATGACCTGAGCTGAAGTTGGATTGCTTAACCGACTGAGCCACCCAGGTGCTCCTGGAGGTCTTTCTTCTTTTCTTTTCTTTAAAAAAATTTTTTAAAATATTTATTTATTATTGAGAGACAGAGACACAGAGCATGAGTGGGGGAGGGGCAGAGAGAGAGGGAGACAGAATATGAAGCAGGCTCCAGGCTCTGAGCTGTCAGCACAGAGCCAGACGTGGGGCTCAAACCCACCAAACTGTGAGATCATGACCTGAGCCGAAGTCGAATGCTTAGCCAACTGAGCCACCCAGGCACCCCCAGAGGGTCTTTCTTCTATGTCAGATATTGCTCCTTTGATTATATGTGGTGCAGTTGAAGGCTAATAGGGGCGACATCTTGGGACAAGGATTTTCTTTATCTTTTGGATTAAAACTTGGAGCAGTCTGCATAGCAGGCACAGAACACAAGACTTGTTTACAGGATATATGGACCTTAATTTAAGCTTTCTTGTAATTTGTGGAATTTATTTCTTTTAATTTTAGAAGATGGCCCATATTAAATTTAGTTTAGCAAATATTTACTATCTTCCCTGGAAGAAGCCCTTCCTAGTAAGCTGTGGGATCTACAAAAATGAGTAAGACACAATTCCTATCCTGAAGAGATGGACTCTCTAGTAAGGTCAAGCAATTTCATACATAACTTCAACCTGGTAACTGAGTCTATTAAAATATGTGCACACACACATATACACATACATACTCATGTACACACCCCCCCCCCCATGTACGCCAAAGGCATACCAAAGAAGAGAGTAATTAGTTCTGAGAGGCATGGCTGGGGGTAGGTTCACTGGAGATTGTGATATTTGGACCACCTCTCAAAGAATAGAAATTTTGTCACTAGCCCAATAATTTTGAAAGAAGAATATTCTAGGAAGAGGCTCCGCACAAGCCAGGAGAGTATAAGCACTGTGGTCACCTGCAGGGCTCTGCTAGTATATCGATAATGTTTCTGGAGGTAGTGTGTGTGGGAGATGTGGTGGGAGATGTGACTTGAAAAGGTGTTTGAACTCAATCACTAGGAAAATTACACACCAGGCTAAGGTCACCCTTTATTCCATAGGATGTGAGAAAGTTGGCAGGTTTTTGAGCAAAGGAAATATGTAACCCAAACTTGTGCCATGTTAATGAGGTATGGATTGAAGAGGATAACGAGTTCAGGTGCAGACACAGCTATTACAAAGGTTTAAGGAAGAGTGGGTTGGTCTTTTTTCAAGATCAGGTTTATTGAAGTATCAATTTATGGAGTAAAATTGACCCTTCTTGGTATATATAGTCCTATGACTTTTGACGTAGTTAATGTCTCCCCACACCCACACTCCTGGGCAACAACCAGTTTTCTAATCCTATATGTTTGCTTTTCCAGAATGAGTTATAGACAGATTCATGTAGCCATTTGAGTTCGACTTCTATTATGCATAACATACTTGAGATTCATCCAAATTATGAGTATCGATAGTTATTTTTTATTGATAAGCAGTATTCCATTGTGTGGATATACTACAGTTTGTTTATCCATTCACCAGTTGGGTTATGTACACTTGGGTCATTTCCAGTTTTTGTTGATTATGAAAAAAAAGCCATCGTAAACATCTGCATGAAGATTTTTGTGGAAAACATAAATTTTCATTTCTCTTGGGTAAATAGTAAAGAGTGGGATTACTGGGTAGTATGGCAGATGTATATTTAACTTTACGAGAAACTGTCAAACTGTTTCCCATCTGCAGTGAATGAGAATTCTATTCCTCTGCATTCTCTCCAGCACTTGGTATTGTTGTTGCTCTCTGTTAGGTGTGGGTGGTATCTCATTGCAGTCAAGTTTTTGTGCATGTTGGAACATGTGCATTCATGTGAGAAAAGGGTCCATAACTCCATCAGGTTCTCAAGGGTCCATGAACTGAACCTGAAGGTAAAGCATCATTGAATTACAAACTTGGAGAATGAGGAGTAGTCAGGAAAGCACGCCAGAAGATCGAAGAAGAGTTTAGAATGTAGGGCTTGCAATGCCAAGGGGGAGAAGAAAGCTTAAAAGGTGAACGAAGGAAAGGACACTGTCATCAGCAAGGGAAGGTTCCTGGTGATCTTGGAGAAGCCAATTCAGTGGAGTGGGAGGGGGGAGAGGTGAAAAATAGGAGTGTGCTGGTTGAAGCACAAATGAAAAGTAAGTAAATGAAGCAGCATATACAGATCATCCCTCTAAGTATCATAATAAAAGAAAATCCATACCAACTCCTGTTGCTAGAAAAATCACTTATAGGGAGCCCTTGGGAGGTAATTTTGACAACAGTGAACAATGCTACTGGTATCAACATTAACTATTTTTTAAGAAATGTGGCCCTTTAGGGGCGCCTGGGTAGCTCAGTCGGTTAAGCATCCGACTTTGGCTCAGGTCATGATCTCATAGTTTGTGGGTTCGAGCCCCGCATCAGTCTCTGTGCTGACAGCTCAGAGCCGAGAGCCTGCTTCAGATTCTGTGTCTCCCTCTCTCTCTTTGCTCTCCACTGCTTGCACTCTGTCTCTCTCCCAAAAACAAATAAAACATTAAAAAAATTTTTGTAATAATAAAAAAAAAAGAATGTGGTTCCTTAATGTGCATTGGATTTTATGGGCATTTACTTCAAGTTTCCCTGAGAAGCAAATTCACTTTACCACGGATGCCACTGACTTGGCTGGAAAGAACTTTGGGCACATGGAGTGTTGCTGTGGCCGTAAGAGCTTTCCCCAAGTACCTGTCCGAGGGTTTTTACAACATGCATAAGTGTGCTGTCAGGAAATTTTACAAGTCAGCTGACGCGTGCCGCGGCGCCTCAGTCACCCTCCTTTCCCGGACTGCGAGCTGCTGTGTACGACCTCAGCTAAGCTCTCTGGGCATCTGCCTCCAGCACAGAAAGATGAGTACACTGAAATAAGGAAATCAGCATGTGGTCAGCTAGGATTCACCACTCCACTTTGTCTCTGATTACGAGAAAGTTGTGGAAGGAGAGGAGATGAGGCTTTACTAAAACTCAAACATATGAATTCAGAGAAGTTTTCTTTGTCATGAGGAAAAAATTTAAATGTCAAAATGAACTATTCCTGTGTCTCTCTTTTTTTTTTTTTTATTCCTGTGTCTTCTTTGAACACATCGGAGGAATGGGGAAGCAGGAAACACCTAAACTGCACTGTCCCTACCATTTCTCCTCAGCCTGTCTTTGGCAGCTACATGGTTTTAGGACTGTGAGTAGCTTGTCTCCACGAGTGTGTCTTTTAGGGGGCTAGAATGAGGATAGCACTTTAAAAACCATTAGAAGACTCGAAATCTTATCTAATGTCAGCTTCCTCCCCTTGTCTGAGATGCTAGATTCACAGTTCCACTGGAATCCTTTATAAGTCAATGTACTCCCTAGAATAGACCATAAAATGGATTGCTGCAGCAACTGTGGTCCTATGAAAAGTACAAAGGATGTGGAATCAAAGAGATGAATTTGAGACACAGTTTTGTCACATACTAGCCGTGTGACTGTCAGCAAGTTACTAATTCCTTTCTGCCTCAGGATTTTCATCAAAAAGATGGAAACAAATAGCTCCTAATTTTAATTTATCTTGTATTGGGGCATCTAAATAATGCTGTGAAAGCTCATACAAACTCTAGAGGGTTTGACAGTTATTGGGCATTGCTATTATCACCCTTTACAAACCGGAAGCCATTGTGTCCATGCGGCGTGCTAGAAACTTGACGGGCTCTGACGGTCTTGATTTCACTCTGCCCTTCCTCCCTGGGAGATGCCATCAGAGCGGTCCTTGCCAGGAAGTCTGTCTCCCTCTCCTCTCTGCCATGCCTTCCTTCCATCTTCTGGAAACAGACTAACTCATCTTGAAAGCTGTAATTCCTACAGCAGTGAGTTACCATATGTTTCTGGGCTCTATAGCTCTCTCTTTTCTTTCCTTCACTTCATATTATGAGAAAAGATAATTTTTTCAAAGTAACCTCTCCCCTACACCATAGAACTACTCCTTTCCCCATAGCATTGACTTCTGTCAATTGGTGGGTACCCTTGAATAGAAAATTTAGGGAAGCACTTGTCCAATGTGAACCACCCCCCCTGGCTATGAGGACGTGAACTGTGGATCTAACTGGTATCTAACTGGGCAGATGGCTATTTTCCTAAAATAGGTGGTCTTTGCCTGACACATTACTCCATAAACATTCCCAGGATCTGCTCAACCATTTTCTGATCATGTTTCATCTGAATTTACCTGATATAAAATAAGGCACACACACAAAAAAAGCTTATGCAAACTAAAGCCCTTATCATCTCAGAGTCTTAGACAAAGCACTGTGTAGTCAGACTTGGTAGAAACAGAAAACTTGTCAAGGTGTGGATAGATAAGATAAGTTAGCTTATGAGAAGCCAGGACCTAAGATAATGTCAATGTGAATCATGTTTTTTTTTCTGGCAGAATTGGGGCTACAAACTGCCCTTTGCCTGTCAGAATATATCCCACTTCTTGGACCCAGGACAGATGTGGCCCTTAAGGATTTCAAAACTGAGTGAAGACTTTGAAATAATGGTTGCGTAGCTGGTCAATATGTTGCTCATCACATGACTGAGTTGGAGACTATGGTCTCTTCTTGCTTCAAGTTCCCTTGAGAAAACGATGTGTTTTTTTTGGTTTGTGTTCTCTGATCTGCACTAAGTCAAAAAATAATGTAAAAAATGGAAAGTGGATAGGATGATTATGTACAGAGAAATTGTGTTATCTTTGCCTTTATGAAACAAAACTGGGTAAGTCCTCTTTCTTTTAAACCCTGATTTTGTAAGTCTTATTCTACGTACAGAGTCTAGTAGATAAAGGCATTGGTAAATATACTTGAGTGAAATATATACGATATTGGCTTTTATAAGTGCCAGGAAGTTCTGTTCTGTGACACTCACTTGGCCTTCTCCCCAGCTCTCTATTTATAAAATGAGTCTTGTGCCATTCCAAATCCCAATTGGAGGGGAAGAAGAATAGTCCCTTAAAAGAAGGCCCAGAGAGATGTAGATTCCTAGCTTCTCTCAAATCTTTAACATTATCTTTTTCCCATTTTATCTGCTTGTAAAATCTCCAGATTGCTCTGGGATTAGATTATTCTGAGGTCAGCCTGTAGCCCTGGCAGAACTGATACCAGCTCCCCTCAAGTTGGGGCCTCTTAGAGATGTGCTGTCCAGTCCTTTTTTTACAGAAGGCAAGTGGACCCCAGAGAGGTGATTGTATTGGCCTTTCCTTGTCATCTAGGTTTGGAAGATTTTCATTTTGGATAGTCAGTGACTGTTTAATAAAGTGGCGATTTACTATATTTACTCATACTCACTTCCCAGGAGGAAGGTGCCAGGGTTTTCAAGTCCACAGCTGAACTGTTTCTGTGGCAACCCCATTCACTAGTCAAGCTTTCTTTAGAGGCTATTTGCCAGCACGGTGATCATCATAGAGCTTGCTTGTGGGTGCCCTGGCTGATCTGCATCCCTCTCACCCAAAGGGCAAACCCTCTTTGGCACTGCAGAAAACAACAGGTTATTAATTGGATGAAAAATGAATAAATGTCATTATGGAACCTACTTCCTTAGGAGCAAAATATCTTCAGGTACATATTCACATCAGAAAAACACTATGTATCAGCAACGAAGATAAATACCATAGGCTGTGCATTTTCATCTGTGCTTGACTTTATGGGATTAGCTTTATTGGATGAACTCAAAGGAACTTCTCAAAGCTCAGCTGAATTTTATTTTACAGTCAGCAGGGAGTACATAACATGGAAAATTAGTTTCTGAGAAGAGATGATTCATGAATAAACATAGACACAGAGCTATCAAATGGTTAATACCCATGCTAACTACAATCCAGGGCCCTCATTTATGGTATGATTCATGAATGCCAAAATAGAAGGAAAAAGTTCACTTTTAAAACCATTAGCCCAATGATAAGATCTTTGAGAATCTCATCCAAAGCACCATTCCCTGACTATTGAGAGTTTCTTAATGTTTGTGGGAGATAACCTCTTGACTTTCTTTTTCTGCAATAAGCCTTGTCTGGTGAACCTGGAGTTCGGCGGGAAAAAGATAACACCTTCCCTCCTGTGGACTTTGACAAATGACAAGTTCTGAGTCTACTGGAACCACTTTATTCTTATCCAGAGAAATCTAACTGTCAGCATGTTCTTTTAGTTAAATCACTCACTTCTAATTTTTGCTTCACCTTTGACATAGCATTTTGTTATGTGGCTACAGCTTGAGCAAAGATTACGGTATTGTTAAAAGGTTAAATTCAGTAATGATTTTAACCTCGTGCAGGTTGTGAAATTCAGAGATAATGATTATACCAGCTACCTTGTGATTCAGGGGCAGGGAGGCAGTTTTCACATATGAAGCTAATATCCCACAGCTACCTTAGCAGCACATTTAACACACAGGTAACCAGGGTGGTGTTATATGACCAAACATGGAGCTTGCAGTTGCACTGACCAACATTCAAATCCCAATGCTGCCCCTTTCTGGCTGTGTTTTCTGTTTGACAAATTACTCAATTTTGTTAAATTCCATTTTCTCATTTGTTGAAATGGAGCCACATTCCTACGTCATAGAGCTGTCATATCGGTGAGATAATATGTGAAAAAAAAAACCCAAAACTACACATAGCACTTGATATGTAGTAAGTACTCAATACATGCTGATTTTCCAAACTTTCCACCTTGAGACCAAAGGGGCTTGAATTATCAGAAGGTCATAATTATTATATGGTTTCAACTATCCACTGATCCTGGAATATAAATTTCAAGGGCAGTAGGAGAATAAAGCTCACATATCCATAGCTTCAAAATGGGTTAAGTATTTATGTTAGCATAATTGTGAAAACCTACAATGCCTTGGAAACAAAATTTTCATACCACCTTAGAAGAGGACTCTTTGTGGAAGCACATCTTTCCACTGCTGAGAGAGTCTGCCTTTCTTAGCCATTCTTTTTTCTCTCCAAGTAGCTTGGAAGTTAGCCTCATTATCTCCTCTAGTACAAAAGGCCTATAATCACAGGAGAATTTCCCTGCTACATGAATCCACTAATGCTTTCTTCCTCACAGAATGAAGTGGCATTCATTTATGACATGAGGATTGAAGAGGAAAAGAAGACACACAGAGAAAGTAATGGTATTAGCATCAGTCATGATAAAGATGGCTAATGTTTATTAAGCTGTATGTCAACTATTTTGCAAACATCTCTTTAATACCTCAACATCCCTATGAGAAGAGTAATATTATCAATTTCATTTACAGTTTGAAGAAACTAAGGTACCTAACCTGTCCAAGGTTATCTCTCTAGGAGCGCGGAGGTAGAAATTCAAACATAGGTCATCTGAAAGCAGAACCATGTTCTATAAACCATTACACTGTTGGGAGCAGTGAATTAACAAAGGGAGAGCTACAGTGGGAGCGCACTCATCATGTTAGTCTAGCGGGGCAATTCCCCAGCATGATGTCCCCTGGCGGGACATCATGATACCCCATGAGGTTCCCAGGGGATCCTTATTGTTCTTTAAGGAAAGTGAAGATTGTATCATATCTACATCTACTGTTACACAAATAAGAGTAGAGTTTGGGAAAGTATTACTTGTCAATATCAATTTATCCTGGTAAGACTGAAAGGTACTTGGGAATCACCAGTACCTGGCTCATGACTTAACAAATAATTTCAAACAATTTCTAACAATTGAAGAAATGGTATGTATGGAATCTCTAGTGGTTTCCTGATTAGATGGGATTCTGCCTTACTCTGATCTATCATTTCTTTCCATTGCATGTAAAAACAAACAATGTAATTTAAAAAATGGGCAGAGAATATATTCTGCCTATAGAATAGAAGAATTAATATTGTTAAAATGTACATACTTGGGGCGCCTGGGTGGCGCAGTCGGTTAAGCGTCCGGCTTCAGCCAGGTCACGATCTCGCGGTCCGTGAGTTCGAGCCCCGCGTCGGGCTCTGGGCTGATGGCTCAGAGCCTGGAGCCTGTTTCCGATTCTGTGTCTCCCTCTCTCTCTGCCCCTCCCCCGTTCATGCTCTGTCTCTCTCTGTCCCAAAAATAAATAAAAAACGCTGAAAAAAAAATTAAAAAAAAATGTACATACTACTCAAAGCAATCTACAGATTCAATGCAATCCCTATCAAAATACAATGCGCTTTTCACAGAACTAGAAAAAGTAATCCTAAAGTTTGTATGGAACCACAGAGCATAGAATAGCCAAATCAATCTTAAGAAAGAAGAACAAAGCTGGAGGTATCACACTTCTTGATTTCAAACTATACTACCAAAGGTATTGTAATCAAAACAGTATGGAACTGGCACAAAAACAGATCAATGGAACATAACCAAGAATCTAGAAGTCAACCCATGCTGATACAGTCAATTAATGTTCAACAAAGGAGGCAAGAACATACAATAAGGAGAAAACAATCTCTTCAATAAATGGAGTTGGGAAAACTGGAGAATGAAACTAGACCACTTTCTTATCATATACAAATATGAACTCAAAATGGATTGAAGACTTAAATGGAATTGATAGGGGTTAATATCCAAAATATATAAAGAATTCACATAAATCAATATAAAAAATCAAGTTAAAAGATTGGCAAAGGACCTGAATAGACATTTCTCCAAAGAAGACATACAGATGGTCAACAGACACATGAAAAGATGTTCACATCACTAATCATCAGAGAAATGCAAGTGAAAACCACAATAAAATATCACCTCATACCTGTTAGAATGATTATTATCAAAAGACAAGAAATAATAAGTTTGGCAAGGATGTGGAGAAAAGGGAACCCTCATCACTGGTTGGTGGAAATACAAAATGGTATAGCCACTGCAGAAAACAGTATGGAGGTTCCTCAAAAAATTAAAAATAGAATTAGCATGTGATCCAGCAATCTGACCTCTGAGTATTTTTATTCAAAGAAAATAAAACACTAACTTGAAAAGATATCCGCACCCACATATTCATGCAGCATCATATATAATAGCCATGATATGGAAACAACCTATGTGTCCATCAATAAATGAATGGATAAAGAAAATGTGTGTATGGACACACGCGCGCGCACACACACACACACACACACACATTGGAATATTATTCAGTTATAAAAATAAAGGAAAATTTGCCATTTGCAAGAATATGGATGGATCTTGAGGACATTCTAGTAAATGAAATAAGTCAGACAGAAAAAGACAAATACTGAACGATCTCATATGTGGAACCTTAAAAAATTGAGCTTATATGTACAGAGAACAGATTAGTAGTTGCTAGTGGTGGGGTAGGTAGGGGATGGGCAAAATGGAAGGGGGCAAAAAGGTACCAACTTCCAGTTGTGAAATAAATAAGTCATGGGTGGATGTAGAGGGTATAATGCTAATTAAAATAGGTCAGTCAGAGAAAGACAAATACCGCATAATTTCACTCATATGTGCAATTTAAGAAACAAAACAAAGAAAGAAAGAAAAAAAGAGAGACCAACACCACCACCAACAACAAAAACACACGACTTAAATACAAAGAACAAACTGGTGGTTGTCAGATTGAGACAGGTAGGGGACAGGTGAAATAGATAAAGGGATTAAAAGTATCTTATCATGATGAGCACTGAGAAAGTATAAAATTGTTGAGTCATTATGTTATAAAAACTGAGAACTAACATAACACTGTATGTTAATTATACTTCAGTAAATAAATATAAGTCACAGGGATGTAATGTACATCATGGGTAACTATAGTTAATAATACCATATTGTATATTTGAAATTGCTAAAAAAAGTAGATCTTAAAATGGTACTAGGGGGTTCTTACCTTTTTGTGCCACGGACCCATTTAAACAGTCTGGTGAAGTCCTTGGAACCTTTTCTCAGAATATATTAAAAAATTTTTTTATGTCTGTATTTATTTTTAAGAGAGAGTATGAGCAGGGGACAGGCAGAGAGAGGGGGACAGAGGATCCAAAGCAGGTTCTGCACTGACAGCAGCAAACCTGATGAGGGCCTTGAACTCATAAACCACGAGACTGACCCAAGCGAAGTCAGACACTCAACCAACTGAGCCCTCTGGGAGCCCCCCAGAATACTATATATTAAATACACAAAAGATATACGCTATAAAACAAACTAATCAAACTTCAGTTATCCAAGTACTTTAAAAATCAATCTGTATTAGTAATAAATGCATTAAATAATAAGACCTAAAGGTAGGAAATTTCAAGTTTGTGATAAGTATAAATGTTAATTTGAGATAGCTAGTATAACTGAATGGAATATGAAAACATCTGAATCCAATGTGACAAAACAAACGTGCTGGTAATGCTATCAACGTTTACTGCTCATGTCTGTATTTGAAAGAAAAGTGAAGTTCCAGTCAAAGTTTAGTAACAATTTTTCATGGATTTTTTTTTTTCGTTTAAGTTCAAAGACCCTCCTTAATTCAAGGCTCATACCTTGGCCCCAGGTACAACCTTGGATTGATGTCAGATAGGGTTTAGTATAGTGTGGCTCGTAGTGAGAACTCTATAAATTACTCGTTATGCAAAGACTTCCTCTTAGGAATTGAAATGATGTAATTCCAGTAGAGTGAGCCACATGAAATTGCAAATTTTGTAGGTAAAAAAAAAAAATCAAATTTGAGCAATTTCATGTGATTCAATCTAATATAATTTAGGAACCATATAAAGTAACTTGTGAAACTATTTTAATTCTTTAGTCTATGAGGTTTTTTTTTTTCTTTCCTAAGAAAGTGTATATTAGCTTAATGTTTTTTTGAAAGTATAAACTATTCAGAATCATGTGTTTGCCTGTTTCTGTGGGTTCTTTCCAGTATTTGTTGACAAAGACAAATGGGTATTTGGGTATTTGGAGATTTATGATTCTTCTTAACATACATCTTTATCTTCTTAATTATAGAACATTTGTTACGCCTGTGATTTACTCATTCCTAATGATTCATTTAGACCTGAAAAATCTCTCCTAAATTGCCAAAAAGTTTAGCCTTATTAATCTAGAGGAAGCCCATGACCTAGGCGCATTAGTTTTGACATATTATTTGGAAAGATAATTTAAGGTTTTTCAGTCACCCATAAATGGGTGTCAAGTGTAGTCACAGAAGTAAGGTACCCTGCGCAGCACTACACTGTTTCTGGATGAAAGAATGGAGGCAAGGGGAAATTTCAGTTACTTGATACAAATTTAAGTTCTTAAAACAGTGTTTCCATTGCAGGCTTCCTTCCCTATAGCCCCGATTAGTGGTAGAATCTGAGGGTAGAGATTCTCTTTCTCTTGTGCATTGTAATATCCTGGCACAGAGCAGACATTCAATAAATGTTTGTTGAATGAAAGAATGAAGAGACGACGAAATAAAGAAATACTAGCCCCACTAAGTGCTCTTCTCACCCTCTGGCTGATAAAAGAGAAGAATCAGTATGTTATGTTTCTGGTTTGGTTTGCCATTAACATTCAAATGTTAACTTTACACTTTCCGAAATATTGTCAATTCAATAAAATATAATCAAATGGGAGAGAAATAATTAGCTTTGTGAGCATATTAAAAAAACATGCTTTTAAAGATAATCCATTCTTTTTCACACGATGCACATAAAATCAAGCAAATAAACAAGACTGTGGAGTTTGACTTAAGTAAAATACGCCACCTTTGAAGCATTACCAAGTTCTTTAGAGGCATCTGTGTCCATTCAAACTACTGACCATATTATTAAAAGTTGGTTGTTTTATTATGGAAAATATGCTCACAGGAATATTATGGAAAATATACTGATAGGAAAATACTAAAAACACATGGCACATAGTAGGCACTCAAAAATAACATGCTAATCGGATTGATTAATCTGATAAAAATACCATTTTGTTGTTTTAGTTTTTGTGTTTTAAAATTAGTGACAAATGAGCATCTTTCACATGTTTATTAATCATTTCTTTTGCTCTGAGCTATTTCCTTTGCCCTTCTTATTAATACTGGGTTCTTCATATTTTTGTAATTGATCTATGAGAGCTCAATCTTTCATCCTAAAGTTGAAAATATTTTTCCTAGTTTAACAAGGTCTTTTGGCACTGTGTATGTGTGTGTTTGCCATGTCAAGAATGAATATTATTCTATTTTTAAAAGGTCTTTTCATGGGTCACCTGGGTGGCTCAGTCTGTTAAGCATCTGACTCTTGATTTCTGCTCAGGTCATGATCTTGCGGTTTGTGAGGTCGGGCACCACATCAGGTTCTGTGCCTGACAGTGCAGAACCTACTTGTGATTCTCTCTCTCTCTTCTCTCTCTCTCTCATCTCCTCTCTGCCCCTCCCCTGCTCATTTTCTCTCTCTAAATAAATAAACATTTAAAAATTTTTTTAAAAAGGTCTTTTCGGCATAATATCATAAAAATATTTACAGTTTTGTTTAATTTTTTTACAATTTAATTTTTTACACTCACATTTTTGATCTATCTAACTTGGGGATAAGAAATTTGTAGAGATATAGCTTTATTATTTTCCAAATGGCTATCTAGGCATCCCTGATTTTTTCACTGTAAACCTGTTTTTTTCCCCCACTCTCTGGAAAACCCAGCTTTATCAAAGTCACCCTGTCATAAACTTGTGATTATTTCTGAGTTCTTTCCATTGAACTTTCTATTGTTGCAACCACAATTACAGTTGGTTAATCCACACTTGCTATTTTATTTCCCAGAATTTTTCTTTGCTATTCTTGCATGTTTATTTTTCAGACAAACTTTACAGTCATTTTGCAAATTCCCATGAACTCGTGACTTTGATTAGAGTTGTAGGACCATTTAACCCAGTGCCTGATACATAGTGTGAGCTATAATAGTAGTTTTAATACAAATTATGATTACCACACCAAATATAATGATAGATATGAAGAGGATTAACATCTTTACAATACTGAGTCTTCTTATCCAAGAGAAAATTTGGATACTTTCCATTTATTTAAACTTAAAAAAAAAAAACCTACCTCAGTAGTTGAATGGTTTTTCTAGTCTACTCACTGCTTACTCTAGCTCTTCTCTCTTGCAACAATTATTTTACATCTTCCTTTTTTTCCTTAAATCTTCTTTCCAGTGTCTATACTTTTATAGAGAAAGTCGATATGACCTGGCTACACACAGCTCCTGCATCTTCCTCCAAATTAGCAAGCCTACCTCCATTTACATTCCTTCTCCCCCTCTCCACCCCAGTTACAATGATCTTCATGTTCCTAAGTCCAGCAGTCATTTCTATGCCTCATTCGACTTGACTTCTCAGCAGATCATTTAACATAGTTTGCTATTTATTCTTAAATATTCTCTAACTTCCTCTTCCTAAGATCACTTTTGGGTTTTTAACTCCTTTTGACTGCTCCTTCTAAGTTTCCTTGACCTTTAAATGTTCATTTCATCAAGAATTTCCTCTGGGCCTCTTCTTTTCTTTCTCTTCCCTCTCTCCCTTAATGACTGTAGCTACCCCCCTTGACTTTAAATATCATCTATATGCCAAGACTTAAAGCTTATCTCTGGCCCATATCTCTGTTTCTGTGTTCCAGTTGGACATACCTACTTGACTACTTGAAATCCCCACTTGGAATTCTTGCTGGCATCTTATCCTAGATTTAACATTGAACCAAACTACCCCCTACCCCACTTCCGATCAATACTTCCTCTAATCCTCCCCACCGAGAATATGGCTTTTCCATCCACTCCACTGCGCATTCCAAAATCCGGGTATAATCTATGCCATCAACAGCTCACATTCAAATCGTTACCAAACCTGTCCATTCACGGATTCCCATCTCACCACCCCCCACCCCAATTCCAGAATTGCATCACTAACCTGGACTCTATGACAGCTTCCTTTTTTCTGCATATTTGTATGTATCCTTTCCAACCAGGCTGTCTCTACCTGTAAGTCAAAATAATAGTTTAAAAATATAGGCTGAAATTATGAGTGCCTTGCTTAAAGCTTTTTAGTGGATCCTCATATTCTCCAAATAAAGTTACTATAATTCCAAGGTCCAGTATGTTTTGTTCCCACACTCTTTCTTTAGCATTGTCTTCTGTCAACCTTCCTTATGGTTCTTTGCTAAAACCCCACTCCCTGAAATGTGATGATCTTCTATTTTTCTCCTCTTTTTTGTTTGACCAATTCCTATTCATTCCTTAGGCTTAACTTTAAATGTTCTATCATCAGGAAGGCCTTTTTGACCCTTTAGTATAGACTAGCTTCTAATACTGTATGCACTTAGAGCACCTTATACTTTTCCTCTATGTTATAGTAGTTTATCATATAGTTATTTTTTTTATGATCTATGTCTATTATTATATTGTATTCTACATGATGTCAGGGACTATCAATTTTTAAAAACTTTTTATTTTAAGTTAATAGTAGAGTCCCATGCGTTATAGACACAGTACAGAGAGTTCTTGATTCCTCTAATGGCAACACTTGAATAACCAGAGTACAAGATCTCAACCAGGAAATTAACATCAATAGAATCTTCCAACCTGATTCAGAGATTACCAGTTTTACATGTGCTAATGTGTGCTAATGTGTGCTAATGTGTGGGTGTGTGTGTGTGTTGTTCCTTCACGTTGATCACATGGAGATTCATGTGACCACCATAGCAGTCAAGATGCAGAACAGTTCAGTTAAAAGGATACCTCTTTTTTGTTGTTGTTTTTTAATATATGAAATTTATTGTCAAATTGGTTTCCATACAACACCCAGTGCTCATCCCAAAAGGTGCCCTCCTCAATACCATCACCCACCCTCCCCTCCCTCCCACCCCCATCATCCCTCAGTTTGTTCTCAGGTTTTAACAGTCTCTTATGTTTTGGCTCTCTCCCACTCTAACCTCTTTTTTTTTTTTTCCTTCCCTTCCCCATGGGTTTCTGTTAAGTTTTCTTAGGATCCACATAAGAGTGAAACCATATGGTATCTGTCTTTCTCTGTATGGCTTATTTCACTTAGCATCACACTCTCCAGTTCCATCCACGTTGCTACAAAGGCATATTTCATTCTTCTCATTGCATGTAGTATTTCATTGTGTATATAAACCACAATTTCTTTATGCCATTCCTCAGTTGATGGACATTTAGGCTCTTTCCATAATTTGGCTATTGTTGAAGAGTGCTTGCTTAAACATTGGGGTACAAGTGCCCTATGCATCAGTGACTCCTGTATCCCTTGGATAAATTACTAGCAGTGCTATTGCTGGGTCATAGGGTAGGTCTATTTTTAATTTTCTGAGGAACCTCCACACTGCTTTCCAGAGTGCTGCACCAATTTGCATCCCACCAACAGTGCCAAAGAGGGTTCCCGTTCTCCAACAAAAAGGATACTCTTTATAGCACACTCCCATCCCTCCCTATGACTTCTTATATTGCAACATGTCTAGGACTTAAGATAGAACTTGGTGTCTAGTGGATATTAAAAGTATATCTGTTAAATGAATAAAATTCATAAATTACATAATTTATTAAAGCTGAAACCATTAAAGAAACAATTAACCACAACCCAAAAGGATTTGAGAATTCATGGAAGGAAAATTTATCAAAATAATATCCCATTACAATATTTTTAAAAAGAAGAGTTGATAGCCAAAAAATTAAAATTTTGTGTCAATCTCAAGATAAAGATTTTTTCAAAATACAGAACTATTCTTTTTCTTTTTCTTTTTTTTATAGAGAGAGAGTGCAGGTAGAGGAGAGAGAGACAGAGGGAGAAAGAGAATCTTAAGCAGGCTCCAAGCTCATCATGGAGCCCAATGAAGGGCTTGATCCTACAACCCGGGGATCATGACCTGAGCCGAAAAAGAGATGCTGAATGCAGCAAGCTGCCCAGATGCCCCTAGAACCTATTCTTAATATGGTAAATGAAACTGCTCTAAGGGAAAGCAAGTATTAATACATGGTAAAACACGTTAGCCCCTTTGAAGAGGAATGTTGCGTCACTGTTATTATTCTTTGTAATTTTAGAATCTTGTCAGTGTAATAAGATATGAAAAAATAATTTGAGCTTATCACTCCTCGCAGGGAGAGAGAATGGTTTGCTGGAGAATGAAAGAATGGTGAATTGTGGAGTGTCTCAGTTACAAGGTATTGGAAAGGACTTAAATAATTGGCTTGTGTCAAGTGACTTTGGGGCGGGTTTAAGGAAGCAGGGCTTAACAGTGGACAGGATGTGGTCATGAAATGGGGATAACTCTATGAGTGGGC
This sequence comes from Lynx canadensis, assembly GCF_007474595.2. Classification (NCBI taxonomy): domain Eukaryota; kingdom Metazoa; phylum Chordata; class Mammalia; order Carnivora; family Felidae; genus Lynx; species Lynx canadensis. The sequence goes on from NC_044307.1 coordinate 95,845,378, forward strand.
TACCTTAATAAATCTTTGTAGAGGTATAGGAGACTGGGCCAAGGCTAGAGCTGTTACTAGTAAAAATCAACAATCACACATATTAGTCCAAAATAGGAATATATTTTGGTATTTTGTGGCTTGGACATTGTTCATGTTTTGTCTGTGCTCAGACATAATTACAGAGTGGTCTTGTTTTTGTCTGGATTCATGATAGTCACAGTATGGACTTGTCTGATGCTAATGGTCTATGAAATTGTGGATATTTAATGGAAGAACACCCAGGCCTGACTTGTAGTACCAGACCATCTCCAGGATGTCAGGGATTATTTTTTTTTCTCAAGGCAATTATCATTATTTGCAAACCATATTAATGTCTATACATAACCACTGTAATAAGAAATTAACTTTATCAAAACAGTATATTATTTGGTAATATTTGTATGAAAGACAAAGGCAAGCTATCCATATCATCTATATCAGCAACAGGTCATTAAAATTTTTTTTGAGTGTTGTTTATTTTTGAGAGAGAGAGAGAGACAGAGTCCAAGCTGGGGGTGGGGGGTAGAGAGAGAGGGAGACACAGAATTCAAAGCAGGCTCCAAGCTTCGAGCTGTCAGCACAGAGCCCGGCGTGGGGCTTGAACTCACGAACCATGAGATCATGACCTGAGCTGAAGTAGGACATTTAACCGACTGAGCCACCGAGGTGCCCCAGGTCATTAAAAATAATAAAAAATAGACTCCTTCATAATAGAAAACAGATATATGGACTAAGATTAGACTTAGTAAGATATGTTAAGGAATTTAGTTAGAGAAAAACAAAAAATTTGTACTATACATAGACGATGACTCATTTAGAAATGTTCTTAATAAATATGGTACCCTTCTTTTGTATATTTTGTAGCACTCACCTACTTCAGGTATCAACTTTCCCGTGTATCAGAATGACTTATTATGAAGGGAAAGCTGTATACCAAGAGTTCTTTGCTAAGTGCATTTGAGTGACTGGTCTATCAAATGAAAGGAACAGGAAAAAGCTGGTGAGACACTATAAATCTTTGTATTTTCTAAGAAATCAATTCTAAGGTTAACTTAAGAAGAAGAAAAACAAAAGAATGTAACTTCTAAACATCCATAGCTTATCAATAGGACTGGCATGGGTTATAAATGAAGCAATACATGATCTTATCAAATCATGATATATTAGTGATAGGGGAAAGATTTTTTATTAACCAAGATATGAATAAAAGGGGGTAAAGTGAGAAATGACCCCAAAATCCAAAATTATTTTATCATGTGATAACATAAGATCCTTCCCTTGTTCTATGAGAGGCAACAGTTGTGGAGGAAGGAGCATGTTTATGGAAATTAGATTTCTAGCTACATATTCCTTCTCTTCAATTTACCAGGCTGTGGAACCTTGAGCACGTTATTTAAATTCTCTGAGTTTCAGGGGCACCTGAGTGGCTCAGTCAGTTAAGCGTCAGACCTTTGATTTTGACTCAAGTCATGATCTCACGGTTCTTGAGTTCAAGCCCTGAGTCGAGCTCCTAGATGAGAGTAAGGTGCTGGTTTGGGATTCTCTCTCTCCCTCTGCCCCTCCCCTGCTAGCAAGCCAGGCTCCCTCACTTTCTCTCTGCCTCTCCCCTGCGTCCAAGCTCACATTCTCTCTCAAAATAAATAAATAAACTTAAATTCTCTGAGTTTCAGTTTCTTCATCTGGAAATGTGGTATATGTGTAACACATGGCACTTTACAATGATCACATGAGACAATATGTTAAAAATAAAAACTACCTTACTACTGACGCAGAGCAGGTCTCAGAAAAGAAAATGCTGATATCCTACATATACATTCCTCCTCTCCATTTTCTCCTGAGATTGACTTAGAAGAGAAATTTAGATTATAGTTCTGAAAAATATCTGACATTAAACATTATGAACCTTAATGCCTAACTCTAAACACAGTGTAAGTTTAGGAACTGTGCCTTATGGTGGTAAATTTAAAAGACTTAAAAGAGGGGGACAAAACATCAGAGGACTCTTAAATATGGAGAACAAACAGAGGGTTACTGGAGGGGTTGTGGGGGTGGATGGGCTAAATGGGTAAAGGGCATTAAGGAATCTACTCCTGAAAGCATTGTTGCACTATATGCTAACTAACTTGGATGTAAATTAAAAAAATAAATAAATAAAATATAGTTGAAAAAAAAAAAGACTTTTTAAAAAAGACATTCAGGGGTGCCTCGGTGGCTCAGTCGGATGAGCATCTGACTTCAGCTCAGGTCATGATCTCACAGTTTGTGAGTTCAATCCCCACGTTGGGCTCTGTGCTAACATCTTGGAACCTGGAGCCTGCTTCAGATTCTGTGTCTCCCTCTCTCTCTCTGCCCCTACTCTGCTTGCGCTCTGTCTCTTTCTCTCTCTTTCTCAAATAAACATTAAAAAAGAAAAAGACATTGAGACAACCACTTTAAAGGGGTTCTGGTCACCAATTCCAATATGAGGGGAGTGAGTCCTACACAACACCAAGCAATTCTCTGGCACCAGATGGGTGTCTTACAAATCAACTCAATTTTGACACTCTCTACCTGAATAGAGCATCAGATTCCACAGGTTAAGGGCTCAGTCCCACAAGACCATCCCACCCCTTCAGATGCTAATCACAAGCCCAGATGGTCACCTGTACATCTCACAGATTGGCTAGACATCAGAGGTTCCTGCAGCCCCCTCCAAGGGTTCAGTTAAGAGCTTTATACACAGAACTCAGGAAAACATTTTACTTACTAGATCACAGGTCTTTTTAATAGAGGGATATAATTCTGGAACAGCCAGATGGAAGTGATGCACAGGGGAAAATGTGGGGAAGGGGCTCAGAGCTCCCATGCCCTCTTCAGACATGTCACTCTCTTCTCATCTTCTTGTATTTATTAGCTCAGAAACTCTCTGAACCCCCTCCTCTTTGGGGTTTTTATAAAGGCTTCATTACACAGCAAAGATTGATTAAATTATTAGCCACTGGTGAATTGAATCAAGCTCCAGCCCCTCTCCCTTCCAGGGCAGACGAGGGAGGTAGGACTGAAAGTTCCCACCCTCTAATCATGGTTGGTTCTCTGGCAACCGGCCCCCATCCTTAGGTGCTTCTAAAAGCCACCTCATTAACACAAACCCAGTGATGGTAGAAAGGGGATTGTGAGGAACAAGATACCCATTTCACCTTTATGGCTCTGAAGCGTTTTCAGGAACTGAGGACAAAAGACCAAATGTGATAATAAAAGATTGCTCTTATTGCTCTGAAACTTGCAAAAGGGAGCTGAGACAGGATCTGTGGATGAATATCAAATATAGGCGAGAAATATATTTTGGTAACCCGAATAACCAAATACATAATTCTTATAAATCACCCTATCGCATACCTCTTCTGAGCTTCTTTAACGTTGAGGCCATTCTAAGACTTTCTGCTGCTCCTGGTGAAAAGATAATGTTCCACCTCTGGCCCACTAGCAGTACAATTAAAATACCAGATGACAATCACAGCTGTTGGAAAACGAAGCCCCTGGTGTTTCTTAATTGAAATACCAGCGCAGAAATGTGACTCTTACTACTTTCTACCAGGCTTTCATTGGAGACCTGATCAAATACCACCAGAGAATTGTCTCCCTTGATTATCTTGTGAAACTCCTGGGATCTGCCATCACACCCTGGATTTTCCTCAGAGAGGAAAGGGTTTCCTCAGAGTCAGAAAGGATTTCAAAGCATTCTTCCTCAAGGGGTGGCTTCTAAAGCACCGCCCTCCCCCCCCACCCCCTTCCCCCTCAACAGGTTAGGATTTGCCTGTGGCTATGAGACACACTATTAAAGGCCAACTTGCAGTTGTCACTCAAGCCTTCTGACTCTACCCACTCCCCTTCTCTATCTGGTGACTTGCTGCCTCTAAGACGGAGACTGCTGTTTCCCTGGGGGGGAGGAGAGGCGGGGGGGGGGGCGGTGAGGGGGTGGTAACCTTGTCTGGTGCTGACTTAGTGGAGACTTTGCTCATCTCTGCGCTTCTATAAAGCTGAACACACACCAGAGACATTTACAAACCCGACTGGGAATGAACTTGGAACCACCAAGTTCAAGTCTCTTGTGAGCCAAATCATTATTTAATCAAGTTGGTGGATGTGGAAGAAAAGAGCAAAACCACTTAAATGTGGACGATAATAGTCCCTGACTTCACCTCTACTTGTGAGAAATAATCATTCTTCTCAGTGACACATACAGTAAGTCAGAAGATTGCCATTTACTGCTCTTGCTTTTAGTGTATTCCTCATCATTATATATGGCATTCCATCATCAGCAAAACCTTAGATTTCATTGACATATAGGTTATAAATTCATCTTGGAAAAAATAAGACTGCTTTTCTGGCATGAATATATAATATGTGAGTATATACAACTTAGCTCAGTCTTAATTTAATTATAATATGCAGTATCTCATAACTTATTTGTGTTTTCATCTTATCCACACTTTTTTAAAGGTCCATCTTAAAAATGCATCTCTGATGCATAACTTTCTTCCTATTCAATATTTTTTTAGTTGAGATTTTTAAAAATGAAGGCACTATTTTTGTTCATTTCTCCTTAAACATTGCTGAATTTTCTTTGAAAATATTAATTACTTATTGAAAGAGAAATAAATATAGGGGAGGAAAAGGATTTTTATTGTAAATATTTGAATATTATAAAATCATTACTAATTGGCCTACATGAATATTAAGGTTCTTCAGCCCTAAAAAAAAGTCTAGACTGTAAATATATGATAGCTATCACTGCAGTTTCTTTGCCAGAAGTACTTTATAGATATTAATCTCCATTTATCTTCACATCACTCCCAATAAGGTAGATAATGTATTTTAGCTATTTTTAAAATATATGATGCACTTGAGACTTTTAAAAAGTGAAATACATTTTTCAAAGTTACACAGCTATTAGTGACAGAGCTAGGATCCAAAATTATATAATAATTCATTTTTAACATAGTGAGATAGCTTTTTTTCCCTTCTAGGATGTGATAGACAGTAATTTTACCAAGTTTACAATTAACAGATTAATCAACTAAACAAATGTAGCAGCTATAAATTTCAACATACTCAGGTGTGCAAGAACAGCATGTTCCCTATGGATTAAAGCAGCTTAATTTTTGATTGTTAGTCCTGTTATTCTCAATATTTCTAGCATCCTCACCTAACCCAACAATGCATCTCATACTGTCCAGGGACCTAACATGATACCATGAGAAGAGGGGCTTTTTGTAAGACCATCCCTAGTCAGGGGTGCCTGGGTGGTTCAGTCAGTTGAGTGTCTGACTCTTGATTTCAGCTCAGGTCATGATCACAGAGTTGTGGGATTGAGCCCCACATTGGGCTCCAAGCTGAGCGTGTAGCCTGCTTGAGATTCTCCCCCTCTCCCTTTGCCCCTTTCCCCCACTTGCATGCTCTCTCTCTCAAATAAGAAACAAAATAAAATAATAAAAAATAACTAAAAAAAAAAAAAAAAAAGACCGTCCCTATTCAGTCAGCCTAGGGGACTGGGAATAGTCCTTGTATCCATTCCTCTTTGAGGGTTTGCTACCTCCTTAGAATTATTGCCTTCTAGGTAGGATCTGAGTCCACTCTAGTCACAGACTGTCAGAAATCTCTCTCTATTCTCCACATTCTCAGCCCCATCTTTTTTTTTTTTTTGAAGCTAAGGGCAGTGAAAAAAAAGACTTGACAATCATCTGCTCTCCCCACTTATTCAGTTGCTCTGTCTATACCTAGAAATCCCATTCTTTATTTACCACACCAGACTTTCTCCATTCACTGTTCTACCCCTGCTTCATACCTGGCCTCAACCTTTCCCTGAGGCAATGAAGTTTGGAGCCAGCTGCCATACTGAATGGGAGTAAGTGAGGGGTGGGGAAATTCAGGAGAAAATGTAAGTTAATATTTCAAAATATAATCAAAATCCATAAATATTTGGGGAGTATGGGAATTGTCTTTAGTCTGAAGAGGCATGGGGATAGGATAGAGGATGCTAAATAAATAAAAGAAATTACCCCACTCCCTAGGAACCCCCAATCTATTAATAATTAAAAGAAAAGAAAAAACAGACCAAAACTATTACCTGTAAACCATCAGAGGACAACAATGCCTAACTGTGCAATAGGAATTCAGACAGGAGAGAACTGAGGAGGAGCTGAAATACAGAAATAACAAAGTATTTTGATAATACCTACTGCCAAATTAAATAGATATTACCAATGGAATTCAAAAATATTTACTAAACATCTATTATGTACCAAGCACAATACTAGGCACCAGGAATACAAAAAGCGAACATAATTTTATCTTCCAAGTCAGGGGTAGGGGGCTGAAGATGGGGAGGAAAGGAGGCAGACATTGGAAAATGCTTTTTAGTGGATGTGATTTTGAGCTGGGTATTAAAGAAAAAGTAGAATTTTGCAATGGAATTATGATTAGAGAAAACACTGTGTGCAAAGGCAATGATAGAATTAATCCTGCTTCAAGCTCTTCCTTTCCCCTAGGCATGGGACTGAGTTTTGTTAGGAATAGCAAACAGCATGAGTAAAGAGAGGGCAGTTTTTCATCAGATCTATCTGGGTTAAAGGCCTCCTCATACAACATGAGGGAGGGTTAGTTTAGATTCCCTTATATAGATTGAGGATAAGAGCTGAAGCAAACTGTAGCTTAAAAAATAGTCTTCACTATGACTAGTAAAGTAAGCCAATGGCCTAAGGTCAAATTGTACAATACATCTTGGTTCAGGTCCACAGGTTCCGAGATAGGACCATTGATAGAATGAGGTATCAGTAAGTCTGCAAAGGTCATATGTTCTAAAAATGAGACCACTATTTCAGTAACTTGCCTGGTTTACAACTTCGGAACAATCCATGCCAAGACCATCTTAAGACTAATTCCAGCCCCCAGGTCCTATAAGTACTGTACCCTAAGCTCCTCCTCTTTTGACCCAATCCACAGTTCCTCTGCTTTGTATTTTCTCTTGTTCCAGTAGTCTAAATCAACCTAATTTTTTTTTTCTTTTACTACAGGCATGTTCCTGGTAGTCTCCAGACAGAGTTTTCACAAACAGATGATCAGGAACCCTTGTTGCTATAGAGACACACTCTTACTGATAACCACACTTTGGTCTCGAGTCTCCACTGGTTCAAAGCCAATCTACCTGTCTCACCACCAATGTGAGCTCCAAATATTTTGTTGTGCCCTTTGGTATTGGTCTTATTTTGTTTTATGGATAAGATCTCCCAAGACATTTTGGTTATTTGATTATATATGTAGTCATTCTCTTAAAGCCATCCCAAAGCATTGATTTGCCATTCCTCTACTGTTTGTGTATTGACACTCTTGTGGTACATCTGAGAGATTCATACGGCAGGAGACAGGGATAGGTCCAATGAATTTGCATTGCAATTTGATGGCTGGTGATCAAATATCACAGTTTTATGAAAGTTTTTTTTTTTGTTCGTTTGTTTTTTTACTTCTAGGAGCAACACGGCTTCTTGTCCTTCGGGGGGATGAAAATTTGTTGAATCATTTGGCATGGTAGTTCCTGTATAGTAAAATTTAATACTCTGAAGATCACATATTTGTGTCTGCAACATGGACAAACACTAAGACAAGAATCATAATAAAAATTTAAAGTATGTTTCATATGTCTCATAATCAACTTGGATTTCTTTCTGTCTCGGGGGGGAGCCAGCTGCCATGTCTTGAAGATACTCAAGCAGCCCTGTGGAGGCCCATATGGTGAGGAACAGAGGCCTTCTGGCAAGAACCAGCAATAACTTGCCAGCCATATGAGTGGCCACCTTGGAAGTGGATCCCCCAGCTCCAGTCAAGCCTTTAGATAACTGCATCCTTCAGAGAAACACCAACACCAATAGCCTAGCTAAGCCACTCCCAAATTCCTGACCCACAGAACTCTGTGTAAGAGAGGGAGGCAAACCATAAGAGACTATTAAATACGGAGAACAAACTGAGAGTTGCTGGAGAGGAGTGGGGTGGGCTAAATGGGTGATGGGCATTAATGAGGGCACTTGTTGGGATGAACACTGGGTGATATATGTAATGATGAATCAATAAATTCTACTCCTGAAACCATTATTACACCGTATGTTAACTAACTTGGATTTAAATGTAAAAAAGGAACTCTGTGTAAGAAAACAAGTATTTGTTTGTTTTAAACCATTAAGTTTGGGAAAAAATAAGTAAACCATTGAGTTTCGCACAATTTGTTAGACAGCAATAGATAACTAATGTAATAGGTAACTATACTTATTAGATCATTGATACGATAGCTAATGTCAAGTGGACTTTCATTTAATTTGGATATGGATGGTTTATCTCTGCCAATGTCTCTAGGATTACTCCAACATCTGCTAATTGTCAAGAGCAATGGTTTTGGAAGTACCATAACCACTGGAGAGGAGTATCTACTACCAATTTAGAGCCTTGAACCAGTAGAAATCTGAAATACTGCCTTTTACTGAAATCTTTTACAATTTCTTCCAGAAGACTAAATTTCTGATGATCTCTGGGGCCTTTAAGTAATTAAAAAAATAAAGAACTCTGTGGATGATAAGTTGGTAGTTGGCTTCTAATATGGCCCCTAATGATCCCTGCCTCCTGATATTTGTGCCATTATGTAATCCCCTCCATTCAAGTGCAGACTGTATCCAGTAACTTGTTTCTAAGTGGTAAAATATAACAAAAGAGACAGGCTACCATTTCTAAGATTACAATACAAAAAGCACACGGCTTCTATGTTGCTTGCCCTTTTCACCATCTTACTGGCATATTCTGAGGAAAATAGCTGCCATCTTGTAAGCTGCCCAATAGAGAGGCCCACTTATATGAGAAAATGGTATCTCCAAACAAGAGCCACCAAGTACCTAAGTACTCAGTCCAGTAGTCCATAAGGAGTTGAATCCTGACAATGAGTGAACTCAGAGGGGATCCTCCCCCAGTTGAGCTTCAACCAACATCTGGACTGACGCCTGTAAGAGACCTTGAGCCACAGATATCCAGCTAAGCCATGCCCAGATTCCTGAACCATAGAAACTATAAGATAAATGTTTGTTGCTCTAAGCCATAAAGTTTTGGGATAACTTATTACACAGCCATAGATAACTGTGTTGAACAGTTAGATAAAATAAGACTAAATTGTCCTGGTTTATTTTTATATTAATAATTTTTATTATATTAATACAATATTATATAGCAATATGAGAATGGAGGTTTTCTCTTCTATTGAGGTTTTATACATAATCAATTTTATAGGGATTTAGTCACTAATTATCCTGCGAATAAGGATGTATTATGGATAACGAGAACATTGAAAAATCATTAATTTAACGCATAATGTCTGTTATAAATGTTACCATTTGACAAGGACATTTAAACCTACAGGAAAGAAGTCTTTTTTTCCTCTCATTATTCTGTTGACAGTTATCATACTAATCTTTGTGTATAAGCATGAGTATACCTCTTTCTAACCTGAATCATGTTTAAGTAACATTTTGCCAAACTTCTCGTTTGACTTGTCAAGTTTTTGTTTCTTTTATCATACATTTGATTAATAAGAGAACTACCATAATCATTTTGAAATACTTTAAGGAAAAAAAATTTTTAATGCTTATTCATTTTTGAGAGACACACACAGAGAGAGAGACAGAGTACAAATGGGGGAGGGACAGAGAGAGTGGGGAGGGACGCAAAATTGGAAGCAGGCTCCAGGCTCTGAGCTGTCAGCACAGAGCCCGAAGCGGGGCTGGAACTCACAAACTGCGAGATCATAACCTGAGCCCAAGTTGTTTGCTTAGCCGACTAAGCCTCCCAGGTGCCCCAATTTTGAAATACTTAAAATTTAATTTTTGTTATCATATTTCATTTTATAAAACAAAGAAGCAAACATTAGTATACAGATATCATTAACTGCTTTTCTTTGGAGCTCAAATTTGGTAAAGACAGAGTCAAGAAGAGCTGTTTTCAAAAAACAAAATGTGTTACCAAAGAGTTATCTCTCAAAAAGACACAGGGTTCATTTTACCTTCCAAGAGATTCTTTCAAATATTTAAGAAACAAATTTATGTTATATAAACTCATGGGGAATGTAGAAAAACAGAGAGTATGCTTCTTATATAAATTTATGAAGTTAGAATAACTGACAGCAAACTGAACAGAATGAATGAGCATGTTGATGCCGCAGAAATAAGGGATTCAGAGAGCAGGGCAAGAGATTCTGTGAGAGCAACAGAATGAAGAAGGACCTCCAGGAAATTCTTACTTGAGAATCCAAATTCTAATCAAGTGTCTGCTGCAGAAGCTTCTGTGCTTGCTGAGTATGATAACGGGCAGCTGAACCAGTTCTCATGCTTTTGAACTGTTTCCACTTGGGATCTACCTTTCTTCCCATTTGTGTTCTTCCAAATGAAATGGAGGGGCACCTGCATGGCCCAGTTGCTTAAGCGTCCAGCTCTTTCAGCTCAGGTCATGATCTCGAGGTTTGTGATTTTGAGCCCCACATCGGGCTCTGTGTTGATCGTGCAGACCCTGCTTGGGATTCTCTCTCTCTCCCAACCTCTCTGCCTCTGCCCCACTTACGCACGTGTGTTCTCTCTCTCAAAATAAATAAACTTAAAAAACAAAATGAAATGCTAAATTCTGGCATCACTTACAGAATCTGAGGTTTTAGCTCTTTATTACTGAACAAAATAAAGGGAGAGATTTCCCTCACAGCCATCTTTTCTTATTTTATAGCTATTCCCTTGGCTTGGACCTCTAAGGGGCAGTTGGTGGTTTCTATGGAGGCTCTATGGAAACCAGCTAAATAACAAGGTAGCTACGTAAAGTTTTTTTTTCTATATGACACAATTATTTTCATTTAGAACACAATCAGCTGCTGTCACACCTTTGCCTCTGCTTTTAAAAAATTCCTAGAGTCTTTGTGTGTGCCATGACTAACCTGAAGGAGAAAACACACACAAAACTGAACACCGGCGAAAGAGAGGGAGTGAGAATTTAGAGAGCCCATGAAGAATCATTTCAGAGGATTGCTGAGTCCTGGGAAAGTGGATTCTAAGGGATCAACATGGCAGATAAATAAAAGGTTATTTCTGGCTCTTTGGTTTTTAACATATAATCGTCAATATCCAGCTGACTTGGGAAAAATCACAAGAAATGATGCGTATCAGGTACCAAATTCTAGTACACATCCAAAACTCAGCTGTGGTCTTTCCTTTCTTCTCTTTCTTCCTGTCCCTAAAACCCCAAGGCAAGGAATCAAGGCTTCTAGACACTGCCGGATGAGTCAAGGTACTGCGGCCCAGACAAGCTAAGCACTGGCCCTGTCACCACACAGACACAAAGGCATTCAAGAAACCACAGCCTTCTGGTTTTGTGGCTCCTGTCTTCTTAATCAAGTCGACGCACAGTGTGTATGCAGAGTTCACCCACAACACACACAAACACCATGCAACACCTTGGGGCGGTTGGCTGGCAGAAATGTCCATCGAGCTGTGATTCACTGGGCAAGAGGAAGGCCTCCGGGGGCAGCCAATCAGAGTCTGGCCCAGGGGAAAAATCACTTGGCTTTTCCAGGAAGCCATCTAATTATGTTACTGTAATCCTCAGGCTTGCATTTTTCAGCCTCCTCAACACGAACTCACAGACTTCACTGATTATGTAATTACGGAAAACTTCACAACAAACATGAAGATTCCTTCTGGAGGCCACATTGAGGATCGGGATGTGCATTTGAGCGTGGGAGGGAAGCACACGGCTCACAAAGGGAAGAGCAAAGAGATTTATTGAACTTAAAAGGCCGCAGTTTAAAAGAGGCCTCTACCAGACCTCCCTTTTCGTGTGCACATTTTTTGCACCTGCAACTGTTTGTGGGCTGGAAAGCAATAGCCCTCCCCCTTCTCTCAAGAGACCATGCTTTAATGCCTTGGCCCCAAATGTGTCATTTTCCTGCCGGGGGGGAAAAATCAAAAGAAACTAAGTTTTTAGAACTTTGCTGTAAAGAAAATAATAGTTCTGAAAAGGATTGGAGCCACATTTTCAGGTTAGACACAGTTGTTAGAGATATGTCAGAAGGGAAAACATTCCTCTTCACTTTCTTTCCTAACTTGAGCTCAAGTTCTCCATTTCACTGGGTTCTGTGTGACATCTGTAGCTCCCATTCCAGCGGGGGCCGCACCACACTTTCCGCTCTGCAGTGCAGGACTGTGTTCAGACCACAGTGTTCAAAGTCTAGATTCCAAATGGACCTTCCTGATTCTTCACAGAGGAGATGTTGTATAAATTATTTCCACTGAAACAAACCTTTGATACCAGAAGTGAACGGTGGCATCTTAATTACGATGCTCATGAATGAAGTGCTGACAAATGATCTTGCTTTGGATGGTGTTTAGATGGTGGGTGGGGCTTGGGTTAGAGCTGTGATCAAAACTTGATTTTGGCCATTGATCCACTTCCTCTCTCCCCCACCACCCACCTCATATGTTGAGATGAAAGTTAAGAGTCGAAAGCCTCTTTTAAGCCATTATGAACTGTTTTATTCAAAGCGGCATCTGTGAATTCTTATAAGACTGGCCAAGATTTGCCAAATTATTCCTCCAGGGAATAGAAAGTTTAAAATCAAGGGTCATAATTGAAGCAAAAGCGTTATGCTCGTGTGAGATAGAATGCATCGCTAAAGAGACGGAAGATACGACAAAGCCCCTCACTCAGCATATATAATGATAGCACAAGGATGAACTTGAATGGACAGATTGGAGTAGTAGATGCAGATCAAATAAGCCCAGTCTTCTTCAGTTTAACTTGGAAGACATTAAGGATTTTCTATATGGTATAAACCTTGATGAATATTGATGATATGGGCGGGGTGGTTCTTACATATCTTATAAGATGCTAGTGTGCCGTGTGGTCAGGGAGCTGGAGATTTTAAAGAGTAGATATATTTACTCTCCTCAAAGAGTGGGAAATAATCATCTCAGCTACAGAGTGATCATTTGCCTCTCAATCTACTGTCCAAGTAAATGTTAACATTTTTGAAGTGGGTAGGTTTGGGATTCCAAGCAAACCCCACGATGGTCTTCAGTTCAGTTGTCTCATGGGGAGGACGCAAGAGAAGGCTTAAGTGGCTCATTGTCATTGAGGTACATTTATATCATTTTTATATTTATATTACTGAGTTACATTTATACAGACAAAATGATGGTATGGAATGGGGTGGGGCTGGTTAAAGGGAAACATGGGAAGCCTGGGGTATCAAGAATACAAATTAAGGGATAAGGGATAAGAGAAGATGGAAGGAAGAATAGAAAAAGGAACAAAGTAAACTCAGGAGCAAATAGTAAATTACTTTGGACCACTTGGTGGAGAAAATGAGCAGTTTCACCTAAATAAATATATCCTGGCCTGACCTCACTGTTGTCAAAAGGGACAGTCAGAAAGTCTGCTAGAAAATGCAAGATAGGAGATGTAGAGCCAAAGGGAAAAAGGACCAGGATTCTAGGAGGCTTCTTATCCACACAGATGAGTTCCCCAAGAGAGCCTTATTTTAGACTTCTGTTCTCAAATAAAATAATGCCTCCTTTGATGGGTTCATTTCCATGGGAGGGAAAGGGTGAGATGAAAGTTCTATGTCAAGGGCAGAATAAGGTCCACGGAGACCATTAGCCTAGGAGGAAATTTTTGGAGGACCTGATACACTTAAGAGTTAGAAATCCATATTCAAAGATCTCTGCATTTCATCACCATTTAGATTCCAAACACGCGGATTTAGGTGTCTGTGTAGAATTTTATCTGGCAGTGGGATCTGAACACATCTCTTTGCAAATCTTTTCCTATGGATGACCTTGACTTGTACAAATGATATATATATTTGGAATAAGGGCAGTGGAATGAAACCTCGATGCCTCCCAAACAGTTTTAATTATGGTTTCATTTAGAGGAGAAAAATAATTTTTTTCCATTTTATTTTTCTTCACTCCTTGAGAAAGTACATCATTGAGTTTTGTCTTCTTTAGCATTTTGGTATTTTAAATACCTCTCCCCGCCCATACAGGCAGGGCTTTCTTCCATTGAGAGGGCACCCCCCCTAGGCGCTCCAGAGGCACGGTGCTGGCACTTTGTGCAGAGGCCCTGGAAAGCTCTCCCACATAATGCAGTGCACACTGGGGGCCCTGAGCACCAGCAGCAGGTTCTCCAAATAAAGCCCCTTCTCCAAGTAAGTGAACAGAAAAAGGACTTAGAGCCTGACTGTTTTACTTCCCACTCAACAAATAAAGTGTGCCAAGGGCATAAAATTTGCTCACTTTCACTATAAAGTGTGAAAACGAGAGACAAAAAAAGACGGCAGTAAAGATATACTAGGAGTGATCTCTTCCTTCCATTATTGCAGACACCATTGACCTGTTTGTTTTTTAATTTTTAAATTTGAGTAGAGTTGACACACAATGTTACCCGAGTTTCAGGTGTACAACATCACGATTCAACTTTTCCACAAGTTGTGCCGTGCTCACCACAAGTGTAGGTGCCATCTGTTGCCACACAACACTGTTACATTATCAGTGACTCTATCCTCTGTGCTGTGCCTTTTATTCCTGTGACTTACTTGTTTCATAACCAGAAGCCTGGATCTCCCACCCCCCTTCACCCATTTTGCCCATGCTCCCAACCCCCTTCCTTCTGGCAACCATCAATTTGTTCTCTGTACTTACAGGACCATTGACCAGTTTTTGAATTATACTCTTTTAGTTTGAGGTCATTTCTTTCTCTTTTTATTCCAGCACCTAAGGGCTGTGGGAGTTTAAAAATTAAGTTTCTTTTGGAAGTATTACTGGGCTTCCTCTAGTCTTGTTCAGGGAAGTGAATCCCTTACGATGGTGTGCCCCTTCTGAAGACTTATGGACACTCTCTGTCATAACCCAGAGGTGATTAGCAACTCTCCACTTGCCCCAGCTACTAGATTATCTGTCTGCAGTTGGGAAATTCTACTAGCCACTTCCTGAAAACAAACTTTCTACTCTACAGCTATAGATGATAGCTGTAGAGTGCCCGGACAACTCAGTAAGCACGGGTGGGGAGAAACACCGAAGCCTCTTTGCCCAGCATAATCACTGACCCCTTCTCCCTCCTATCTAGCCCCTGCCCACTTCATGGATTTTCCAGGGTTTTCCCTGATTTACAAGTTACAGCTATTTCTCCTTCACAGGGGAAAGTTAAGTAGACATTTCCTCAAATGTTGCTAGTAAGTAAGTACAAAATAAAAAGTAAACCATTGTGGATGTACAGTTCAGATTTTGTCAGTCTGTTCATAGTATTTATTGAGTGACCAATGTATATTGGGAAAGCCTGGCAGGAAATACTTGTGGGGGATTATAAAACAGCAGTTACAACCACCAACAGATTAGGTGACTTGCTGCAAGATTCAGAACACTCAGGAAAAGAAAACTTACGGAGGTTTCAGAAAGTACTCCTTTATAGTCTAATACATTGATACACATAGATCTATGTAGTCTAATGCCTGTAGTCTAATGCTATAGTCTATCATAACATCTATATAACAAAAGAAATCCTCTCTAAAACATGTCATTTTCTTAATGTTTATTTTTTTTGTTTGTTTTGAGAGAGAGAGACAGAGACAGAGACAGAGCGGGAGTGGGGGAGGGGCAGAGAGAGAGGGAGACACAGAATCCAAAGCAGGCTCCAGGCTCTGAGGTGTTAGCACAGAGTCCAATGCGCGGCTCAAACTCACGAAATGTCAGATCATGACCTAAGCTGAAGTCAGACACCTAACCGACTGAGCCACCCAGGAGCTTATTTTAACTGAGCCTCCACAAGTCAGTGTACATAGTTCAATGTCACAGAGTGTCATAGTTCAATGAAATGTTCTTTCGTTTTACCTACACACATATCAACATAAAAAGAAAAATAAACACATAAGATTTGGTATTCATCTATTTGTCACCAAAGCTAAGCTCTTAAAAACCTGGTATACTAAATACATGTATTTTTATTTAAAAGTTTTTTTTAGTGTTTATTTATTTTTGAGAGAGAGGTAGAGCATAGTGTGAGCAGGGGAGGAGCAGAGCGGCGGTGAGGGGGGTGGGCGACACAGAATCCAAAGCAGGCTCCAGGCTCTGAGCTGTCAGCACAGAGCCTGATGTGGGGTTTGAATCCACAAACTGTGAGATCATGACCTGAGCCTAAATTGGACACTTAACTGACTGAGCCACCCAGGCATCCCTAAATACGTGTATTTTTAAAACATAATGCTTCTCTGTCACCTTACTAATAATAGACTCAAGGGAACACTTAAATTATATTGGTTTGTCATCTGTACGCTTCTGAATCAGAAAGAATGTTAATGAATGAAATATAAAGAGCATCCTAAAACTCTTTTGGGCCGGGAGTGACCAGCAGACAGATCCAGCAGGAGGATTTGCAGAACAATTGCTCAGGCAGGCAACAAAGATAAAGGAGAGAAAGTTCTGGAACTTGTTGGGTAGAATGAAATATTGAAACCTAAGAACTTCCCTCTGAGGAAAGAGTCTTTTCAAACACATCTGTCTTGGACAAAATTCAAACTGCCTTCTCTCAGTGATTCATTTTCCCATAATTTTATATTTGTGCATTTGCCACGTGAGGAAAAGAAGCAGAGTCTGTCAGACTTTTAAGGAAAAGTCCTGGTCAAGTCGACTCCTGGGCCCCACCAGCCCACTCCAGTCTTGAGATCAAGCCTAGGCGAAGGCAGGAGGGACCCAGGGAGCTTGAAGGGAACTCAGCACCGATGCATCGGTTAGGTTGTCCTGCCAGATCTTGATTCCTGGTTCCAATGTATGGGCTTCTGCCTTGTGTGAGCAGGCCCCCTTCTGTAGTCCCTGACTCAGGGCTGCACTATTCTTGCAGCTTCTCTGGGCTGGGTTCTTGGCTTCCTAGAGAGTGGAGAACCACTCTGTTTCTAATGCCTGCTACTTTGTGTTAGATTGTGTGCTGCTGTCTGCCTCCCCAAACATCTACATACCCTCAAGATGCCCCTTTTGGTATTTAATAATCTTAGTCCTCTTTATTTGAACATTCACCTTAGAGCAAGCCCCATGCTGAGCAACTCACATGCATTATCTTAACTTAAACCTCACGAGTCAGATTATTATTCCCATTTTACAGAAGAGGAGCCCGAGGCTTTCAGAGGTCAACTGGTTATTAAGTGGTGAAACTGAGATTCAAACCTACATCTGTCTTACTTCTGTCTCCTCTCCTTGGAGTTCTAGTCTATGCGGGTGTCCCCTCAGTGGAAGACAGCCCTCGTCTAGATCTTTCTCACTGCATGTGTGTTCTGAAATATGCTGGGCTCCTTTGGACTTTTCAATGCATTTTATAAATAAATGTACTTTTGTTCATCAACTATCCTCTCCGTTTCTTCTCTTACTGCTACTGCATTCATAATCTAAGTGACATTCAAGAATCTAAGCAAAATCCCAGAGCATCACTGCCTCTTGGACTTCTAACGGTCCCGCAAAGGACATCATAAAAGGAAAAGGCTGGAAAATCTCTGAAAGGAAGTTTTCGGAGAGTGTTTACGTGACAAAGAAGTCAGGAAAATATGGTATTGTTATGATTCTCTTCATCATTTCAGGATCTGAAGTGTTCAGAAAGAAAGACATCCAAAAGGAAGATGGACTTCCAGGGGGGGGATGTGACTCATAAGGAAGAATATGAAAGAGAGAAAAGCGACTTGTCAGATGGACAATGGGCTTTTATTTGAAGCATATGGAGCCATATGGAAGACTACAGAGAGGTGGAAGTTAGCAAGGAGGAGACAAGAAGAAGATGTTCCTGGTTTGAGCAGGGTGAGGGGGTGGGGCCCGGAGACGGAGAGCAAAGGAAATGAGTGTGGAAGGACACAAATACAGGAGACCTTTGTGTGCACAGTAGAGAAACAAATGCCCCACTTTTAGCATCTTGAAAAACATTGGCTATTTATTAACAAGAATGAAATAAATTTCTCTAATGCTTTCTTCCAAATTACTCAAAGAGCCTCAAAAGCTTCCTGCTTATGCCACACGTTAACCAGGAGAAAATCTCAATCTTCTCTTCTCTGATTGATAGAATGATAGCAGAAAGAGTTCCAGATTCATAAAAGGATGGTTTCCAGAGAGAGACATGAAAAGTGTGTTTCCTAAAAGATACCAAAAGTTTATTTATTTATTTATTTGTTTTGAGCCTGCCTATGAACAGTAAGCCTTAAGGAAACCAAAGAAAACAAACCCAGGCAGAAGAAGGGAATTGGCTTCCTTGTCTGGCTCACGTCTCCACAAGGAATGGTCATGTGTATGTGGCTTCCTTTGGTGCCACTTATCAGTCCTCAAATAAAATTCTGCGAACGACTTTTCTTGTCTCCGAGGAAATGCCTGTATCAGAAATCTCTGTTTATAATACCAAGTACCTCAGAAAATGCCATCTGGTGCTCTTGAACTTAACATTCTTGTACAAGTTTATCCTGATGAAATCCTTGGCATTTTCCTGAGGCTTTTTTTTGCCTTCCTGCCAAATGTTAATTGGTACCTGTTCCTGTAAGTCTTGAGTTCTCCTTTCCCAGCTGTAGAGATCAGTCTTAAGGGCACTTTTTTACTTCAAAATTTTTTCTCTGAAACTGTCCTGGTTTCCAGCCCTGACTGGAGCCCTCTCCCCAGGCTCTGCATTGTGCTATCTCCTAGCGGTGCTTACACTGGATTCTTCCACTCTTCCTCTGGGGACCTCCACTTTACAGAACTGACCTGCTGTAGTGGTATTTAAAGGTTTGCAAACTACATTAGGAGGTGCTGTATTATATCTACCTAGTGTTTGTCAGTCACCATAAGTGCCTAAACCTTCCACAGAATCTCAGATGGCCATCCAGCTCCTCCCAAATAAAAGGCTCATACATACTCTTCCTTCAGTATTATTTCCATTATTCCTAGCTTTGTATATAAGAGCTTAGACCCTGGAAGAAACATGATAGAGGAGAAAAAGCATTGACTTCTGATGCCAGAGAGATCTAGTTTTAAATCCCGGTTTCCTCCTTTTTTTTTTAAATTTTTCCCACTGAACTTGGGCAAGGGACTTAATTTCTTATTCCTTTATCTTACTATTTTTTAATGTTTTGGTTTTTTTTTTAATTTTTGAGAGAGCAAAAGAGCATGTGTGAGTGGGGGAAGGCAGAGAGAGAGAAAGAGAGAGAATCCCAAGCAGGCTCCATACTCAGCGCAGAGCCCAACCCAGGGCTCTATCTCACGAACTGACCTGAGCTGAACTCAATCAAGAGTCAGATGCTTAACTGACTGAGCCACCCAGGCACTCTATTTCTTTATCTTTAAAGTAGGAGTAATGGTAGAGGTGTAAAGATTAAATAAGTTAATGCATTTAGGTGGCTGACACATAGTAGGCGCTTAAAACATTTGTTGCATAAAAGGATGGATGAAATTAATGAAAGAGAAGGGCAAAAGAAGAAAAAAAGGAGACCTTACAGTTTTTGCATATCCACCAAGTACAGGCTTTATGATAAGAGTCTCTCAGTTTAGTAAAGAAAACAGATATCTACGCACAAAAGTACCAAGCAGTGCAGTAAGTATGGATGATGGAGGAATGCAGAGGAAAGGTGCCTAACCCAGCCTTATGAAGGAGGAGAGTCGGGGAAGAATCCCGGTCTTACCTCTTCTAACAGATCTGTATCTTTTGGGTGGAAGCTTTGCCCGCCTCTTGTACGGTGATCGCTTACCAAAGTATTAACATTTTATGTAACAGAAGACAATGACTCCATGTCATATATCACACCACAGAAGTTCAACCAACTTGGGTGGTGACTTGGTGAGGTGATGAAGCTGAGGCATATTAAGGGTGTCTCAGGAAATATTCACACTTTCTTTTCCAGAGGTACAGAATATGCTTTTTGGAGACTTGATATGAAATGCCCATATAAGCCTGGAACACAGGAAAACGGAGTCGGTTCTACTGGGACAATGGAATTGGAAATGGTCTTGGTTCTATTTCCTATACTGTGTATCGTTTAGTAAGGCAAAGCCCCCAAACCTCCACATTCCTTAGTTTTGTAGGTACCAAATGTCACCAGAAGTATCTGTGCACTATTGAGACAGGGTTCATGATGAGCACCTTGAAGAATCTTGGACATGTGTCCAAAGTTAGCCATTTCTACAGGTAGATTAATTCCTAATCATAGTGGAGTTATTGGTTACCTCAATACAATCAGAAAGCTTACTTTTCTTTCTTATGAATTTTAAAATGACACATTTTCGGGGCGCCTGGGTGGCGCAGTCGGTTAAGCGTCCGACTTCAGCCAGGTCACGATCTCGCCGTCCGCGAGTTCGAGCCCCGCGTCAGGCTCTGGGCTGATGGCTCGGAGCCTGGAGCCTGTTTCCGATTCTGTGTCTCCCTCTCTCTCTGCCCCTCCCCCGTTCATGCTCTGTTTCTCTCTGTCCCAAAAATAAATAAAAATGTTGAAAAAAAAATTTTAAATGACACATTTTCTCCATTTTATTCCATTTACTTATTTAAGTTTTTTATGTTTTATTTATTTTTGAGAGAGAGACAGAGTGTGAGCGGGGGAGGAACAGAGAGAGAGGAAGACACAGAATTCGAAGCAGGCTCCAGGCTCTGAGCTATCAGCACAGAGCCTGACAGGGGGCTTGAACTCACGAACTGTGAGATCATGACCTGAGCCAAAGTCAGGTGCTCAACCGACTGAGCCTACCCAGGCGCCCCTCATTTTCTCCATTTTAATAAAGAGTTTCTCCTAAATGAAAGTTTCAAAATACTAAGACTGACCCCACAAAATCAAATGATTTAACAACCTGGTAGTGCTTTCGGGTAAACATTTCCCCCTATAGTTAGAGAATAACCCTGTGTTGTAGATCAGTACTGTTCTCCTGTTTTACAGATGAGAAAACAGAGGCAGGAGTACAACAACATATGATCTGCCTAAGCTTTCTCAGCACCTTAAGGAAGACCTTAGAATCTAGTCCACAATGCACATGTTTTTAAGTCTATTGTTTAGTCATGAGATATAAAGCATCTCAAGAACTACCAAAGTCATTAAAAATGTTCTCTTTGTGGAGAACATGCTTCCCTTCCCAGGATGTAAAATGTGATGAACGGCAGGGAGGAGAACAAACCACCTCAGACCAGAAAACCACACTGGAGAGTAGTAGAATCTCACCCTCAGCTCTGAATATTATTATTTCAGAGTTGGAAAATTATGCGACATGACTGCAATGGGTTTGGCCACTCTTCAGTAATGTCTGTGCTATTCAAACACTCTTATGCAAACTCAATTTCTAAAAGTTATGAAGGGAATTTTTGTTCAACAAAATGTTCTTGTAAAAGTCGTCTGCTATTAAACTCAAGACACAACTCCAAGGAATCTTTTACTAGAAAGCAATGCATTATTCCAACATGAATCACAGGCTAATTGACTATTTTCCCAGGATATTATAACTGACTGCTGTACTCCACTGGGAACTGGGATACTCTATGACATCTGTGACTGAGATGCCCACTGAACAAGGGTCTAACCAAACCCGATTTAATGTGAGTTTGTTGTAAGTAAAAGGGAACCTAATGGGATGTGGTTAGGGAAACGTTGAATTAAAAAGACTACAAATTAGATAGAATGTGTACAGGGGACATTAATCACCACACGTTTAACTTACATTTCAAGTGGATCTATCAAGTGCTTCTGGAACATTCTGCCTTTTTCCATTTGGATGTCAGGTGCAATAAAATTCCAGCTTGGAAAGGGGAAGTCACTCTAGAATCAAGCCTTGAGGGAATGAATCTCTTTGTGTATGCAGGTGGATCATGACCACCACATAAGACTCATTAAGTGCCCAGATGCCCATGGCACTATAATTGGCAGCGCCTGTAATAGGAATGTACTTTTAATGCCAGTCTCACCCCAACCACAATTTTTATTAATGGCATTCGGGAGAGAAGGAAATCAGGAGAAGGTACTATATTTTTAATGAAACCATCTAGTATTCAAACACTGCTTTGTTCTTTGAACATTTTATACATCCCTTCCTCACAGGAGCCAAGTGCATTAGCTCAAAAGGCATTATCATCTCCACTTTTAAAATTAGAAAACTGAGACCCAGGTAAATGTAAGACAAATAGTAAGTTAGCAGCAGAACTTAGAGTAAAATCCAGATTTCTTTTTTTTCATGTTTATGGTTTTTGTTTAAGTTTTTAATCCTGCTGTACAATGTTCTCTATGAATTTTTTTTTAAGTTTATTTATTTACTGAAGTAATCTCTATACCCAACATGGAGTTTGAACCCAGGACTTCAAGATGAAGAGTCTCGTGCTCCTCCAACTAAGCTAGCTAGGTTATGAACTTCTAAACAGACTTTAATACTTCCTGATCTCAAACAGTAAATATTTGGCAGATATTCTACACAAAAAACTTCTATCTTGGTTCTAGGAATGGAATACTTGTGGCAAACTTTTCCTTATGTAAAAACATTAGAAGGATATTTATTTCATTGACTTATAGAATAAAAAAATTTTCAGTAGAAACATGAAGCCCTTTTATTGATTTGTCTAGGTTTTAAAAGTTATAAAATAGATAGGGAGGGTACAGTAAGTAATATAACAAATATGAGTGTATCCAACACATTGTATTGGCCAATGTCGACATGTCTGGGTTTGCTTCGTGTATAAATATGAAGCTGATATATCTCCCCGCTTATTTGTTTTCTGTACACTTTAATAACACAAAATCCAGATTTTTGACCCAGAAGCTGGAGAGTGTGAGGTCACAGAGACCACGTGAAGACAGAAAGCTCCTCTCTACTCCTTGGGAGAAAAGCTTAAATTGTCAACAGGCCCCTCCCCCAAGTAAAACAAGCATAAGGCTGCTGGTGTTTCCCAGAGGGAATTGGGGAGTTATTATTACTTGCTGCATTTTTCTAGAACCTTTCTTCTAAAGTTTTAGGCAGCACCTTGGTCCATACTCAGCTTTACAAGGGCTTCTGAGTAATCATTCCTTGAAAGTTATTGATTGATTGACCGGATTGTTTAGTACCTCCCAGTGAAAGGGAAAGGGTTTGGACACAAAGAGTGACTGTTACTGTTACCTATACAAAGTAGAAAAGTAATTAGTTGTTTTCCCCTGTCTATTCAAGTTCCTCAGATCAGTTCTTCTGAAGGGTAATAGGGGTAGCATGTTGAGAAATTTAGGGGAAAACTGAGGTAACGCAAGACCGTAGGGGCTTTTTGTTGTTGTTGAAAGGTAAATACCATTTTATATTCAAGTTCTGTAATGTATGTGGCATATGGACTGATGGGTGACTCATTTGTTGTTGGAAACTGAATGAACTTGCCTGATGATATATTTTTCTTTTCTGTGTGTGTATGTGTGTGTGTGTGTGTGTACACAAGTGTGTATATGAGAGTGTGTGTGTGAGTGAGTATGTGAGTGTGTGTGAGTGTGTTTCCTTTCTGGGCAATGCCTCCCTTGGACTCATCTCATATTTTGAATTAAGGCATTTTTTTTTAAACTGACAAATTCATTTTCAAATTGTTTCCACCCATTCACTGGTTTCTTATCATTTTACTTATTTTTAAAATAATTTAAAAAATTTACTTATTTATTTTGGGATAGAAAGAGAGCACAACTGGGGGAAGGGCTGACAGAGAGGGAGAGAGAATCCGAAGCAGGTTCCCCAATGTCAGTGCAGAGCCAGACATGGGGCTTGAACTCACAAACTGTGAGATCATGACCTGAGCTGAAATCAAGAGTAGGACGCTTAACTGACTGAGCAACCCAGGCATCCCTGGTTTTTTGTCATCTTAGATATGTGGCTGAAGCAACAGAACTACAAATGGAATATGCAAAAGTTTGTTAGAGACTTTGGAATATAGGTGACAAATCAGAACCATGCCAAAAGGGATATTACTAAAAATCTATACTTCAGGACAGATTGATATTTAAAAGAATTGTCTAAAAATTAAGAAATATTGACAAAAGTCCTCTGCTTCATTAACCTAAAGTATTATCAACACAATATAACACACTATAACGTAATATCCAATTTGTGATGATAATTCTTTACTTCCTTATACAACTCTTATTTCTTTTTCTTCTATTTTGGGCTCCCCTTTTTTTCTTGCTTGTGTAATTCACTTCAGTACTCTGCGATGAAATCAGAGATAAATGTATAGGTTCTGGAATCCAAAATCCTCAGTTTCAGTGTGTGTATTCAGTTGGGGCCAGCGCCTTCTTGACTGATAGGTAGAAAAGATGAACCCAGTAACTGACATCCTTATTAAAGCATCGGGGTGTTTTTTGGTTGCTGTTGTTTTTACTCATCAGTTTTTTCTTAGGGCTCTTGGATTTCCATGCCTTTCAGAGCTTTCTGGAATTCCATTCTGTGTTCCACTTTGTCACATGCATCCTTACCCCTGTGTGTGCATCTCTCCACCCTTCTGAGGTGTTATCTACCAACTCATCATCAGGTTGCAAGGCACCAACATGTGAAAAGCTTTAAGTATATCTTAGATTATTGTTTTCAAGCCTCATAGTACAGAGCAATGGAAAGTCTATTCTATAAATAAATGTTTGGAAAGACTCACGAGAAGTCTGGCTCTTCTAAAAGCAAACGATGATTAACATGCCCAGATAGTTTTTTGCATCTTGATTTGGAAAAAAGAATCTATGACATTCTCCAAAACACTAAGTAGTATTAAATGAATAAAGTTGCCTTTGTTGGCATATTTAAAACTTCATAGCTTAGAGACCACAACATATCCCCAAAGTCTGATTTTTTCAAATGAATGAAAAGGTCTATCTGATGTGTGTGTTCTAAAAACTTTATTAATAACATAAATGATGTCCCTGGTACTCTTATACTTTGACTATTGATTTTGGTCCCTTTAGAGATACTTGCTTTTATTCATAGTCTTGCTATTTGCCCTGTTATAAGCACTCACATGATTTTGTCAGCAATTTCGTGGATAACTGACTTCTTGTTTTTCAGGATACCAATTACCCTTCCCAACTTGCATCTTGTGTGGGCTTGGCAGGCATCAGCTCCTAGCACCTAGAAGGCCCTTCCTTCTCCAGACTAACTTCACAGAAACAATGTTTCTGTTGCAACTGGCTGAGGTTGGAATGAGCTCCTCGTCTGTCTGCATTACAAAATAAGTGAAGACTAACGAGCCCAGGCAGGTTCTCTGTATCCTTGGATTGATCTCTTTGCATTCTCTTTGCCTCTTTTCAAGAGCTCTTGCTGTAAAATAGCCAGACTGCATCTAAATTTAACAATGCGATATGGTACAAACAGGCTTTCATGCGTGCTGTGTCATCACGGGGATTTCAGGATTGTCTAATTGGTCTGCCTTGGTGAATCTGACGCAATCTCCCATTGGTCTGTACTCAGGAATCTGGGTGGGAAGTGAAAGTACAGACAAGCCAGCCTGGGCCACCTCTACCATGTAAGAACTTGCTGCTGTGTGTGGGTCTGACAACCCAGATTCAGGCCAATTCAAAATGAAAAGCTTCAAATGAGTGCTCTGAAAGTAAAACGAAAACTGAATCTGCTCACTATATCTCAGTGAGGCCTCTGAGACAGCAAAGGTTTTGGGGTCCAAGGTCAAGCTGAAGGGTTAAAGACAGAAAGGGCCTTTTGCCCCTCAGACTGATGAAGTGACCTCTCCCAGGGGTATGACTGTGGAAAGGTGGCACAGAGGAAGGTCAAGTGATCTGCACCGGATCTAAATTTCCACTGCCAGACTGCACCTCATCCAAGCCTTTCTCTATGACACCCCCACAGAAGGACTGGCTCTAAACTGAGCTGAACAATTATATGAAATCCTTTCTGCTTTAGGACTTACAAGGGGAAAAGAGAATGTTTACGCTTAAAAAAAAAAAAAAAAGCATTCGTTGCTCCAATATTCTCTAAGTTATTTTTATTATTGAAATGAAAAGGAATTAGCTGAAGTGGTTTGGCATAAAACATATCACAACATTTTTTACTTAAAAGATCATTTTCTTCTGACCATCAATTCATGCTCACTGAAAAAGTAGTCAACTGTCACAGAAATATGCAACACAGAAAATGAGAGGCCTTCCCCTTCAGTAGATCCCCTGGAGGTAACTTCCCACACCAATTTGTTTTATATCCTCAGTTGTTTCCCCACCAATTATCTATCTATCTATCTATCTATCTATCTACCATCTATCACCTATCTCTCATTTTTACAAGAATGGAATCTTCCTTGATACACTTATAAGTTGCTTTTTCATTCTATTCAACAACACACCTTTCCGTGTTTGTTTATAAAGATATGCCTTGACGCCATGTTTGGTGTTTGAGACAAATTTCTTTAAAATTATTTTACACAGAATAAAAGCCAAGAATATAAGAGACATATTGAAAATAAAAATGCTTCCCTTCTTGGGGCTCCTGGGTGGCTCAGTTGGTTAAGCGTCAGACTTTGGCTCAGGTGACCATCTCACGGTTCATGAATTTGAACCCCAAGTTGGGCTTGCTGTTTGTCAGCATGAAGCCTGCTTCAGATCTTCTGCCCCCTCTTTCTCTGCTTCTCCCCACCCTCCTCAGAAACAAGTAAACATTTAAAAAAATGTTTCCCTTCTCTTCTCCATTCTACAGCATTACTCTGGTCTTTGTCATGCTTTTTAAGCACATACAAGTGTATGCATATGTACTTGTTTACTCCTGTGTTATTTTTTTCACACCAATGGAATCGCCCTATAAGCTTCCATGTCTCCATTTTTAAATTTAGTAGTCGAATTTTCTCTCAGTTGTACCAAATGGTGTTTAACTTAAGTTATAAGAGCTCGCTTCCAGTGGGAAGAGACCACGTCTGTCTGGTCCACTGATATCTGGACTTTACCTGGCATGTTGTCAACACATGTTCTATACATGGAAGCCCTGAGGGTCTTCTGCTCCAGTCAGAAAATCTCAGAGAAAAAAAACTACACCTCAGCTCCAAGTGCTCAACAGATCCCAAAGGATCTCCACGTGGCCTTCCTCTGGTAGGCACCAGGCAGCTCTGAGCCCTGTTTCTGGGTGTAGGAACCATTTGGTGCTCCAGAGTCAACAGGGGAGTGTGCATACCCGGCTGCAGAGGGAATAAGGAGGTCAAAGAGGTCAGCAGACCTTGAAGGAGCTGTAGTTTCCCTCAGCAATGTGTAAAATATACCCAATCTTTGTAGGAACAGAAAATCCAACTTTGATAGCAGAAAGTGGATTCTGAGTAATGAGTAAGATTATGAATAAAGAACCTTAGTAAAATTCTCAGTGGATATTGCTTTAGTAAATTTCAAAATTGTGTGTGTGTGTTGGGGGGGGTACTGAAATAGCCAAGTAACAGTATTAAATAATGTGTGTATTTGAACTCTTATGCACATTACAATTGCTCCAGAATATTCACTGTGTGATATGCCCCCTCACCAAATTTGATTTTGGTTTTTAATTCTTCAGTGGTAGGAAAACAAAGTGATCCTTGTCACTGAATTTGAGCATCATATCAGACTATTAAAAAAAAGCCCAGTAATTCTATTTGAGAAGAATTTTAATCATAGTTTTGTGGTTAATAGAAATTAAAACCAATATATGGTAGCCCTAAATAAGAGCAAAACTTATCTATTGGAGAGACTTCAAAGGTCAACACATCCCAGAAAGGCTCTAACTTATAACAGGAGACATTTATTATGTACTGACTTTGGGACATTAAAATGTCACTGCTAGAATTTATGGCTTTTGCAAAATGTGTACAATTTCTGTGGGGAATTTTCCTCATCCCAAAGGACAGGGATAATAGAAAGGAAGCCTTTTATTAGGGCTTACTTTTAAAACGTTCTAAAAGTGGTAAGGAGTCAGGATGACTGTTGTCCAGCTGGCTACAGGCAGTTGGTACATAAATCAGAAGGAATTGGCCTTAGTGAACCTCTGTATGGAAAAGCTCACATAAACTGGCAACCGATCATTCCCTCTCCTTTATTTCTGTATAAACTGTTTACAGAAAACTATGTGGCAGAGTGTTTGAGAATAGTGATGTTCTAATCCCCAGTAATTCTTAGGAAATGTAATTGTAGGAACGGATTTCATAAAGTGCCTTCAATCTTATATAAATCTGTGTAAATCACAGAGCCCTGTAAATGCTGTGTGGACATCAGAACTCTAGCTGGGACCAGAGCCTTCCTCCCCTCTGGAGCTTCCCAAGGGCAACTGCTGGTTCCCTAGTGGAATATTTGCCTTCTGAGCTGGCCACATCTTATCACTGCTTTCGGGGGTTTCCGGGGAACTTGGGGCAATCTCACCCCATTTGCTGTGCTAAAAATTTGCCCCCCTGAGTTTTAAAGGCATCTGCCTTTCATAAGGAAAAACCAACCTTCTGCTTCTGACTCATTGGCACAGAGACTTGCAGATGCCTAAGTTAAAGTGATGGCTTGCTGTGCCTGGCTGTGAACAGGCTCTCTCTCTGTTGAAAACTGAAAACCTATGTGGTAGATGGCATGAGTCCTGTTTCATGGTGCTAGCCTCCCCTCCCCAAGAGCACTTTTAGCATCGAGAAAGCACGACAAAGTGAGGCTGGAAATGTGTTGCTCCTGGCTTCCAAAGCTGATGAGAATCAGTGAAAGAGCCTCTAGGAATGCAAGGAGTCCATGTCTCTCTTTCAACTTCCCTAATGTGAAATAATAAGTGGCAATGACAATCTTAAAGATACAACTCTGGGAACACGGAACAGGGAAAGTTCTTCCCCAGTTATTCGTGCCAGAGAATCAAATGGACCAATGTAGGCGTGGGCACTCTAAACTTGGTTGTTACCTAACTGGATCCACGCCGTTCTCCAAAATATGATTCCA
Organism: Lynx canadensis; assembly: GCF_007474595.2. Classification (NCBI taxonomy): domain Eukaryota; kingdom Metazoa; phylum Chordata; class Mammalia; order Carnivora; family Felidae; genus Lynx; species Lynx canadensis. Next base: position 95,874,314 of record NC_044307.1, read on the forward strand.
GTCCTGCCCCCACTTCTCCGCTTGTACATCACTGTCCCACCCTGGACCTCGAGAAGCTCTCACCTGGATTATGCCTGCAGCCCCCAACTTGTTCCTCTGATTTTAATCTGGCCTCCGCTAATTTATTTTTCCTCTAGACCACTGTCAAAATGTGATCCATCTATCACCTAAATCTATTAGGTCATTCCCCTATTTATAATCTTTTGAAATTTTCCCATCGCCGACAGAATAACGTCCATCTACGTTGCCTGCCTGCTGCTCCGGGCCCCGCCTCACGTGGCCATGCCTCACACTGGACACTCTGCCAACACATGCCTTCCTCACGCTCCTCATTCCCTCTCGTCTCTGTGCCTTGTCGTGTTGCCCTCTCTACCACGGTGTTCTCCTCGTTCTCTCGACTGGGGTGACTATTGTTCATTCATTAAGATTCAACTCATATACTGTCTCCTCCAAAGATCCTTCTCTGACCCACCAGATAAAGGACAGATAAGGGTAGATAAGGGACCCACTGCTCTGTGGGCTGTCTCGTTCTACAGGCCCAGCCCTCATGGCACTGACCTTATTACAACCTACTAGGCTCGTTGTGTGTCTTCTGGCCTCTGAGCTGCTTGAAAACGTGAACTGTGACTTAGTCGCTATTGTGTTCTCCCCCGAAGTATAGCACCATATTTATCATATATTTGATACCCTATAAATGCCTGATGAATGAATGAATGAATGAATGAGGTGGAAAAGGAAAAATGAATAATAAGAAGGGCTTATATTTTTATACAAGGTTTGCAAGGGTTATGTAAAGTTTATGGTAGGTTTTTTATAAGACTGTTTAAGTTTTTTTTTTTTAATGTTTATTTTTGTTTGAGAGACAGAGAGAGACAGAGTTTGAGCGGGGGAGGGGCAGAGAGAGAGGGAGACACAGAATCCAAAGCAGGCTCCACGCTGTCAGCACAGAGCCTGACGTGGGACTCGAACTCATGAACTGTGAGATCATGACCCGAGCCGAAGTCAGACGCTTAACTGACTGAGCCACCCAGGCGCCCCAAGACTGTTTAAGTTTTGTTGGTAGCATATATATATTTATGAATAAGTAGAATAATTAAAAAAATAATTTTTAGGGCTGTAAGAGACTTTAGAGAGCATCTAGCCCAACATTTTTCTTTTACAAATGGGGAAACAGAAACTCAGAGAAGTTACGACCAGCCCAAGGCTCCATGGTAAGGTAACAATAACCTGTGAACAGGTCTACACAGAGTATTTATGGGGTCTACTGTACGAATTGAGGTCTGTATTATATATGCTTTAATATTTATATTCCAGGAAAGAATCAATATCATGATTCACAAGCGGTATATTTAGCCCTATCGATGTACAAATTTAAGAGTAATACAAAAGTGTCTAGGATTGCAAAATCCTCAGCTATCATCTGCAACTATGGTGAATATTACACTAACTCCTATTCCAGAATCACCAATTGGAACCTATAAAGGAGCAAGAAAATGAGAGCTCAGTGCTACCAGGAAGTTGTATTTGATGTTGCAATCTGAAAGGAGGGACTTGACTAAATTAATTTGTCTTTGTCTTTTCTTATACCCAAGGGCTTTTGCCACCTATACCTTCCATATTCCAAAGCAGTGCCCATCTCTGATGTCAGCAGTGGCACAGCCCATCAGCCTGGATGGCATTTGGTCAGTCCTTTTGTCTTGAGGGACACAGGGCAAGAGAAGTGCAAGAGTGTTTCCCTGGGGCCTGGGACCCAGTCTCCCTGGGAGCAGTGTTAATCATCAGAGCAGGTATTTAGGGGTGTTGGCTGTGTTGTACCAGCACCGAGCACTTATATGTTGCTTAATAAACATGGGTATTTGTAGTATGTGGATGTGGTATCCTCTAAAGCTAAGGGACCAGGGCAAGAGTCCCTCTTGCCTTGCTTTAAGAGCGGTATGAACTTTGAAAGAAAATCATACACAGTAACCATCAAGCTCCCTGTCAAAATGTCCTGTGACGGTAATAAGGCATAAGGCAACGGCCTACTGGGTCCTTAATACAGGGTTTCTTACATTCTTATGGCATTGCATTTAGGATCTAAAGTATAAAGTTCTAAGCAGAAAGGCCAAGAAACTGGGAATTTGCAGTCTTGGATTGTTTTCTTAAATCTACTAATTACCTACTGGGTAACTCTGAGAAAACACAACCTGTTAAAGGTTAGCCATTTCAGTCTCTCTACCCATAAAATAAGCCATAAATTATCTATACCCTTGCAGAAATACTGGGAGAATAAGTGCTCAAACGAAAGGTATTGTATAAGGATAACATGGTTTTACAAAGTTTGAAAGCTATTCTGGCCTCCACTTAAATAGTTAGCAGGATATCAGGCTCTCATGGACAGAGTTTCCAACATAACTAGTCTTAGATGCAACAGTGTGTTTTCTTTGAGCCACTGAAAAGAAAAACGTTTTCTAAATCCAATCTATTTTCTTGGGCAAATGAATTAAGTTTGTGTGTAACATGGAACTGTCATTTGAAAAGAATCCATCATGAAAACAAGACTGTTGCCTGGGAGTCTCTCCTAGTCTGTTCATGGCCCATCTGTCATTACCTGTCCTTTTCTGAGCTGGTAGACATTCCTGTCCCTCTTTGGCTTGTTACAAACTGGACAAATAGAGTCATCTGCCTTCCAGTGCCACACCGAAGCCAATTTGAGTCCTTGGGCCTCCTAGAACAATCTGTGATTTGGATTAAGGATATATATTAAGTGACTCAAAGACCCTGAGACAAATGTGGTTAAAAGCAGATAATTTCCTGATTTAAATGAGGGACTAATTTCACAAGCCTGATTAAGGAGGCATTCAGAAACCCAAACCATCTAATCCTGTCTTGGAGGGCTATGGGAATCCCTGCTGCATGGCTGGAGTCAGATTCCTTCACCAAGAAATTTTATGCTTCAGAAGCAGAGAGAATCCCCCCTCCCACTGACAAACAGCACTGAGCTGGTCTCCAGGGACCCAAGGACTCTGGAATCACCAGACAGAGCATAGTCAGGGTATGGGCTTTGGTGATCTGTAACTTCTTGGGGTTCTAATTTGAAAAACTAGCCCTAAGAAATGGGAGATTTCTGGGAGGTGGATGGTTCATTTGTGTTTCCCTTTACCCATAGTAAGGAGGCTCTTCACCTTGAGAGAACCATCATTCCAGTGCTTTGTGTTTTCCATTTTTAAAAGTTTATTTATTTATTTTGAGAGATAGACAGAGACAGTCCAAGTGGGGGAGAGGCAGAGAGAGAGGGAGAGAGAGAATCCCAAGCAGCTCCACATTGTTGGTGTGGAGCTCAATGCAGGGCTCAAAACAGTATTTGTTGAACAAATAAACAAATAAAATATTACTTCATTATTCTTCCCTTGGTAATTATTCAATTAAAAAAGTGATACCCTACTTACAAGACCCTCAGAAGTATTTTCCCATCCTAAATTTCCCAGAAATCCAAATGGACAAAGTATTTCCATTTTAATTTTTAAATATCAGAAGAATGCAGTGACCACAGTTTATATTTTCCCTCCTATTTTCCTCAGGGCCTGAGTTGCTCATTTAAATGCAATTTGCTGCGTGTTTGGGTCAGTGACTTAAGTCAGGAGGCTCTTACGGTAACTCAGCGCTGTGGAAATCCCAGACTTTTGGCTGGGGTCTGGAGAAGCCTAGGATGGGTGGCTCTGAGGACCACTGTAGTTCAGCACCAGGCAGAGTTGCTGGTCCACTTAGGGCAGCAGGTCTCCAGCTTCACCAGTTTGGTTTTGCATGGAATCAGTCAGCAATGCCTGAGAAGGCCAGGAGCCCAGTCAGGATGACTAGGAAGGTTATAAACCAGAAAACTTCTGCCATGGTATTTGAAAACCACACAGTATTTTACAACATTCCTGTCTATTAACTGCTGGGAAGGGCACTACCTTATTGCCTTTTGCATAATGGAACCAATCTTTCCCCTCAGAGGCCCTCGTGTTGCTTTGATCAAGTTCAAAAGATGAGGGAAATGATGACTAAGAACCTTGGGAAACAGACTGAAGACTCACAGACATACTCTCAAGGGTTTTTTTTGGAAATTGTTGTTTGTTTGTTTGTTTGTTTGTTTTACTGATGCATCATTTTGGTAAATAATTCCTATAGTTAGTGCACTTATCAAATTCCTTACCCAAATATTTGTTATTTATAAAATAATCAAGGAAACAGACTTGTGTTTATTATTCTGAAATCAGCAGCAGTTTGATGAATTGAAAACAGTCTTACTTTTTTTCCTTTTTCCTCTCCCTTTACCAGCCTCTTGTAAAAGTGCCAACATTATACAACCACCTCTCTAAACAGTAAAAATGAAAAATAAAAGTGACCTTGGTGAACTGTACATTCCCTCTGCCCAGGTTAGACTTTGGGCCAAGAGCCCACTCCCCTTAGCATCAGAGGTAGATATTTGGAATCAACTGAGTTGGAAAGGGATACTGTAAATGTCTGTTTCCGGTTCACAGGGCCCTCAGCGTCATTGCATAGTTTGGACGTCTGACTAGTTTCCTGACTTTGAGAGTCTCCTACTTTAAACATGAGGGATTGACCCTGGAAAGGAAAGGAAAGACACGCACAAGTCTGCCACTGACTCCACCAACCATTACTCTCAGGTCGGGTTTCTCCCGGTGGGATTTAAATAGAACTATTGTGACACGGACAGTGCTTTCTGTTGCTGTCCTGAGGCAGGGTGGTGGTGAGGTCGTGGGTCTGCTCACATGGTGTGAGTGGGGAAGGCCAGGTCTGGGCCAGTTCTCCACAACATAGCTTCCAGGAAAGCCCCACCTCCACTCATCGTGACCAAAGAACACAGCAAAAACAGACACTTCAAACTCAGAAAACCTTGGTAAGACTGATTCTCCTCTATATTGTCCTTAAGTGATTCTATTTATATTTTACAAATGAAAAAGAAACACTTTGTAAAAAGGGGCACAGATCTAAACATTCCTTTCCAAAGAGCCAAACTTGCTAAATCATCACGAGAAAGGAACTGAGGCATTCCAATAATCCTTTAAAAAAAATTTTTTTTAAACAGTTATTCATTTTTGAGAGACAGAGAGAGACAGTGTGAGTGGGGGAGGGGCAGAGAGAGAGGGAGGGAGACACAGAATCTGAAACAGGCTCCAGGCTCTGCAGTGTTGGCACAGAGCCCGTTGTGGGGCTCGAATTCACAGAGCCCAAGATCATGACCTGAGCCAAAGTCGGATGCCTAACCTAATGAGCCACCCAGGCGCCCCTGAAGCGTTTTATTTTAAAATAACTGCAGTTATCCTTTACCAGACTAAAACTCTAGGGCCACAGTAACTTCAGCTCTTCACAGAGTTGCCACAAAGCTTAACATACATGTTTAAACACTTGAGCTGTCTTTAAAGTCACCCTATTCTTGAATGTCCTCAACTTTGTCCTTATTTTCATGACTATGTTTCTACGTTAACAAATTCAATGGCGACTTTCACCTACCTCTAGAGGTCTTGGGTTAGATTGCTTCTATTCCTTTATAATTAATATGCTGAGCTGGCTGAAAAACAGATTGTTGTCAGTCAAGGTGCGACTGGTGGTTGCTAATTCCTGAGGCCAATGGACTCCTGTTGGCACGATGGTGGAGAGAGGCCAAAGAATCCAATTTCCCAGAGGAAACACAGGAATGGGGAGAGGTACCTGGGGGAAGGGAGTGGCAGGGTTGGGTTGGGGGAGGGTGGGACACTAGCAATGAAGGCCTACCGGCATTTGCTGGGGGAAAGGGTGCATCATATATTCATAAATTAACGTTTCATATTCATGAATAAAAGTTTCATTTACCATTATGAAAGTAAGAATTTATGTACATAAATAAAAACTTCAGCAAATAATTTTATTATACCTAGGGGATTCTACTGGCAGGAGTCACCTCACCACCACCCCCAACACGCCCCCAAATGAGAGAAGGCAGGCAAGAACCCTGGAAGCAATGCCGCTGTCAGCTGTCAGTCGCAGGCATCCCGCCAATGGAAGTCCAGAGAAGAGTGGGAGGGGGGGAAAAGCTTTTGTTTTCCCTTTCTTCCAGCCTTATGAAACAACAAACGAAGCTTGTCCCTTAGGATTCCACTTAAGTCTCGCCCAAACTACTTTCTCTCAGGAACTTTTGCCTCGAACCACTTTTAGGCACTGAACTAGTTCCTTCTTGCTGGAAGAACGTTATTGTATTGTCTGAAATAGCGCATGCTTCCTTCCAGAAGGCCGGCGGAAAACCCCAATGATGCCTTTTCCCACTAAACTATTAGGATTTCTCCTTCCAGTAAGTGCAAAAAGAAGAACACGCAACCGTTACTAACTGGCAGCCTAGGAATGTTTTTTGAATTGTAAAGTTACATTTTTTTAAACTTAAAATTTCTATTATAAGCTTAGTCAGTGCAGAGACCATGCCATACATCCTTGTATCCCCACAATATCCACTATTATTTATGCACGTAATTGGAGATGACTAATGATTTTTTATGAGAAGGAAATTGACCCCCAAATTTAAAGCCTTTTTCATGCAGAACTTTGACCAAGCAAAGGCCCGTAATATCTGTAAAGGTGATAGAAAAGCAATGAGGATAGTCCTTATCCCAGTCTAGTATGAAACTCTAGATTGATGAGTGGTTTTTCCTTTCACTGTTTTAATGAAGCAAAGGAGGAATGTGAATAATTGAAAAACAATTTCCAATTCAAACAAAATTCATCTGAATTTGGTTTTGATTTGTGATAAATCCTGCACCTCTATAGTGACCATGATCCTCTTCTATTTGACTTGAACTTCAATCTCTGTCTCATTGATCAGGTCCTGGCTAGAAGGAGGACCCAGAAGATTCCAGACATCTAAGGAAGATACTCTGTGGGAAAAAGAGGAGAGGTGGGAGAAAGTGCTGGACCCAGCAGTGGTCGTTGTTGACGCTCATTTCTGCCACTAAATCACTTTGTGTCACTGAGAAATGTTTTTTCCCTTTTAATGCCTGAGGTTTCTTCTTGACAACTGAGATGAATGGACCAGATAATGTGAAAATTTCCTGCTGGGATGGTGATAGAAATTCACATGTAAATAAAAGTTCATAGGATTTTGCATTTTTGTGCTGAATGTGGAAAAAGCTTATGAATTTAATAATAAAAACTAAAAATGGATAAACTGAGTCAAACAAAGAATTATCAAAACTCAAAGAAATTTAGGGACAAAAATGGAAACAAAGTAAAACATTTACATACTTTTAATTCCAGTGTTTACCACTGTTTCCTTCTACAGCTTATTTAAAGGCACATTTCAAAGTTGTAATAATTTTGAGTAAATCCCCTCATTGACTTGAATGTATGTAAATCTGATCTTGGTCATTTGAACTTGACACAATTCAGCAATTTTTGAAATTTGTATTCCAGCTATTCAAGTAATGAATAGTGTCATTTGCTTATTTGATGCGATTAAAAAAATGGGTCCTTTGAGAAACTGCTTCTGGGTATCAATACTAAAATGAAAACACTGGCTAAAATCATAAAAGCAAGAAAATTAATTTCAGGGCATTTTAAGCTCCCCCAGCTTCCTGGGCTCACAGGGCTTCAGAAGTTGAGAATTGCTCTCTGATGTCACTGTTCTCTGAAAGCTGATCCATTCAAATCCATATGGTGGACATCTTTGAATCACATACTGCTTACATTTTTCAGTGCCTCTGAAAAAGAATTTCCCCCTTTTAATCCTCAAAACCAAACTCAAATGAATTGTTTTACCCACCTGCAGCTTCCTCTGAGGAATATAAGTCTTTGATTCAATCCATCATTTCCTCTATTCTCCAACCCCCAAATTATCCAATTTTAGTTTTGAATTCAAATCATTATTACTGTCACAGATTCTGAGCTGCGAAAACGGAGGGTGGTTTTTTGTGATGCATCACGGAGATGTTACACAAATATAAGCCAGGAAATTTCTCATTTCTTTAATTCTCTACTACAAGCTACAACTTTATTAATTCAACAGAGTTTCAACATGGTTCTGTAGACTGAAAATCCAGAAACAAATTCAAAGACACCTGGGCAGCTCAGTTGGCGGAACATCCGACTTCAGCTCAGGTCATAATCTCATGGTTCGTGAGATCGAGCCCCGCAAAAGGCTCACCATTATCAGCGCAGAGCCCACTTAGGATTCTCTGTCTCCCTCTCCCTCTGCCTCTCCCCCATTCGTGCTCTCTCTCTCTCTCAGAAATAAATAAACATCTAAAATTAATTAATTTTCTCTATGAAAGAGAAAACTATCTGCTGAATGACAAAGTCCATACAGAGGAATGGAGCATGGATCCCATTGGTTTGTGCACATAGAGGACACTGGTAGCAGGAGCCTAGAAGAAGACTCTGTGTAACACAGAACTACTGCTGGCTCAAGAAGCACTCAGACAGTGCCCAAGGGCAGGTAATCAACAAATAGTTGATGGACAGTCCTCTCCTGGCCTCTGACTCTTCCTTTGCACCCAGTTTACATGCCAATATTCTATCATTGCCTTGCTTCAACTAGACTTCAAGCTCAGCTTCTGTCCCACCCCAACACTCATTCATGTTTTTAAATATCTTTCTTACTGGGGTGCCTGGGTGGCACCAGACTCTTGGTTTCAGCTCAGGTCATGATCTCATGGTCATGAGATTGAGCCACATATGGGGCTCTGCACTGATGGTGCAGAGCCTGCTTGGGATTCATTCTCTCTCTCTCTCTCTCTCTCTCTGCCCCTCCCCGACTCGTGGTCGCAATCTGTCTCTAAATAAATAAACTTATTTTAAAAAAAAGAAATAAATATCTTTCCTACTTGCATACATCCCTATTTTGTGTCATTGTATTATAAGGACATATACCATTGTAGAATTTTTAGAATGAAAATAAGATGTGGTTCTAACAGTACAGAATGTCACCATATACTCGCAAGTTCTTTGTTTGTTTTTTAAATTTTTTCTTAAAGTTTATATATTCATTTTATTTTGACAAAGATAAAGAGAGCACAGAGTGAGGGAAGGGTTGGGGAGTGGAGAGAGAATCCCAAGCAGGCCCTGCATGGTCAGTGTGGAGCTTGATGTGGGGCTCAAACTCAACAAACTATGAGATCATGACCTGAGTCGAAACCAAGAGTCAGACACTTAACCGACAGAGCCACCCAAACATCCTATATACTCAGGAATTCTTAATTTATATCCTGTTCCTTCTGTGGGAAGAGCCCACCATTTGCACTCAGGTCAATTGCTATATATCCTGGTAAGACCTGGTTACTCCTCAGATGCCTTGTGAAGCCTCTCTGACTGTCCCCCTCTTCTGTGCTTCCCAAGCATCCTGAACAACCTCTATCATAGTTTATAATAGACTGTTATGGACTAAATTGTGCTCCCCCCAAATTCATATGTTGAAGTCCCCATCTCCATTACCTCAGAAGGTAACTGTCTTTGAAAATAAGGTCTTTAAAGAGGTGGTTAAGTTAAAATGAAGACATTAAAGTGAGACCCTAATCCAACATAACTGGTGTCTGCATAAGAAGAGGAGAGAAGCCAAAGATACATGTACAGAGAGGAGGGGCCATGTGAGGACACAGCAAGAAGGTGCCATCTGCAAAGCAAGGAGCGAGGCCCCAGGAAAAACCAAAGTTGCTAGTGATGCGATCTTGGACGTCTAGCCTCTGGAACTGTGAAAAATGAATTTTTGTTGTTTAAGCCAGCCAATCTGTGGTATTTTAGCAGCCCTAGCAAGATAATACACTGTTCTGCAAACTGTTACCTTATCCATCTCTGCTTCTATATTGTGAAGACTCTCAAAAGGAATTGTATTTAATCTCACTAGTCATAGAACCTGGCAGAGTACCTGACATATATACAAAAAAAAAAAAAAATTTGCTGAATGAAGAAAGGAAGGCTTTTCCTGACTCAATTTGATCATCAACCTCTAGTCACTTGGCATCTTATTTTGCTCCCTATTTTTATTCATCCTCTTCCATCCTAATTCTAATGGTTTGAATACATGTGTCTGTTTTGCACCTAAGTCTTTAACTCTGTCGATTTATTCCTAGTTTTTAGAGGTACCACACAGGACACTAGCAATGTCTGGAACCACCCCTCCTGCACTGGACATACACATAGCAGTTGGGCGCTATGGTTTCTTGTGAGGGCAATACACCCAGCCAAAAGATGCCAATTTACACAGTACAAACAGTGAAACAATGGCATACATGCCCATTTTCTAGAGTCAGGCTGGTCTCTCCATCTCAAAGAGGCTGAAACTGTTCCTAAGTGGAGCCTTTTCTGACTGCCAGTTCTGATGTGATCAAAGTAAGACAGCAGGGGCACCTGGGTGGCTCAGTTGGTTAAGCATCTGACTCTTGGTTTTGGCCCAGGTCATGATCTCATGGTCGGTGAGATCAAGCCCCATGTCAGGCTCTATGCTGACAGTGTGGAGCCTGCTTGGGATTCTCTCTCTCTCCCTCTCTCTCTGCCTCTCTCCCTCTGCTCTCTCAACATAAATACACAAACATTAAAAAAATAATAATAATAAGAGAGGAGGTCACTGGCACAGTGACCCAGTAAATGTTTAAAAGGGTGGGAAGTCAGCTTAGCAGAATTGGGAGCTGCCTCACATCCTGAAGTAATTACTCGAATAAATCACTCTTACGTCCATATATATATATATATATATATATATATATATATATATATATTTGTTTCTCAAATTAGGGGATAACTACATAAAACAACTCAGAAAGATCCCGCTTGTGTGAATAAAACCTGATTGTACTTTGAAAACACTACATTTCAGCGTTTCTCTGCTCCAGTCTCCTGGGTCCCAGTAAACTTTGAGGAAAGAATGGCAGGGCTGGAGTATTTACACATCCATAAAGGCTTGTATTTGTTTTCATATATACTTGCTGCTTGGCTGCTTGCCTCTGCTTTCTTGCTTAAGAAACATAATGTCGAAATGGAATGATATTTTATGTGAGTGAGGGTGCGTGATGAGTACTCTTATAAAAGAGTAGCCTGTCCTGATGCAAGTAGACTCAGACTGACCTACTTCTCTGGACATTGGTTAGCAAAATTTGTAGTGGACGCTGTTTGAACCTAATGCGTGGAAGAATGTTTTCTCCTGTAAGATGGTTTGTAATGGCAAATCATTCTATCCCCAGGTTCTGTTTTGTATTGTGCATGTGTGTTTTTTAATTCCCAGTTTAAATGGTAAGTCTAGCAATTCTGTACTTTTCCATAAATAGAATGTTTAATGGTACAGAGTATCTTAATGTTACAGCTATACTGAAATACTGTGGACCAGTTTATTTTACTTTCCAAAGAAGTGTTGCAAGGCAAATTACACATTTAAAAGAAGAAATGGTCTGAGATTTAGCCCTAGATGCCTTGAGGAGAGAAATTAAGAGCCAGGAGCTCATTTGTGATGAGATAATGATGAAGATTCTGCAGTAAATTCCCAGGACCGCCTCTTCTAGACAGTTAAGTAAACTCCATATTAAATGTCCATTGTGTGCAGGATACGATGTAAATACCTTGAGAGCCATTAAGGATTAACATCTTTAAAAAAAATTTTTTTAATGTTTATTTATTTTTGAGAGAGAGACAGAGCACAAGCAGGGGAGGGGCAGAGAGAGAGGGAGACCCAGAATCCGAAGCAAGCTCCAGGCTCTGAGCTGTTAGCACACAGCCCGATGCGGGGCTCGAACTCACAAACCGTGAGGTCATGACCTGAGCCAAAGTTGGATGCTCAACCGACTGAGCCACCCAGGTGCCCCAAGGATTAACATCTTTTAAATGTTTCTGGTCCTCAAGGAGTTTACAGCAAAGTTGGGGACAAAAATTTGAATCCTGGTCAAGGCAAATAGAAATAAAATATTTGAATATTAGATCTAAATAAAAAGAGATGGCATTTCCCATAAGGCTATCCATGGTTAATTGCTAAATGAGTTCAACAAGCAAGCAATGCTCTGAGGCCCCAGAGAGAACAGGCTTGGGAAGGTATCATCAGGACAAGTAGATGTAAATAGGCCCAGGGGAGGCCAACAAACCTACCTAGTTGTCTCCAGATTATGAGACCAGACAGACCTGAGTTTAGCTCCACCGAGGATGACCCGGATCAAGTTCTTTTCTGTGCTGAATCTGTCTTCTCAGAAGAAAATAAAGATGATAAACCTACCCTTTGAGCTGTTGTGAAGAGTAGATGAGCTCTGTGTAAGTAAATTCTTGGTGTAGACTCTCACACATATTAGGATTTATGAGAGCCAACATCGTGTTATGTATCAACTTGTCTTTTAGTTTATTGTCTGTTTCTCCCACTCAAAAGTAAGCTCTTTGTAGGTGGGGACTCAGGATTGTTCTGTCCTTGGATCCACAGTGTCTATATCACTATCCAACAAATAATAAGTGCCTAGTACATATTTGTTGAATGAATTAATCAATGAATAGTTAATTTAACATAAAAAAGTAGATTAGCTAATATTATTGTTCAACCTGGTCTTTTTCATATTTCTTCTTATCCCTCTTCATTGTCTTTAACCTTAGGAGCAACAAGAGATGTTACAAGCCTCAGGCTAAATTACAAATGAGCAGGATCATTTGGAGTTTTTAAGTTGTCCCTATAAGTTCAGGCTACTGGAACTTGCATTATTTTGCTTTGAAAAGAGTAGACAATGCAGTGGGAAAATAAAGCTTTTCTTCGTGTATCTCTTTCCTCCTCAGCTTTTCCTCACTGAATCCTCATCAGATGTGTGCCCCTTGTGCCCTTCTCATGCATAATTGTTTTATTTTATCTCATCTTATATCTATATCTCAGTTCCATAGCTCCTGAAGAAATAGCTTATCTTTTATTGGACAATGGACACTTTCCCTGTAAATATCCATAAACAACTGAAATTCATTACTTCTGAGGTTGAACTTCCTACATTTTCCCCTACTCAGCCCCAGATATCTTTCCACATTGCTCATGCTAACTGGTGACACCACTATCCACCTAATCTCCCCAAGGAGAAGCTTGGGATTATGCAGGACTCCTCTTTTGCTGACCCCACACCCAATCATTCTTCAGGTCTCACTGAGTTTGAAAATAAGGAATAGAGACAAATCATGGGGAGGAAACAAATAATTTTGCACATAGACCTTCCATCTCCCATGGAGACAGGGTTGGAACATAACTTGCCCTTTCTCCAACTCAACTCAATGCCCATTTTTAAGCCCAGGAAGGCTTCGTTAGCCAAAGCCTGCCAAATGAAGCATGTCTGTTAGAAAACTGTTGTGTTTGCCATAACACTAGGTCAAGCAAAAATAGACATCTAGTGTGAGATCACTTGGCTTTGTGCAAAAGTCCCTGTCACTGCCACCACAGACAGACTTATTTTGACCTAATTTTCAGTTCTGTTATGATTTTATAGACTAAAATGAAATTTGGTGTGTTTTAAGAACACTGACCAGGGTTTCTATCACTAGCGGGAGGGAAGGAATCAACAACCAACATTTTATCATCTTGTGTTGGTGTGTGACCAACAGGCGCGTCTCATTAAAATCTTATTTGCAGGAAATGGACTCATTTACAGCTCCCCACTCAGTAGTATGTTTGTTAATAGTGCAGAAGGGAGGTAAAATGAGTCACAAAAGGTCAACTCTGGATCGAGTAAGTTTCCTCCCAGACTGCAGATTGCTGACGCCTCACTATGTTTTCCGTATGTGACACAAAGCTGCGATCCATGCCCAGGGTAGCCTCTTAGATAAAATGCTATCCCCAGACCTGCAAAACCCATTATTGCCTAAGAAAAGCCAAAATTACTGAATGTTTTCCTTTTTTCGGACTTAAAATGCACGTCATCAACCACGTAAAGGAAAAAGAACAACGTGCAAAGTATTCTCTGGGGTTTCTCACCCGTTCTAAAATATTCTCACAATGAGTTCTCAGCTTAAAAATGGTTTCATCAGAAGATTTTAATGTCCCTGAATGAGCATTTCAAGAAATTCAAAGAAATGAAATTTAAACATTTCAGGGACATCTTGTGGAGAGGTTGATGCAAATACTTAGGTATTTTGCTTTTCATATGAAAAATATCTTAGAATCTACATAAGGGTCTTAATGGACCTTAAAAAAATATTTTTTTGTAACATGAATACATTAGTCAGGGTCCTAGTAAGAAACAGAATTCACCCCAGAAGTTTCCAGTGAAGACATTTTAATAAATAAATACAACAAAGGTGTGGGCAGGTAAAAGGAACAAACAAGAGATGTTGAGGCACCCAGAGACCAGAGACAGTGGGAAGCTGTTATCACTATTGGGTCTAAAGGCCAAGGGGAGGGAATGGTGCTACTTGATTCCCTTGCAAGCTGGTAGAGGCTACAGTCGTTACCAAAGACCCACCCAAGGAAGACAGGGAGCCAGGAAGAAACACCCTGATCACCATCTCCCTCCCACCTCTGATCTCCTGCTGGTGCTTCCTATTGGCCCAACTGAACTGGAAGGCAGTGGCAAAGGAGACTGGGTGATAGAGTCACTAGGGGTTAGTTGGCTAGCGCATAGAACAGAGTGGACAAAGGCAGAGGATTAATCTACAAGGGCGAATGGAACATAAAAAGCATAATGTTTTTCATAGGCAATGATTTTGCTCAATATTTATTTATCTATTGCTAGGATTCATGATAAATTTGCAGCTACTTACCCAGGATTTCTCTCTACTCTGAGCCCCTTTGAGACTCTGTAATCTGTACTTATATTCCAGGCCATGAAACAGAGTTTCTCTCTGTGCAATGCTAACTCTTCCCTATTGGGATTAATTCTTATCTCCATGTCAATGAAATTTAAAATTATGAAAACATTCTTTACCTTTATGAATCTTTAAATTCATAATCTCTTGATTTGGCATAGTTTCATTCTTTCAGGGACATTAAAACATTTTAGTTTTGTTATCTCATTGATTCTCGCCATATCTCTGATGGGTAGGCATCCTGGTATGTAGTACCTAGTACAGTGATACACGGAAATAGACGCTCAATAAATGCTTGCTGACAAGATGATCACCATCGAATGCCTCTTGTGCAGATAGGAGAGCTTACATTGAGAAGTTAAGCAATTTAGCCAATGTCTCATGATGTGCCAATGGGAATAGAAGCCAAGTCAGAGGGTTTACCCTGAATATGCTTCCTCTAAGTGGAGATTTTGCTAAGCAGGGCAAGAATTTGAACACGAGTTTATTTTCTCCCTGTACTTTGACCCAATCTTAAGAAAAGTTGAGAAATTCAGGGCATAGTTTTTCAACTGATTTGTTTCCTAGATTGCCAGCAAGATGTACGCCCCATTATTTATTCTTAATCATTAGACATGAAACATTCTTGACAGCAGGAACAAAAAATCGAATTATTCTCTTAAAGGAAATAACTAAACTACTATACATTTTTTTGTATTATTTCTGGGATGGGAAGGAGATGAAACCTGAGAACTACGTGTGAAATCAGTTACAGCAAACTCTTATCGATGAAAAGGATAGGAATAACCTGAAACACATAAATGTACATGGTTTCAGAAACTCTATAGTTGTACATTCCAAAGTTTGAAATGGTAGTTTTTTTCTTGGATATCACTGTTTTCCTGAATATTCCATGAAGGGTTCATATAGAGAAGGAGAAACAGAGGGGCCTGGCTTCACTGCAAGTGAGATCAACTCTTTGTGAAATAATATTAAATCAGGCAGATTAAATTTTGTACATAAGGTACGTCATTCATCAACATGAAAACATGTGGTTGCAAGGATGATCTATAATTTTGGAAGCCTGTGTCATGACTTCTTTCAGAGAGTGTATTGCCTACCCACTTGATATGTAGATGATACAAGCTCTTTCCCTAGATCTGTCCTCCAAGAAGGGACCAAGAAGGCATGTGCTCACTCCTAGATCCAAGGACCAGCCAACACAGCTATTTATGAAGCATATGGACAGAACTTGTATAAACAGGCTAGACTGTCCACATGAGTGCATGCAAAGTGTTCAGTGATGAGCAGGATTAGGAGGAGAAAGCAGAAAGGCAGAGAGCTGGGGGATGGGGCCTCAAGGATTTAGAGAGTTCTAAAGTTGAACCTGGCCTTCTAGGTGGTTATAAAGGTATTATTAATCATGGTGGGAGGATAGATCATATTTTGACATTTGCAACCTTGAAATATTTAGACATATGTCAATGTGAGCCTCCATTTGTACTCTAGCCTGAGCCTCTATAACTGTTAGGAGACTGATTTCTTGACTAGTACAGTGCACACCACATAGGAGATGCTTAATGCATGACCGAGGATTGGCTTACAATAAAAACATGTGGAATAATTGAGACTCAAGGGAAATAATTGTGCAGCATTTGAGTAAGAGAAAATAATAGAAGATGTTAATTATAGTTGAATTAGCAAACTAGTTAATATACTTCCTAAGAATGTTTATATTCAAAGGCCAAACTTAAACATTCTTGCCAGGAAGATGTTATTTACCAAATTAATAGTCAATTTTTAAAAGCCTCCCTTGAATTCTCCAGCATTCTTTGTATTTCCAAAACACAACACTAATCTACAAAGCACTCATAGATGGGTTAAGAACGAAGTCAAATAAAACATGAGTCAGATAGCAAGTTATACTCCATCCAAAGAGGAAGAATTAATAAAAACTAGCAACAGGGGCACCTGGTGGCTCAGTCGGTTAAGTGTCCAACTTCATTCAGCTCAGGTCATGATCTCATGGTTCATGGGTTCGGGCCCCCCGTCGGGCTCTGAGCCTGGAGCCTGCTTTGGATTCAGTGCTTCCCTCTCTCTCTGCCCCTTCCCCGCTCATGCTCTGTCTCTCTTGCTCTCAAAAATAAATATTAAAAATATTTAAAAATAAATAAAAATTAGCAACAACATTTCTTGGAACCAGCATTTCAGGTCTCTGTCACTTAAATGACCCCTTTATCCTTCATAGGCAGATACTATCATTCCTGTAAGTGAAAGGAACCTCTGTCTTCTCGGTGGAACCTTGAGAACTAAGGTCCTGCTTGTCACAGATTTGATAATTTAAATGAACATAGGCATTTTAACTTTTTCTCCAGTATAAGAATCAATGGTTTGCCATGTTGAGTAACCAAGAACTCTTATCTCTTTCCTAAAGATAATACTTTTATTGTCACATAAATGTGTGTTACTAACAACTGTAAAGAAATTCCAGGATAAAATATGTATCTACACATGCTTACATGTGTGTGCATGTATATATGTGTGGAAATTGAGGGGGAGGGAGAGAGAATCTATTTAACCTGGAATATCAACTAAGAAACGTCTATTGAGTGACTTCTTTATACTCAGCATTTGCCACTTTATGCTAAGCATAGGAGATGAAGAGTCAAGGTCTTCAAACAACAATGAGATACCAGTGTAAAACTATTAGAATGGACAAAATTTGGAACACTTCCAAAATTTGGAAATGTTAGACAGGATGTGGAGGAAGGAGAACTCTCATTCATTGCTGCTAGGAATGCAAAGCTATTTTGGAAGATAGTTTGATGGTTTATTAAATAACTAATATACTTTTATCATATGATCCATCAATTTTTCTCCTTGGTATTTGTCCAAAGGAGTTGAAGACATGTCCACACAAAAACTTGCACTTGAATGTTTATATCAGCTTTATTCAGAATTCAGAATTTGGAAGCAACCAAGATATCCTTCAGTCAGTGAATGGATAAACAAACTGTGGTACATCTGTGGTAATGGAATATTATTCGGTGCTAAAAAGAAATGAGCTATCAAGCCATAAAAAGACATGGAGAAAACTTAAATGCATATTATTAAATGAAAGAAGTTCATCTGAAAAGGCTACATATTCTATGATCCCAACTACATTCTGGAAAAGGCAAAACTATGAGGATAATAAAAATATTAATGGTTGTCATGGTTGGAGGAAGGAGAGGAGGAATGAATAAGCAGAGCACAAAAGATTTTTAGGGTAGTAAAAATACAATATTATTGTGTCATTATACATTTTATTATGCATATTATTATATATTTGTCTAAATCCATAGAATGTACATCAAGATTGAACTGTAATGTAAAATATGGACTTTGAGTGATTATGATGTGTCAATGTAGGTTCGTCAATTGAACCACTCTGATGTTAAGGTTGGGGAGTCTGGGGTGTTGATAATGGAGAGGGCTATGCATATGTGGGGGCTAGGAGTATATGGGAAATCTCTAATTTTTCAGTTTTGTGGTGAGCCTGAAACTACCTAAAAATTGAGTCAAGAAGAAGGAGAAGGAGGAGGAGAGGGAGGAGAGAGAGGAGAGGGAGGAGGAGAGGGAAGAGAGGGAGGAGGAGAGGGAGGAGGAGGAGAGGGAAGAGAGGGAGGAGGAGGAGAGGGAAGAGAGGGAGGAGGAGAGGGAGGAGGAGGAGAGAGAAGAGAGGGAGGAGAAGAAGGTGAGAAGGGGAGAAGAAGGAGGAGGAGAAGAAGAGGAGGAGGAGGAAGACGAAGAGGAGGAGAAGGAGGAGGGAGTCATCATAGTACTAGTAGTAGTAATACAAGGTCTTGTCCCCAGGAAAGTTTACAATATTTGATGAGAGTTGGGTCTGGAGCGATGAGAGAAGTACTGCGGTCATATGTTGGTAGGTGTATGGGCACAGGTTTGCCTATTACCTCCCATGAATAGACACTGTGATTAGGTGTGTTATATTAGGGCATCTCATTTAATTTTCACCAAACCAGTGCATGTAAATACTATCCCCATTTCCCAGATGAGGAAGGTTTAGAAGAAGAGCTAGGGGTGCCTGGATGGCTCAGTCAATTAAGCATCCAATTCTTAATTTTGACTCAGGTCATGATGTCACGGTGATGGGCATGGGGTCTGATTGAGATTCTCTCTCTCTCCCTCTGCCCTGTCTGTCTACTTGCATTCTCTCTCTCTCTCTCTCTCTCTCTCTCTCTCTAATAAAACAAAGAGAGAGAGAGAGAGAGAAGAACCTAATGAAACAGCAATGTAACTGAGCAGTTTCCAAAAGAACTATTTAAAACTAACTTATAAGAATATAAATTGGTACTATCACTATGGAAAACAGTATAAAAGTTCCTCAAAAAATTAAAAATAGAACTACTATGTGACCCAGAAATCTCACCTCTGGGAGTGTATCTGAAGGAAATGAAAACAGGATATCAAAGAGATATCTGCACTCTCTTGTTAATTGCAGAATTATTTACAATAGCCAAGGTATGGAAATAACCTAAATGTGTGTCAATGGATGAGTGGAAAAACACGTAGTTTGTGTATATAGTGGAATATTATTCAGTCACGAGAAAGAAGGAAACACTGCCATTTATGACAACACGGATAGACCTTGATGCTAAGTGAAATAAGCCAGATAGAGAAAGACAAATACTGAATGGTGTCTCTTAACTCTTGGAAAATCTTAAAAATCTTAAATAAACACATTTTTTTAAAAAGCCAAACACTTAGAAAGAGTATATAAAAGTGGTTGCCAGGGACTAGGGGTAGGGGAAATAGGGAGAAGTTAAAAAAGGATACAAACTTTCAGTTATAAGATGTATAAGGTCTGAGGATCTCATGTCTAACATGGTGACTATAGTTGATAACACTGTATTGTATAATGGAAATTTGATAAGAGAGTAGAATTTAAATGTTCTCACCAAAAAATAAAATAAAACAATTATGTGAGGTAATGGATATGGTCATTAACTAGACGGAAGGAATACTTTCACAATGCATATGTATACCAAATTATCACAATGTACACTTTAAATGTCTTAGAATTTTATTTGTCAATTGTACTTTGATAAAACTGAAATACATAAACTTGATCAACTGAATCAGATTCCTCATACAACTCAATTATGTTGTCAAAGACATAAGTCAGTCCCTCTCAATTCATGGCAGGGTCTTCAAATGGAAAAAAATGGATGGATTTCACAGGGTGATCTTGGCTTCAGAAACAGTGATTACATGCATTGTGCTCACTTAGAGCTAGTAATGCTCAAAATCAAGAAAAAATTTAAAAGGAGAATCAAATTAATTCTTACCTATATCACAGCATCTCTTCCTTCTTAGTTGTTTTATATTAATTTTTTGGTTTTGTTTTGAAAAACATTCTACTTGTGCTTAAGAAAGATGTATAGTCTCTAATTATTGGGTGCAGGATCTGTATATATGCCTATTAGATCATGTATATTAGTTATGTTACTCAAATGTTCCATATTTGTTTGGCTTTCAAATAATTGGGAAAGATGTATTGAAATCCAGTAGATATATTGCATTTTTATATTTCTCCCTATAATCCTATGAATTTGCCTCATATATTTTGAGGTTATTTTAGAATTACTAAATCGTCTAAAAGAGTTGAAAAAACACAAGGAAAGGAATTTAAACATTTTGAAATTTATTGAGAATATGGTGTCTGTTAACTCAGAATAGTTTTATCCCATGGTTTCTTATATAACTGGTGAAATGTAAATTGGCCCCACTTCTGCTTAGCACATGTATTTATCCCTCATTTGAATTTAATCAAATAACAATACAAAATTTACATACATATTTTAACAATTTCCTTACTGCCTTATTCCTCACCAGATAAGGTCTGGTGCTGAGCCCTGGTTCTTAGGTTTGTTGAGTTCAAGGAAGAATTTACTCCCAGTGAAATGATCTTTGACATAATTGAAGACTTTTATTATTCTGTAGAAGGAAGGTGCAAGTTTAGAGAGAGAGAGCAAAGAGATAAAGTTAAGTTACTCTGCAAAGAAAGGGAGAAAGATTTCAGAGGGCAGAAGACCTGTGAACAGGGTGTCAGAGCTGGGGAGGATGGGCATGGAAAGAGAAAGGGCAGGGGAGAAGAGGCTTATGAGAGGGCTATATCCAAAGGGGCTTTCTTAGGTAACGTGCTGTGTGGTTTGCAGTGTGGACCTTCTCCTTATGCTCTTCTACTTCGTCTTTAATGAAGTCTACATGGCCCATTAATGCTTTTGACTTGAAAGAGCCAGAACTATAGGACAAGGGGATGGACATATTGTTTAAAACAAAGGTATACTGAATTTTCATTAGTAGAAAATAGTTTATCTACACCCTCACTAACTAAAGATAAATATTCAGAGATAATCAATTTTAGGAGTGGCTGGTGATCGTCCTGGCTGGGCCACTGACTCCTCTGAAAGGTCTTATGTCTGGTGAAATAACCAGGCTAGGCAGCCGGCCATTGGCAGGGTGGGGATTCACACCCAGACCACGGTTTCTTTGTCTGAACTTGGAGAGGGGAAACTTAGTTGTAAGCTTCAGTTCTGCTACTTATTAAGGCTTAAATTAGCACAAATGGGTTTAAACGAGCCTCTCTGGATCTACATTCCCCATCTGAGGAGTGTGAATACTCAAAGCTTTTCAGTCCACCTCATCAGTCAGGCTTAAGGATCAAACAAGAAAACAAATGAGGAAATATTTTGTAGACCGTACAGAACTTTGATTGGGCCAGCTAACCTCACAGAAATACCTGAATCATCATGAGCATGCCTGACCCGAAAGAAAGGTCCTGGGTTCAGCATACACTGATATTACCAAAAAGTATTAGTCACTTGCTAAATGCGAAAATGACTGGAATGCAAAACAACGAAAACCACCTCCCCCCAAACAAATGAATCCAGTCAGTATCAAAGTTTTTGTAGTCAGTATCAAAGTTTAATCATCTGACTTCTTAAATAGTTTAATATTTTCTTGTGAACTCAATTTGGTTCCTGGGAATAGAGTGGGAAGAAAAAAAACCCAAAAAACAAAACACTAGAATTCAAGAAAGTGTTTAGCTGAAAGTTCACTGGGTTGTACCCTCCCTCCCAGTAACTAGGAGAATGCTGAAAGTCAGTTTGAACAGTTTGAATGGCATGCCTTCTGGGTTTACCAAGCTTTTAAGGTGTGAAGGATCCCACTTCGGTGTTCTGAGCAGGTGACAAGAAGTCCTCAGCATCCCTTCCATCCTGGTACTGACAGACCCATTGTAATCGCTCTTGACCTTAATTTTTGTGGCCTAACCTTTTCCTCCCCATTTTATAAGAGTTTCCAGGTATACAAAATATAAATACTTAAAAACACAAAATCTAGTTTTTATTCCTCAGAGAGAGGAGAGCAGTGCCAGCATGAATTTATTCTGTGATCATTCATGTCCTTGTTTCCTCAGACATAATGGTCTATTGAGTCAAACTAATAACTAAGTTAGCGCTTCCCTTCCCTTGATCTCCCAAGAAGATAAAAGAGGTGTGGAGAAAAGCCATGCAACATTGTAGGTTTTTAATGTTACATCTTAAAAATCCTTCTCCTTATAGCTCAGGAGATGTTAGTACCAGGAATATTTAAATCTCCCTCAGGCACATATTCCTAGAATAGACAATTTCAGATTTTGGAAAAATTGTGCTTGTCCCAAAACATCTGAAAGATAAATGAATCAGCTTTGTGGTCCCACTCCTGGGGATTGTGTTTGTCATGAGAAAGGATTTATATTGCACCATCTTCAGCTCCAGTTACAGTTTACATCAGGAACTTCAATATTCATGCCTAGCATATTTGGAGACATTTTCACTATGCTCCTAATTGGGACAAGGCTGAGCTGTCAAGCGTCAATTTGGACGGCTTTGAAGAACTAGAAGACAATCTTCATTCACCTGCTTCCAAAGCACTGTACTGAGGACATGAAAGCCATGACCACCCAAGCCTTGGAGAACATGCTCTGGGGTTGCTGGGACAAGGTTTTCCACCTCTTGTGTCTCCAACAGGGCTGCTACAGAGTTGACAATTATAAGATGAAAATAAATGCCGAATTGAATCGAATCAAGATTGTCAAAGGAGATTAGATACAAGAAAGAAGTCAAAGCAACATATGAGAAGCAGAATGTCAGAGAAATAACAACAGAAACCAAAGTATTCTTTAAATAGGAGATACAAAGGGTGCCAGTCAAGTCTATCCTACTGAACCCATGTGGACAAGTTCCTTTTCCTGTTGATCTCTCTACCTCATCTGTTCTTCCATTGGTGCTGGTGACCTTGACCAACTACCCAACTCCAACCCATCCTTTAAGACCTACCTCAAAATCACCTCTCCTGAGAAGGGTTTTTTTTTTTGGCTCCCCAGACAAAATGAGTTGCTTCCTTCCCTGTGGAGTTTGAACCTACCCAGCACTTTATCCTTAGCTTTGTTGCACCACTTACCTCACCAAACAGTTATGATTTGTTGACATATCTGTCTCTTCCCTCCTCCTCCCCTCCAGACCCAGACTGTAACCTTCTTGAAGATGTTACATTGTTTGTCCTGTTATCTATGACCATCATCTACGTATCCACTCCCAAACCCAGTCCCTGGCCACAGGAAATGGTCAGTAAATGTTTAGTGAACAATGATCAGTGTAGCTTCCATTTGTGGTTTTCATTAGAAGCATCAAAATGCAAAAGGAGCCTCTTGAATTCCTGCTTGAACCTCAGGAAATTTATAGTTCTTTCTCAACAGGGAAGAAGAAAAGCACTTTCGACACAGAAGGAGTGCCCTACATAAATATCATTCCTCATAAATGTGTAAGCCACAACTTCGTACCCTTAATGGTTCACATCTCTCTAGAATAAACTAAATCAATAGACATTTATGATAGGCAAGTTCTTTCAAAAGATCCACTGTCCCTGCTTCACAACAGGAGTCCACGTGGAATTACTTTCTATGCTGCTTTCTCAAGGGTCTGGTCTAATCTGGTTTTAAAATAACCACTAAAGAGGAGGTCCCATTAATTCCCTAAAATGGCTGTCTCCTGGATTAGTAGACTTCTAGGGATCTCTTGTACAAATAAACAGTTTGTGACACTGAACCAAGGCTGGCCTGCTTTGGTATTTCTCTATGTGAAGCTTAACTGAAACATAGCTGGACTTGGAACATGTTTATACAAACTAACTAATCCTTCTAGATCATCATGACCTGCAATTACCCTGCTATTCCCAGCATGTACTCAACTTGTGCCAAATGAGGCAGTAGTTTCATAATGAAAGAAAGAGTTTCCATTAAAGAGACAGGTCGGACCCCTACACTGCTTTCCTGTTCACTCCAGTGTTCCAAGTCTCTTCATACCTAGCATTTTCAAGGAAACAACGTTTAGGGCACCAGCTTCCACAGGGCAACTGTACTGAACTTGAAAGAAAGCTTCTCTTTGTTACCAGTTGGATCAGATGTCAAAACTCTTGAGTTTCAGGTGGGCCTCACCTTCTGATAGCAGCCATTTTGCTTAAATAGGACCTTACAGCTCAAGGAGTTTTACTCCACTCATGATAACTCTAGTTACTAAATAGTTCACTTGTATACATATTAATGAAACAATATCCCTACAGGCTTGCAGAGTCAGACTTCAAGCTCACAGAATATTTTCAAATATTCTACATTTGGTATCTGATGGAACCTCAACTATATTTTCCCTCAAGTATCTCCTACGAACAGTCTGAAGATTCTACGGGGATATTAATCCATGTGTTTCTAATTCATTTACGCTCATACCATTAAAACCCTGTATTATAAGAGCTAGCTGATGTTCAAGAAACCAGTTAAACTTTTAAATAATCTTTGTAAAGTCTTTCTTCTTAACAACAGGAAGATGTGTTTGCCAAAAGAAAATGAACTGAAACACTAGAAAATCTGGGTTTGATTCAAAACTAACCCGGGAGGTTTAAAAGGGCTGTAAACTTGGTGAGTGAAATGAGTTTAGTTTCCATATACTACATATCCATATGCCGTGTTGATACTTGGTGTGCACACACTTAGCTCACACGTGCTGATGTGCAGTGTTAACATTTGGAAAGTCAGAGCCAGTTGGCAGGTTAGGTTGGAACAGGGTGCTAATGAGGTCAACATTCCAGGCCCAGTCTTCCTGAGGATGGGGTGCCACTTCTCTTAAGCCAACCACTTGCCACTAATGAGCTCAGTGGCCTTGGGCTACTCTGATTCAAACTAATTTAACAAGTTTACTGAGGCCAACAAAGTGCCGGCACTGTACTCGGCACTGGGACTGCTCCCAGGGTTAGCAAGTAGTCCCTACACTAAAGGAGGTCACAGTCCACCAGGTGAAACAAGTAAGTCAATGTACCAGGGCAGCGGGGTAATACAGGAAACAAGTAGGACTTACGATCCTTGGAGGTGAAGGAAGCCTTCACGGAAAAGGCTTTTCCGTACCTTTCAAGGCTCAGCCCAAGCATTATAGTTTTCTGTGCAATTTCTGTGAGCAAACATAGGTGCTCCTTTCTCTACAGTCCCAATGTCCTTGGAAGAGACTTCTATTAAGGACACTCAGGAATACTTGGCAAATAGATGGTGGAGATTATACAGGATTATAGACAGAGTTTGAATAGAAAAACAGCATACCAGATAAAGGAATGGGGGGGAGGGGGAGATTGGTAGGAAGAGCCAATGGATGAAAGAATAACAGGGGATGAGACTGGAGAGGTAGAAAAATAAGATGCAGCTCTTAAAGAGTTTACATGCTCTACAGAGAGGCTTCAGTTTCATTTTATAGCCTCTGGGGAGTTATTAAGGGTTTTAAGAAGAACTGGACTTATGTTTTAGCAAGACTGATTTGGTAGACTGCTTAGACAGGAAAGAAATGAGCCCAGAAACACTGGGATCAATTGGGAACCTATTGCCACCCTCTAGGCAGGAGCCAAGGATGGTCTGAACTTAAGCGGTAGTGAGGAGGAGGAGGAGGAGGAGGAGAGGGTGGATCCCAGAGATGTCTTGAAGGCAAACTCAGTGAGACCTGAAGAATGATTGGGTGTGGGGTCAGCAAAAGAGGAGTCCTGCATAATCCCAAGCTTCTCCTTGGGGAGATTAGGTGGATAGTGGTGTCACCAGTTAGCATGAGCAATGTGGAAAGATATCTGGGGCTGAGTAGGGGAAAATGTAGGAAGTTCAACCTCAGAAGTAATGAATTTCAGTTGTTTATGGATATTTACAGGGAAAGTGTCCATTGTCCAATAAAAGATAAGCTATTTCTTCAGGAGCTATGGAACTGAGATACAGATATAAGATGAGATAAAAATGGAGATGGGGACAGGTATCCAGGTACAGCAGGTAGAATGAGAAAATGGGAACGAAATAGAAAAACACTCAGGGATCCTGATATTTGAGACACAGACAGAGAAGGTCGATCTAACAAGAATTCTTAGGAAGAGTGTTCAGATACAGAAGGTGAACCAAAAGAGGGTGGTGTCACGGAAGACAAAAGAGGCGGGAGGGAGTGGCCAGTCCTGCCAAATGTCCTAGAAAGATCAAGAAAGGAAGAAACTGAGAAGAGTCCACAGACTTTGGCATCAGGAGATAATAAACAACTTTACTGAGAACAGGTGTCATGAGTGAAGATGTGTTTCCAGGGGAGTGTGTCAATAGACTTGAGCCATGAATGGTGCCTACTGATGAGAAACTTGAAGAAACACAAAGGAGAGCACTGAGGTAAGAGCTAAGGGCCATGCTGGGAGGGCTTCCCTTCATGTAGTATGGGCCAGATTTACAAATGTGAGAGGCTGCAGTTAAAAAGCCCCTCAGGAAGGAAATAGGAAATACAATGTCCCCAAGAAGGAAGGGACATGAACAAGGGACCAACTGGCCTAACCAGGAGGCCTAACACCTCAGCCACCATAGTAAAAGTTCTTATTCAGCTTTTGGAGTATTTTGACGTTTTCATGGTGAAATCTTTTGTTCCATTATTCATCTAAAACTCTTTCCATATCCCCACTTAAAAGCATCCTTGACCTTTGTCTTTGGATATGAGAAGTAATGAATTTCAGTTGTTTATGGATATTTGTAGGGAAAGTGTCCATTGTCCATTATGGCATGACACTGGATTGGGAGGCATGGTTGTGGTATAGGGAGATTGGTTTATGGGGAAACGTGCAGGTTGGAGTCCCAGCCCTGCCACTTATACGTTACCTGGCCTCTGGGGACCTTGTTACTTTACCGTATCCTACCTATTCAACAGGGCCCCTGCAAGGTCAGCTCAGTGAAAGCTCTTGGTAAACTAGTGCAAGACAATGTTAGCAAGGTTAGCAGTTGTACTTGGTTCCCTGGCACACTACATCTGTCTTCTGTATGACTTCCAGGGCCTTTTGTTTTAAATGAGGTAATATATGCACGCAAAGCCCTTCAAAGCTGCTTGGCACAGGCAAGTACACGATAAAAGTTCACAGTTATCAAGCTCCTCCTCCACCTCTCCCTACTTCCATTGCCATGGTGTGCCTCAACAAGCCATCCATAGACGGTGAGGCTTTCACATTTTTCTTTATCCCCTTCCAGGAGCTTCTCACCCTCCCCAAAATGAAGGCTCACTGGTGTTGTGTTATGTTTCCTCAGACCCACCTCTTCTAACAGCTATTAAAATAAAACCTATTTATCCAATTCTCACTACAGTGGTGATGACAGATAATACTACTTTAAATGATTATTTCTAAGAGTACTTACAGTTTAGTATGGTAGAACTCTTTAGCCAAGGAATGAAACCTCTATCAGTAAAATATCAGCTAATATGTTAGGCAGGCCATCACACTGCAAGTTAAATGGAGTTCAGTCTTGGTATATCTGAGATAACAAACATTTTTTAAAGTAGATGAGAAAATGAAGCTGAATGTCCCTTGAGAATGTCCTATGTTAGAATTTTCATCATTCATATTCACATTTGTGATTTACACTACAGCCCTTTCTTAAAAAGACTTGAGTCAGCTTATAATAAAGTACGTATGTCTAAAAAGTTTAATAAAATCAAAATATAAAATCAAAACTATGTAGAGGAAAAATATAGAGACAATGTTTCAAATATAATAACTTGTGTATGTGTATTTATTTATATACGTAAATGCTACAAATCTGACTTTGGGCTTCCTTATTGCCTGGACATAAAAAAACAAACAACAACAACAAAAAAACCCAGGAGCGTCTGGGTGGCTTAATTGGTTAAGCGTCTGACTTCGGCTCAGGTCATGATCTCGCGGGTTTGTGATTTTGAAACCAGTGTCGGGCTCTGTGCTGACAGCTCAGAGCCTGGAGCCTGCTTTGAATTCTGTGTCTCCCTCTCTCTCTCTACCCCTCCCCTGCTCGCTCTCTCTCTCTCTCTCTCTCTCAAAAATAAGTAAACATTAAAAAATTAAAACACACACACACACACAAACCAAGAGGATTCAATTCTGTAAGGGGGATTATAGCAGCTCACCAATGTCTACTTCTTTCTAAAAATGACATCTCACATTTTTCTTATAGCTAACCCAGCCATAAGATTAACTTCTAGGCAATGGGTTATAAGAGGAATTTATAGTTGCAGTTGATAACTTTAGTGTAATGGACATGAGACAGGATACAGATGAAATGGCAGGAGATGCAGTAGTCATTTAGAACTCAGAAAGGCTGTGTGTGTTCAGGATGGCAGAATGTCTGTATGAGCCCTGAACTGTTTACCTTTAGGCTGCTACTTTGCTGAAGCTACTGCAGTTTTGGATCTTTTTGTTTTATTAGCTTAGATTGTACTCTACCAATACAAAATTTGGTATCTAGAAGTGGAATCCTGTAGTGACAACAGAAACCCTGAAATAGATGACAGTGCCTTAATAATCAGGCAATAGACATTGAGAACAAAGATACTGAAATAGGTAAAGCTGCTGATCATTGTCATGCCATGATAGACATTTGCTAAAACTACCAACAGTGATAGATGACTGGTAATTGGCAACGTTAACAAAGCCTTACAACAGAGCTTAACTCAGGTGATAGCTAGTCAGCTTGCAAGCAGATGTCTGCTCAAGGAAGTTTTCCCTTGCATGCAGTCTGCAATCTAAATGGAATGAAAGTCTGGTAATTCAAAAGGTTGAAAATGCAGCTGCTTTTGTACCACCAAATACACTTAAGCCTTCCTCAGAGCTAATACAGAGTGTTCCCTACTAGACAGTGGGGTCACTCTCAAGGTAAAGATTGAGGCTGTTACCTTGTCATTCAAGCCTCCAGGGAGTTTCCAGCAATATGAGAGGGAGAGGTATGTTGAACATGGAGACCAGGAAATGAAAGAACAGAATCTTCTGGCTTAAGAGGTATGGATAGATGAGATCTTTGGCAGTGGTTACTGGCATCTGGAACTGACAGGAAGCAAGTAGACCGTAAGTCTATCAGGTTTTAAGGGAATTGTATTGCCAAAGAAACCACAAGGCTGTCCTGCAAAAGCTATCTGAAACTTAAAGTAATCCTTAGCCTCCTAAACACCAGCAGGCAATGAGATATGCTCACCTCATATGTGGCCATCAGAAGATAAAGACAAGAACACATCCCAGTGAACCAGGGAGGGCAGTAAAAAGGGGAGTTGCTCCCAGCCTCCCAGCCTCCCAGCCTCAACAGGGGGCCTCTGTACTGCCAGCACATGGAATCTGCAATTTCTGGCCAGTGGGGTTTGACAGTGGCTATGGACTAGTGGCTGTAGTATATTTATCATTTTTCACCTTTCTAATGGGAGTTGTTGTTGTGGTTATCCACAATCAAATGGTCATAAAGCTCTATTTGTTGTGGTATTGGGGGTGGAAGGTGGGGATGAAGGTAACTTGTCTCTTAATTTGTAGGTCTAGAGCTAGACCTGATGGAGAGGACTGTAGATTATGCAGATTCTGAAATGTAAACCTGATGGAAAATGTTCCATGTGTGAGAAGAATACACATGGATGTCTGGGTGGCTGAAAGGGCAAATTCTGGCAGACTCTGTCCACCAATATCAATGCCTCCTTTCTCTCTTCTCATTTTCCTTCATAGCCAGGCATGGCCATGAGAATCATTTCTGTCCACTGGGAGGTAAACACAAATAAGCTAGTTCTGGGTTCCCTTGTCCTTTGTCCCTTGGAGCGATCACTTTGAACCCAAAGATGGAAGTCATGTGTTGATGATGGCAGAGCCTCTTATCAGCTCTAGACCTCCTATCTGTGGAGTTTTACACAAAATAATAATAAACTTCCTCCTGTTTAAGCTACTGCGATTTGAGATACCTTTATTAAAACAGCTAGGTTAACACTCTCTACTTATTAAAAAGGAGAATGTCCACCAGTTTTGTAAGAAAAGCCTTTTTGTTTAACCTAGCTCTCAACCCAAAAATAAATTTCTCAAGTGTACCTTACATTGAGTGTCCTATAGACTTTATCTTTCTTTGACAACACTTTATCACAAATCAGAAGCAATTTGCACATGGCTATCCCCTGCACCTTTACCCTGTTGAAGTGCTAAAACCAAAAGCATAACTTTGGAGAGCAGCTCAATGAAAGCAATTCCTTAAGAGCTTCCACTGGAGTATTTCAAACATGGAGGCCTCTGGGGAGGAGGATGCAGAGCAAACTGGATTCAAAGATTTACGACCTTCTGGAGTAGCAGCATAACAAGTACTTCCCAACCTAAGTCATTTTAAACCTCTTCAGTAAACTCTAGCAATAGCAACTAAGGTCACGAGGGTATGTATTTATGTTAAGGATGGGCTGTTGAGTAGATGTGGGGATTGACATTCCATAAGGAAACTGGAGAAGCATGGCCAGTGTTCTCTAGTGTATTAAATCTTAGCTCATCCGCACATGAAAGAGACTAAAGAGGGCCACCTGGGTGGCTCAGTTGGTTAAGTATCCTACTTCAGCTCAGGTCATGATCTCACAGTTCGTGGGTTCGAGCCGCACATTGGGCTCTGTGCCGACAGGTTGGAGCCTGGAGCCTGATTCAGATTCTGTGTCTCCCTCTCTCTCTCTGCCCCTTCCCCACTCACACTCTGTCTCTCTGTTTCTTAAAAATAAATAAACATTAAAACAAAACTTTTTAATAAAAAAAATAAAGAGACTAAAAGAGCTGCTGACACCTTGAAGTCAGGAGTTTGCTCAGGAGGGCTCAAGAGCAGGTACTAAAGCTGTCTTCTGCAGCAGGCTTCTTTCCACACTGAAGTATCACACACCACTCTGTGGGCCCACAAGCAACACATGAAGCAGCCCTATGGTTCTTAAGTCCTTTAAAAACAAATCTCAGTACCCAGGGCTGTGACACAGAAAGCAAAACAGCTCACTTTTGAAGCACTGGTCTTTGACGTGTGGCTACCCAAAAAAACCTTCAAAAGCCAATCCTGTTTGTTTCACGGTCACATGAAAGCAAGTTTCTATCCTAGAAATCAGAGTGTATTTTATAGTAAAATAACATAAAACATTTTATCCATATTCTTGATTATCTTAGAAAATGATTGGGTTTTAAGCTGAAATATTTTAACAACAATTAAGAAAAACATACTAGAGGCTCTAGGTAGACATCCACTCATGGGCACATATAAACCTCTACTTCTATATCACAGCAAGACATGGATGATTCAGGCCTGGAATATTTTCAAAATGAGTATTATAGGATGCATACTTTACCCAAAGAGCATCTATGATATTTGTGTGGATTTCAACCTAATAGTTAACCAGTGACCTTTTGGATACCTGAACATGTAGGCATGCTTTATGGGGTTATTTGGTTTTACACAATTTAAATACACAGATCATCTACCTGTGACACTGATTTTAGAATCAGTATAATATTCAGCCACATTCCTTGTTGTGTATTTAATATCTGACCATTGGCTTCTTTGGACCACCAGAAGCTTTGAGGACAAAAAAAAACTGATTAAAGGATTCATCTTAATACCTTCTGGAGTAGCAGACTATACAAGTTAATTCCCAACTTAAATGATCTAAAACCTCTCTAGTAAACTCCAGCAATGATGACAAGGGTCTAGAGGGTGTGCACTTTATGATACTTTAGGTGCCTGTGAAATGGATGAGGGGTTGACATTTGATCAGGACATCAGAGAAATCTCCTGATCATAACAACACTGTCTAGGAAGCTCTTTGCTTTCTGTTTGTTGCATAGGATAAATGCATCTAATTGCTGTTCTCAATTCATGTTAACTGAAAAAAGCCAGATACAAAACTATACACAAGGCATTTGTGTGTGTGTGTGTGTGTGTGTGTGTGTGTGTGTATTTGGAAGGTGAAATTGAGGGCAATTTTAATTTTCTTCCTAGTGTATGTTTGTATTTTTGAATGAAGCACACATTACTGATATGTTCAGAAAAACACTTTAAGACATATCCCTCTCCAATCTACCAGAATTTTTTAACAGACATATTGGGCTGACATTACTTAATCCCACTGGCTTGGCCAGTTTTAGCACCTTTAAAACGGTGATCAGACAATATATACTTTTTGACGTCAGGCAACAAGACACATATATCATCTTCCCATGAAATATTCTTGCCATCTTGCCCCCAAACCCCCTCCAAAAAAATAAAAAAAAACCACACAAAAAACACAACAAACTAATGCTGAATCAGTCAAGACTCAAGATCTAATTTCCAGTTAATAGGAAATATAGGGATTAGAGAAACAAGTTGAAGGAACTACAAGGAAGAAATCTACCAAATCTAGGATATGGAGGTATTCTATAGGATAAAGAAGGAAAAATAACATTAAAAAAGGAGAATAATGTCAGAGTTTATAAGGGACTTATGAGAGTCAATAATCAAGTGCAATGTATAGACCATGTCAAGAAACTCATTCAACTACAAAAAGACACTTTTAAAGAAATTGGGGAAATATGAATATTGAGTGGAAATTGGATCTTTATTAAAAAGTTAATATGAAATGTTGATTGAGAAAGAAAAAAAAGTACAAGGAAAATAACTGTTAATCTACAACTATATACCTAGTTAAACTATCCTTCCACAGGAAGGGTGAAATGATATTTTCAGTCATGCAAACTCCTTATTCCCCAAAGCACTATGGCATTAAGGTGAAGATTAAGAGCATGAGAGAATTAAATATAACTTCCTTTTACATCAGTTGAGATGGTGATCTAATCTGGAAGTTTCCGTCCTGATGTAATTCTTGCAGAGGCATTAAAATCCAAGTACTATAGCAGTTATCACCATTGATGTAAAGTACAGAATACATTGTCCTTGCAGGGATGACTAATGTCCAAAACACCAAAGGGAAACAGCATAGACAAATATGATAATAAAGTAATAAACAAAAGGTGAAAACAGATTCATGTTATTTTATTTAAGATGAAAGGGAATATAATTTTAGTTAATATATCAATACACTTGAATTCCAATGGTTCCTCAATTAAAATTTTGGGCTAAGA
The DNA here is from genome assembly GCF_007474595.2 of Lynx canadensis. Taxonomy (NCBI): domain Eukaryota; kingdom Metazoa; phylum Chordata; class Mammalia; order Carnivora; family Felidae; genus Lynx; species Lynx canadensis. Next base: position 95,907,521 of record NC_044307.1, read on the forward strand.
GATGTAAACTTGCCTCTGTTGGGAGAATCCTACCTTAGAGCTCAGCCTTCCATAATGTATTCCCTGTTGGGGGGCAAAGATCCCTGGGAAGCAGCTAGAGGGTTAGCCCCACAACGACAGAGATTTTTGTGTTGTTCAATGATGCATCCCAAGCATCAAAAGCAGAGACAGGCACCTAATGAGCGGTCAGTATTTTGGGGTATAATTTTTACATGTGTACCACATAGAGAAAAAGAGATCATGAAAGCCAGCCTGGAGCCTGGGGCCATCAAATAGCAAAGAAGATATCAGAGGAAAAGCCCCAGAGGGTTGCTCTGTGCTTATGTGGGTAGACCTACTCTGAAGAGCTTTTAAGACAAAAAAGAACACCATAGGATTGTGGTGGAGGGAAGTGATATAAAATGAAGGCATTGTATATTAATTGACTTGCTGGGTAGAGCCTCTAGGCTTCCATAACAGTATCTTATTCTCCCTTCCAAAGATGAGGTCAAGTACTATAGAAGAAGGTTGTTAGCTCACTTCATTCTGAGGATTTCTTTGTAAGAGGGTGAGGTTCATGGTCAGTGCATGTAGTGGTAGGATTCCTGTTTTGTTGGAAAAATGGAGATCTGGAGCAGTCCAAGTTAGATAAAGAGTATATTGTATTTTAAGTGAATAGCCTAAATAGGAGCACCTGTCTCTGTGCTACAGAAACCTATGTCTTAGCCAGCATGGTACCCATGGTGATAAAGAAAGGGCATA